>NC_133123.1:45626065-45987596 GCF_033568475.1 Henckelia pumila
ATTTGGTGGGAAAGACGTGATATATTTGCAAGCTTATGGTTAAAAATCTTATATGTTTTGACATGAGCGTTTTCTTTTATATATATATACACCAAAAACATTTTTGTTGAGTGCAATGAGTGAATCCCGTGAGGAGTTGTTGGACCTTATGCATTTTAATTTCAATACAATTGATTAAGTTGATTGTCTATGATGTTGGTCTGAGAATTTATTCTTTTGGCTTGTTTTGATGGATGAGATGCATGTATATTTGTTTGGGATTGGTTGAGGAAGAGAAAGGAGGATGATGCGTTGGGATGATAGATTGAACTATTATATGCTTGAGGACAACCATGGTTTAGGTGTGGGAGATCTTGATATGTTCATAATATTTATATTTTTAGTATCATATTTCTCGGGTTTTTATCTTTTGAATATGTTAATTGGTGCGTTTTTGTCGTGTTTTGTAGTTGGAGGAAGTATGATGATCTTGGCGAAAATTTGGGCTAAAAAGTTGAATTCTATCACATTTGGAGTTGCCAAGAGAAATTTTGAGAAATTGAGCAAACCATAGGAGGTCCTGAAGCAAGGCGTGGGCACGCTATGTTACTACGTTTTTACTGTCTGGTGGAAATTGAAGATTTCAGAATTTGATAAGAAAATACCATATTTTAGGAATTATAAATATGGTATTTAATTTATGAAAGAATTTTGAAGAGAATATTTTTAGATAAATAAAGATAGTTGGATATTTTCTATTTAAAAAAAATATCTCTACATTATCTTTTTAGTTAGGTTTTATCTCTTTTTGAATTTTTTGGGATTTTATTTTTTTTCTTCCTTTTTTCTTAGTTTTAGACATTAGTTTTAGGTTTCTTGGAGACAGATTTCTGTTTTCTGCTTTGCACGTTCTGCACGACAAAAGACAGTGAATATTTTCTTCTTCTTTTTCTTTTCATAATTTCTAGGTTTAATCTTTAATATTTTTAGGGAATTATGAAGCCAACTATGCTTGGCTAAGTTTTTATTTCTGATTCAAGGACATTTTCCGGTATTTCGATTATCACTGTGAGGTTATGTGCTTAAATTGATGTTTTTATCTGTTTCTAGTATTTGTTAATTTATGATTTGTTTTAGGAAAGTTCTGGGTCGATTAATCTGACAAATTAATTTGATTTATGATTTTCTATTACTAACCATGAGTTCAGTGATCCGTAATTGTCATGAATGATTGGTACTTGAGTAGCGATAGATTAGGTGTGTTGTGCTATCATAGCATGTTTGATCTAAATAAATTAACGGAACTAGATTTAACAGTTGCAGCTATCTCGATTGTTAGATTTTAGGATTAACTGTTTTCACAAATCGAAAAGCTATTTTTAATCAATATGGAACGCTATCGTGCCAAGTTGGTTATTGATAAGTTTTGACTGGATGCTGGGTTTGGTCAATTAAAATAGGAGAACACAAAAATCTTAGTGGCTATCCCTATGATTTTAAGGTTAATTGCTAGAAACTGCATGAATAAATTATTTGTTAGTCGATGAACAGTGATATAATTGAAATACGGAAATTCCTTGAATCAGAGTTTGGTAAAATATTGATTTTCTCATTTAATTATTTGTTCATCTCATTTATTTAATTCTCGCTAATTTTTATTTTTATTTATTCTGCAGACCAAAAACCCCCCTTTTAACTGTTTTCACTTGAAAGAGATAAATTTCCGTTTCCTGTGGATTCGACTCTGCTCGCCATTACACTCATTTTATTCGGGAGTAGGAATTGAAGTTTGGTGGCTTGACGACAGGCCTATCAGTTATCCAAATAAAACATTTCAGCATGCGTTACAAAGATATATAAGACAAAGATCTACAAATAATATTCAGAAGTAAAAGTCTGAATCGGAGCATAAGAAGTGATAAAATGACATTAAATTTTCTGGTTCTGCACTAAAATTTTGTAGAGCAGAATTTCAAATACATATGAGTATTTGGAGAATATCTCTCTCGTACAAACTTGAAATCAAGTGATTCTTGATTTCATGTAAAGACAATACAAAGGACTACAACTTTCATGTTCATCACTTTGCCAAAAAGTTAATGAATCAAGAGATATAAGCAAGAGAACCTAATACTGAAAACAGCGGTGCGAAAAACAGAAGTACAAAAAAGCAGTAGACTCTGAAATGCAGCAGAGTCCGAACCAATAGCCGATCAAAACCAGTAGCCGAGGAAACAAGTAGCAGATAAAACCAATAGATGACCAGTAAATACTGCATCAGTACGTAGAGCCCAAAATCAGCAGAAGATGAGGAAAGCATCTAAAAGCATGAATATGAATGTTTCATTGACAGAATCCGTACAAAACCTTTATTTTTTAAAACTTGACTCCATTTGAATTAATATTTTTTAACACTAATGTGTAGTTTACTTTATATATATATAGAGTTTCTTTCAGCTGCCCACCAATGATGTGGCACTATTCTATTGGATGTGATAAAGATGTGATAAATTGTAGGTCCAATAGTGTAGCGACCCTACCCGGATCCACTACCTAATCAGAGTTAAGAGCATAATTAAGCATGGATTAAAATAAATCGCTGCGGAAGACTTAAATAAAAGCAGACCGGCATAATACAACCGGTTAAATAAATTCGATTATACAACCCAATCGAATAAATAAAGCCTAAAGGCAAAACCTACAGCTAATCTCGCTGTCTTCACTGGTCACTGGCCAATCCAAGCTCCTGGTGCTTCACCCTGCACCTACACCTGCCCCGTCGAATGGGGTGTCCAGATACACAGAAAATACTGGACGTGAGCTCTAAGCTCAATACGAAAGCACTGGGTAAAATATACAAATATGATGCATGCAAATGATAGGGTATCCATATCTGGGATAACTGTATACAACTGCTCAGTAATGGCGCCTAGGACATGAGTGGTACGACCCGGGGAGCAATCCCTGTGTACACTGCTCATTCCTATAGGACGTGGACTGTGTCCCCAGATGCTAATCACCCATGACCCGTCAGTCACTGGGCACTAGACATCACCCGTTCAGACAGGGCTTAGCGGCCCTACATGGCTCATCTCACAAGATGGACAGGCACAATATGATATGCACATGCTGCATAATAATATGACACACAAATGCAACATATAAGCATGCAAAACCCGCTGGCTATCTCAGTCTGTACTTACGTACCTTACTATAGGCAGTCCTAGCAGTCCCACTCTAGGTTCTCAGCCTATCATCAACTCTACAATCCAAATATCCATGCATCATTATTTAAGCTCTAAAAGCCTTAACTAAGCCATTGCATACTCCTAAATATTTTAAGGAGACCATAGCTATACCTGCGTCCGTCGTCAGCCCGCTGATGACAATTGTCTCAAAACTAGGCCACAGCTCCGCTACGACGCCTGGATCGCTATGCCACTTCCGGATTCCTCATTGGATGCCTAGATCTCCCTAGATCTGAATTAGAAGGCAAGTGCACCTTTCCCTCATTGGATGCCTAGATCTCCCTAGATCTGAGTTAGAAGGCTTAGGAATCAGAGAGAAGAGAGGGAAAGGTGCACTTCAAATGAACCCTCGGCCCCTATATTTATAGGAAACGTTCGGAGCCTCCAAACCCGGTTCGGAACGTCCGAACACGATCGGAACCTTCGATCCCATCTTCGGAGCGTCTGATCGCCCAATATTACGTCAGCCATGACGTCACTTTGCTGATGTCAGCAATGACACGTGCCCTGGTCCCGATCGGAACCTCCGATCTCACCGACGGAGCTTCCGATCTCGATCGGAGCCTCCGATCCTGACTTCGGATCCTCCGATCCTGTTCGGAACCTCCTGACTTGGTTCGGAGCTTCCGAACCCTCCGGACCCTCGGGACCTTCCCGGTTATTTTGAGTGTCCTGGATCCATTTTTGGACTACGTTAACCCTTTAGGAATTTCCTTAATTACATTTTACTTAATCCAATATTATTACACGATTAATATACTCATTAATCGCTAATTACGGATACGTGTCACTACATTCTCCCGCCCCCCCCCCCCCCCCCCTTAAAAGATTTCGTCCTCGAAATCTAAGGTAATACCTCAAGAACGTAAGATAGACCACTACTTGAGTGTCTGGTCGAAATAGCTTCCGACACACTCAGACTCTCGTCGAATTCCCTATAATCTCCATTAATGCTTAACCGCATTAATATTCTTTCACTGAAGATTACTGCGCTACGGGTCGACAGTCGAACTTCCCTAGAGCTAGCGTATCGTAACACTGATAAATCTTTCACTCGGACCACGATCTTCCTGACCACAAAAGATACAATACCCGCTTGATCAATATCATCATCCCAAAGTAATTTTAGACTAACGAAGACCAAGTCATGAACTGACTGGTTTACGACATTCGTCGAATTACTTATCGAATCTAACCATCTAATGGTTTCAAAATTTCTCGGTGTTTAACACCTCTAGTCAGGAAAACAATAATCCCAACATTGTGCTGACACATTCTAACATGAATCTCGCTTTAAGATAATCCAGTTGGCTCAAGTCTATACTTCAACGTAACTGCTCACAATGTTCCCTAGACTGGTTACCCTCCCCACTCTCCCTGAAGCACAACCGGCTTCCCAAGGAATACTGGAAACTTAAACCATCATGTCTAGTACATTCTGCTGTCCACGTTTCTTAGTATAACCTCAACACTGTGCCCTGATGATAACTATCATCACTTGCAATTTATGACGCTACGTCATCTCCTAGCCATTGGCCTGCGAAATCACGCATACATTGCAATGGAAGTCATCACGCCTCTGATGATCTACATCATCTCGATCATAGGTTATTCACCTCATGAATTTGATTGATGGACGTCCTCCTGATAGTTATACATACTCGCAATCACTGTACGCTCATCAAAACTAAGGCAAGCTCCGACCAATATGCTCGACTGGAACATTCCACAGTGCACAGACATATGGAAACGCTTCCTATTCCGTCTCAAAACTCTACAGTCATTGCACCTGGTATGACTCAACTCAGAGTCTCTGATAATACCATCAGCTCATACCAACCTCCCAAGATACTGATCCTGGAACTAAATCTCAACGGATTCTCAATAGTCAAATCGCTCCCTTGCCAAACGCATCAGTCTCAGCACTGAATGATCTAATTCGTCGATTCCCTAATCAATCCTGAGAAATACTTGTGCTCGAAGTAACTTATCACCCGACGCACATCCGAATATCGTCCATTGCTAAAGCACAATATCCTTGACGAATGGTCCGCACTGCTATGGCTTGTCGACTGGAAAGAATAAAGTTGCTTCATCGCTATTTTGCGAAATCTTAAATTCCCACAATAATCTTGTTGGCTACTAAGTCAATCTACGACTGCCTCGATCATCCCAATGATCTTAAGCACCACACGATGAGAATTTGTGACACACCCTGCCGGATCTCGAGAACTAGGTCTCAGCAAATGTCACACCTCACAATCAAACAACTGATGTCCATACAAGTACACATTCCTCGTTGGATCTCAACCCAACGGTATACTAAGACATCATCACAAAAGCACTATCCTGGGAGTTACCAATTCCTTCGCTTGTTCCTCCTGTCAAGTTAACATCTAACTCGACCATACAAGTCAATCATAATCTTTCGGTAGATTAGTCCCTGGCAACCTAGAGACCCTAAATCATCCGAATTGTCAAATGCTCTGAGATGGTATCCAGTACTCATCCCATAAGCACTACTCGACAAAATACTATCCCAAGTATTTCTTAATTGCTACATCTTGATCAACCCTGATTGGCTCAACCAATCGAACTCGTCGATCTACTTAAGCTCGCACTTATCAGATCAGACCAACACTGATCATCCAACCTACATGGATCGGTCAATAACCATGACTCAGCTTCCACAAAGAACCATTTCCAAACGGTGTCAGATCACAGTACATAAGTAGTTTACTTGGCACAAGTCCTGCGCCTTTTCAGCACTACTAACCGCTGCTTTGTATTCTGAACTTAATCATCCTAACTCTGACAGAGTTAGCCAATAACCACTAGTAGTTACTAGCACAGATCCCGTGCCACCTTAGCACTACTAATCGTTGTCTTGTTCACCCAAGGCAAAGATCAAGATAAACTAAGCCCATTCCATCCCATGGAAAATCCTACGCTCAATCTCTGAAAATATCAGACAGTACTTAGCGCAAACACTGGGCTCACTATCCATGCCTCGTTCATTCAGAATGAACATCATGATTCGTCAAGTTCACAATCATAACTAACGAATCTCCAAGATTCTTACAATCTTGGAACACTCTCCTGATCATATTCCTTGTTAAGACTGTACAACAATTTAAGATTAAGGTAGCTTACCACGATAACCCACCTGGAAAATCACCAAGGTTTCACGGTCATAGGCCACGCTTCCCTCACATCTCAAATAGTCCTGCACAATAATCAACATCTGATATAATCCAATACTGATGAAGCCAATCATCAAGGAGTAGTCCTCGTATTCGAGTTGAAGTCTTAAAACAGCATCCCATCCAAGTTCTTGGATGATTCCTATCACAGGGAAACTCTAACCACAACTCTGATGACAACCTCTAGTCATCGCTGGTAGAAATCCTTCTTCCTACTAGATTCACACGTCTAGCAGTAACTCAAAGGTTAAAACCTATCTGCTCAGAGTACACACTTGTCAAGGAAATCCCTCCATGACTGGTTCCTACAGCAAAATACTCAAACTATATCTCTGGCACACCAGACGATATCGAACCATCGATATCAAACCTAATATCTTAATCCAAGGTCATACCCTGTCGTGACTGCTACCAAATCCCTAGACTGAGTAGCCTTCCCACTGCCAATCCTGAAGCAAAAAGGCTCCCAGTTACCCTCTGAAGTACAAGGACCCCCAGAGTAACACTGGCATAAGGTCGCGCTCCATCACGTCTAGTCATGGTCATAGTCCACAACTCTCGGCATATACTGGACCTGGTATCCCGATGAAAACCCATCATCACAAGTCTCAACCTAACAAAGGTCAGACAGCCTGTTCTAAGAAAACAACCTAGAACAAAGTTCAACGTTCTAATCCGAACAATACCCTTAATGCCTCTAGATGAGTCCACTCATCGCTGGTACTAACATAGTCCACTGACTAACTAGGTCAATCCTAGGAAAATGCCTAGACTAACCACAAGTCAAACAGTCACAGTCGGCCCACTCAAATCTCATGAGCTACAGCAGTTGAACGCTAATCAACTAAACTCAATCCAAAATTCCGCACAATCATGCAATCATCCACGAATTGCTGGATAAATAAAACATTTATCACTTATTTCAATTTATGTACAATTCTCTTTATTATAATCTCATGTAATACATACAGTATTCAAAATACAATGAAATGTACATTCGAACTTGAAATGATACAACCAAAGTATGATGATTCATTACAACTGAAATACTACAACTACATCAATACAGTATTTAAATCATCGTACTAGTCTTCGTTTCTTGAGCATGAAGCTTCTAATCGACACACGCATTGATACAAGCATACTCCCAACCAAGTCTCTCTACATGTCCTCCTACGAAGAACTCTGGAGAAATGGCTCGTGATAGCTAACCAGCTATGCTCTGCGTCAGTGCATGTCAGTCGACCCCTTCTGCTCACGATCTACCATCAGCGTTCTTCTTGTATTCATATCATGCTTTTGAACATGAAGTTTCCCGTGTGCCTACCGAACGCATCGGTACAAGCATACCGGCAAAACTATGTTCTGCATGAGTTTAATGACCTTACGCTCGAAACCTGTCGTGCCTTAGGCACTCGAGACATTCCCTGGTAAAGGTCTATATGACAATCTCTCCAACTACTAGTGGAAAATCTTCAGAGTAGTGTCATCATGGTACGGACGATATAGATGAAAGAGTTGATACCCCGCTAGCCAACTTGTGGCTAAGGGCTTTGAGAGTCTCTTTTTGTAAACAATCTTTGTTTAATATAATATACGTTCTTTAAATGGCGTTCACTTTATCTTATTATTATATAATGATATACTGTTGCTATTTTGATAAAGACCTTGAATATACTAAAGTAAGATGAGATAGTGAATATAGAGAGATCACTGTCATGAAACACACCTTATGTTCACTGTATATTCTAAACAGTTCCTAGTCAATTGAGCCGTCCACAAATAAGGATAAAGATCGCTCGAGATTGAGACTAGCATTTGCGATGTCGAGTACCACGTTTCATTGGTATGGAACATAGAGATGTTCGAAGCATGCAAATGGATATTCATATGATGAATGATCAAACTACCCTATTCGGACTTTCCAAGTGGTTATCACTTATTGAGTGGATATAGTCCGTGGTTTTGGTTGTACACCATTAGTCCTTATTACTTGAAATATCATTGAGACTCTATATGCTAGTACTGTGCTTTGACTCGTTTACCGACTCTATTAGGGTCATCAGGTATCGGGATTGGGTACAGTTATGACACATATAGGAGTCGATGCTTTGTTGTCAAGGAATCACCGCACACTTGCGAGTGTGGATATCCTATGCAATCTGAGGAGATATTAGTATGACGAATCTCTGGCCAGAGTACATGATGTGTTTTAGGTTACTTGGTTTTCTAGTAGCACATGCGATGTCACTATTTGATCTTCAAGATGCATTGCATAGTTATCGAATCTCGAACGACTCTCGATGTACCAATGGTTGTTGATTCGATCGGGATATATGGATGAAGTGACCGTACTGTACGCTAACCAAAATCTATTGGTTCTTGCAGGCACTATCAGTGATACCTAGGGAATCATGGGGTGATGTTGCTAGGCGCTCTTACCATGATTCGTTGGGTAAGTCGGAAATTGTTGTTCCGCGTCACAAGGAGTTGTGAGCCCACGGCTAGCTGTATCCCTGAACCATTGAGGGTCATACAAGTAATGGATTTTTAATCCCCGTTGAGATAATTAAATTTAAAGAGTTAAATTTAGTGAATAAAGAAGTGAGACTTCTTATTTAAGAGTAGAGGGAGTAAGATTTCCTAAAATGACATAGTGATGGACATTTTTGGAAATCACTGAATTCGGATTCAGAAAATTTATCTTGATTTTAAAAGATGCAGAAATGGTTTCTGTACACATTGGTGAAATTGGTTTATCAATCTGAGTCACGATGAATTTTATATTAATTTCTGAACATGCGGGCTTTGCTTGTCAGGCTTGAACTTATGACTAATGGGCCCTAAGCTGTTAGCAGCCCACATTATAAATAAGTTATTGCAGTACAGAAATTAAAAACAACACAGGCATAAAAATTCGAAACGCTAGAGCTCTCTCTCTAGAGAATTCGGCCGCCCCCCTCCTCTACTGTGTTCGAGAATTTCAGTCTGCAAATTTCAAATTTGCAGTCTGAATTAGCAAATCAAATCTGTTATTTCTCTTCGTAGAAACTTCTGATAGACTTTCTAGTGCAGTCTATCAGAGGGATTAAACTTGTGTTCGTGGACCTGATTGAAAAAACGTTCGTTCATCAGTTCTTGGGATATACAATAAGAGCAGTTTAATCTGTTGGTGTCCATAATCTCGTTTCGAGATTTTAAGGTAAAATTTACATTGTTTAAATTTTATGTTATCAATTTTAATCGTAGGAATTTGATACCCATATGAAATCATTCCATATAAAAGTTTAAAACTTCCGCTGCAACGTGTATCACTTTTTCGATCCGGAGAACGACCGTGTTACAACAGTGGTATCAGAGACAGGTTGTTCTCGGATTTTACGATTAAAATTTATTCGATTGTACCGGCCTCGATTTTTCAGAAAAATAAAACAAAAATTTTAAATTAAATTCCAGGGCAATCGGGCAGCGAGTGTTGCTGCCCGGGGCAGCGCACGGCGCTGCCCAGGGCAGCGACTTGATCGCTGCTCACGGGCAGCGATTGGCTGCCCACTTCCACGTGGGCAGCCCTGTCCCACGTGGAGGCCGGGCTGCCCTGGACTGTCCCGGGCAGTCCGGAAATTTTAAAATATAATTTTTGATTTTTTGAAATTTTTGAAATTTCAGTTTTTGGTCTGATTGAAAATTGTTTTTGATTGGTCCACGAGGCATCGGATCAAATTGTTTGAGTCCGAAATTTTAAAAAATTGATTTTTGGATAAATTTGAATTTTTGGAAAATTTATAAATTTTATCCATTAAATTAGATTTTATAAAATTAATAATTATGGTACCATTGATAATAAAATATGATTTTATGTATAAATAGGATTTTATATGTAAAATATGATTTTATGGACAAATTAGATAAAATATGATTTTATATATAAAATAAGATTTTATGTATGAAATATGATTTTATCTATTTATATTTATTGTCATTGCATGATATCCAATAAATTAATTTTTGAATTAAATATTATTGGATAAGGATGATCGATTGCCATGACCAATGTTATAGGTGTATGTTAGGTTGTTTA
The DNA here is from genome assembly GCF_033568475.1 of Henckelia pumila. Classification (NCBI taxonomy): domain Eukaryota; kingdom Viridiplantae; phylum Streptophyta; class Magnoliopsida; order Lamiales; family Gesneriaceae; genus Henckelia; species Henckelia pumila. Next base: position 45,636,574 of record NC_133123.1, read on the forward strand.
CATTTGGTTTTAATTATTGTTGTTGGATTTATTAATGGGCCTGGTTTATGGCCCAATATGAATTTTCATATGTCATAAAAGTGGACCTGGTTTATGGCCCGTTCTCACCCCTTAAATATGTATCCCCTGCTTGTCATCGAAATTTATTGTAAATTTTAGACTTAGTGGAAGATGAAGATTTGAAGACAAAGGTGGGCCCAGCATATAATAAAGATCGAAAAAATGTAAATTGGAAGCTCAATGTAATAGGATTGCATTGCATACTTGCATATTACCTAGGATTGGACTTAGACTCGTGATTGGCAACCACGGGTCGATTAGTAATGGAATCGATCATCCTAAAATAATATATGATATTATTGTTGTATGCATGTTTAGACTAAATTGTATGAATCCCGCAAGCATACAAATTTTAAATGATGAAACAAATTTTCGAAATTAAAATCCCTCATTTTAAATATGATTTAAAATTGATATCAAGATAAACAAAAGGGCATTTAAATATTGTTTAAATGTTCCTATCAACGATCTATGTATGAGATGCTACCCGCGGATACGGTCCGGCTCATATTATTTGGGGGGCCCGTTCGTCGGAAAGCTGTGCATTGGATCGACACATGTTGTAAGTTGGATGGAACTCCCATGGGATTGGCTCATATTATTGGGGATCCACATGGCGACCGTCCATCATAACTTAATATTGATGGGTCATCTTGATGTGTCACAATAAACAACGTCATATTATTGGGCCCTTATTGGACATGAGGTAAAAACATGGAGGTTGCTTTGGAAGCAATTGGGCTCTACCATTTGAAAATTATGGTTGGCTGATATTATTCGGGACTATAGTTTGTCAATTGGACTCCATGTTCCCACTAAAGAAAATGTTTCTCGCTTTCACTAGAGGGTAGTGAAATCGTTAAAATAGTGGGAGTGAGATTCATAAAATAAATTTTGCCTTATTTTATGTCTTAGTAAATTAATTAAACAATCATTGATTATTGTCTGTTTCATCTCAGTATATCATTATGATGAATCTTCGTAATCCACATGTTTCAATTCTCGAACAAAACAAACTTTCTGACGCAACTATACGGAATGGTTCAATAAGTTAAGATTGTCCAGAGTTCGAAAAAGATTTTCTAAGTGTTAGAAAAGGCTTCTCCGAAAACAGCCCCGGCTGATGTAACTGCCGAAAGGTTGGCCGATCTAGAGAAATGGTTGGACCATGATCTTAAGGCCAAATGTTACATGCAAAATTGGACAAGTCTAAACAAGTTTGCCATCACTGCAAGAAACCCGGTCATTGGAAACGTAACTGCAAAGGGTATGTTTTACATTGAAATAAATGTTTTACTTAATACTACTTCTTGGGTATTGGATACAAGATGTAGATCTCACATTTGCAATGAGTTGCAAATGATGACAAGAAGTAATAAGCTTAGGAAGGGTGAGACCCAGCTAAGACTCGAAAATGGTTCTAGAGTTGAAGCCCAAGCTATAGGAGACATTTATTTAGTTTTGCAGAACGATTTTAAAGAGACGTTTTATTTGTGCCAGATTCGATTAAAAACATTATTTCTATTTCTATGCTTGATAGAAATGGTTTTTCTTGTAATTTTGTGAATGAGATTTGCAATATTTACAAGAATGAATGTTTAATTGGATGTGGACAACTTGAAAAAGATCTATATAACTTAAAATTAAAAGACGTTCCAATTAATTATGTTGATAAACCGGTAACAACAAATAAAAGGAAAATTGATAGTCAAAACCCAGCAAACCTTTGGCATGCTAGGTTAGGTCATATTTCTTCAAGGAGGATGAACAAGCTAGTGGGAGAGGGCATGTTTGATATGTCTGATATTAACTCTCTACCTACTTGTGAGTCATGCCTCAAAGGAAAAATGACTAAATCTCCTTTCAAAGGAAAGCCAGAACGTAGTCAAAATCTATTGGATTTGATCCATACAGATGTTTGCGGACCATTTAGTATTGGTACAAAATTTGGTCACACCTAATTCATTACCTTTACTGATGATTATTCTAGGTATGGGTACTTATATTTGATGAAATATAAGTCTGAATCATTTGAAAAGTTCAAAGAATTCAAGGCTGAAGTAGAAAACAAACTAGGTAAGAGTATTAAAGCACTTCGATCAGATCGAGGTGGAGAATACTTACGTACCGAGTTCTTGGATTATCTAAAAGATAATGGGATTCTCTCTCAGTGGACTCCTCCTATGACACCTCAGCTGAATGGTGTTTCGAAGCGTCGCAATCGAACCTTGTTGGACATGGTTCGATCTATGATGAGCTTCACTGAGCTCCCACCTTCGTTTTGGGGCTATGCTCTTGAAACGGCGGTATTGTTGTTGAACAATGTCCACACTAAAGCAGTGGACAAAACACCATACGAGTTATGGAATGGCAAAACTCCTAAGTATTCGTACTTGAGGATTTGGGGATGTCCTGCTTACGTAAAGCAGACAGTGGGAGATAAGTTGGATAGTCGATCCACCTTATGTTATTTTGTAGGGTATCCGAAGAATTCAATCGGATATTATTTCTATCATCCCACTGAAACAAAAGTGTTTGTTTCAAGAAATGCCACCTTCTTGGAGAATGAGTTCTTATTGGATAAGAAAGGCAAGATGATGGAACTCGAAAAAATTCGAGAAGAACCCAAGATACAAAATAACGATCCTATACCTCAAGAATCAACACAAGACACGCCTATTATTAGAAGATCCGAGAGGACTTCTAGGCCTCCTATTAGATATGGTCTTCTTCTTGAAGGGGATAAAAGTGAACCCCACATTGGATGTGATCCAAGAAACTTTAAGAAAGCAATTTCTGATGCGGATTCGAATTTATGGCTTGAAGCTATGCAGTCGGAAATAGATTCGATGCATACAAACCAAGTTTGGTCTTTAGTAGATCCTCCCGATGGAATTATTCCAATAGGGTGTAAATGGATCTACAAGAGAAAACTTGGGCCTGATGGTAAGGTACTGACCTACAAGGCACGATTGGTTGCAAAAGGTTACACTCAAAGACAAGGTGTTGACTATGATGAAACTTTTCACCAGTCGTAATGTTCAAGTCCATAAGAATCCTTATTGCCATTGTTGCATGGTATGACTATGAGATATGGCAAATGTATGTGAAGACTGCATTCCTTAATGGAAACATTAAGGAAGAGATCTATATGATGCAGTCCGAGGGATTCACATCCATGGAAAGCGAGCATAAGGTATGTAAGCTTCAGAGATCGATCTATGGTCTCAAACAGGCATCAAGAAGTTGGAACCAGAAATTTGATGAAACAATAAAGGATTTTGATTTCATCAAGAACCCGGAGGAACCATGCGTGTACAAGAAAGTAGTTAAGGATGCGGTAACATTCTTAGTACTTTATGTTGATGACATCCTACTCATTGGGAATGATGTAGGGATGTTGCAGTCAACAAAGATATGGTTGTCAGGTAGATTCTCGATGAAAGATTTGGGTGAGGCGTCCTATATTCTAGGGATACAGATCTATAGAGATAGATCTAAGAGAATGATAGGACTTACTCAAGCTACCTACATCGACACTATATTGAAAATGTTTTCAATGGATGAGTCCAAGAGAGGACATCTACCTATGTGTCATGGAGTCTCTCTATCCAAGTCTATGTGTCCCAAGACTGACGAAGAGATAGAGAAAATGACACACATACCATATGCGTCAGCCATAGGGAGTATCATGTATGGGATGATATCTACCAAACCGGATGTGGCATTTGCTCTTAGTGTCACGAGCAGATATCAAGCCAATCCCGGTCAAATGCATTGAAAAGTCGTGAAGGATATTCTTAAGTACTTGAGAAGAACTAAGAATGTATTCATGGTTTATGGAGGAAGAGAACTGAAGTTGGAAGGCTATACCGACTCTAGCTTCCAAAGTGACGTGGATGACTCGAAGTCAACCTCTGGATTTGTGTTCATGCTCAAGTGCTCTCTCTTGGAAGAGTTCCAAGCAGGACACCACAGCGGATTCCACCACTAAGGCAGAATACATTGCGGCATCAGCTGCTGCTAAAGAGGCCGTTTGGTAGAGGAATTTCGTCCAAGAGTTGGGCGTTATTCCTGAAGCTGTTGGTCCAGTCCCCGTGTACTGTGACAACACGGGTGCCGTTGCTCAGGCAAAGGAACAAAGGTCTCATCAAAGATCCAAACACGTACTGAGGAAATACCACATCATTCGGGAGATCGTGGAAAGAGGAGACATCACTGTCGAGAGACTGGCCTCTGCAGACAATATCGCTGATCCACTTACTAAGCCCTTGCCAAGACCATTATTTGACAAACATCGCGAAGCAATGGGACTACGTAGTATGACTAGTTGGCTTTAGGGCAAGTGGGAGATTGAAAGAGTTGATGCCCTGCTAGCCAACTTGTGGCTAAGGGCTTTGAGAGTCTCTTTTTGTATACAATCTTTGTTTAATATAATATACGTTCTTTAAATGGCGTTCACTTTATCTTATTATTATATAATGATATACTGTTGCTATTTTGATAAAGACCTTGAATATACTAAAGTAAGATGAGATAGTGAATATAGATAGATCACTGTCATGAAACACACCTTATGTTCACTGTATATTCTAAACAGTTCCTAGTCAATTGAGCCGTCCACAAATAAGGATAAGGATCGCTCGAGATTGAGACTAGCATTTGCGATGCCGAGTACCACGTTTCATTGGTATAGAACATAGAGATGTTCGAAGCATGCAAATGGATATTCATATGATGAATGATCGAACTACCCTATTCGGACTTTTCAAGTGGTTATCACCTATCGAGTGGATATAGTCCGCGGTTTTGGTTGTACACCATTAGTCCTTATTACTTGAAACATCATTGAGACTCTATATGCTAGTACTGTGCTTTGACTCGTTTACCGACTCTATTAGGGTCATCAGGTGTCGGGATTGGGTACAGTTATGACACATATAAGAGTCGATGCTTTGTTGTCAAGGAATCACCGCACACTTGCGAGTTTGGATATCCTATGCAATCTGAGGAGATATTAGTGTGACGAATCTCTGGCCAGAGTACATGATGTGTTTTAGGTTACTTGGTTTCCTAGTAGCACATGCGATGTCACTATTTGATCTTCAAGATGCATTGCATAGTTATCGAATCTCGAACGACTCTCGATGTACCAATGGTTGTTGATTCGATCGGGATATATGGATGAAGGGACCGTACTGTACGCTAACCAAAATCTATTGGTTCTTGCAGGAAGTATCAGTGATACCTAGGGAATCATGGGGCGATGTTGCTAGGTGCTCTTACCATGATTCGTTGGGTAAGTCGGAAATTGTTGTTCCGAGTCACAAGGAGTTGTGAGCCCACGGCTAGCTGTATCCCTGAACCATTGAGGGTCACACAAGTAATGGATTTTTAATCCCCGTTGAGATAATTAAATTTAAAGAGTTAAATTTAGTGAATAAAGAAATGAGACTTCTTATTTAAGAGTAGAGTGAGTAAGATTTCCTAAAATGACATAGTGATCGACATTTTTGGAAATCACTGAATTCGGATTCAGAAAATTTATCTTGACTTTAAAAGATGCAGAAATGGTTTCTGTACACATTGGTGAAATTGGTTTATCAATCTGAGTCACGATGAATTTTATATTAATTTCTGAACATGCGGGCTTTGCTTGTCAGACTTGAACTTATGACTAATGGGCCCTAAGCTGTTAGCAGCCCACATTATAAATAAGTTATTGCAGTACAGAAATTAAAAACAACACAGGCATAAAAATTCGAAACCCTAGAGCTCTCTCTCTAGAGAATTCGGCCGCCCCTCTCCTATACTGTGTTCGAGAATTTCAGTCTGCAAATTTCAAATTTGCAGTCTGAATTAGCAGATCAAATCTGTTATTTCTCTTCGTAGAAACTTCTGATAGACTTTCTAGTGCAGTCTATCAGAGGGATTAAACTTCTGTTCGTGGACCTGATTGAAGAAACGTTCGTTCATCAGTTCCTGGGATATACAACAAGAGCAGTTTAATCTGTTGGTGTCCATAATCTCGTTTCGAGATTTTAAGGTAAAATTTACATTGTTTAAATTTTATGTTATCAATTTTAATCGTAGGAATTTGATACCCATATGGAATCGTTCCATATAAAATTTTAAAACTTCCGCTGCAACGGGTATCACTTTTTCGATCCGAAGAACGACCGTGTTACAACAATATATGCAAACATCAAGTGCGTCCCATCCAATCCTCTGGCATCCGGTACTCAATCCAAAACTAGGATCCACCTGAGTAGAAATCTTGAAAACTCGGACACGATCTATCACTCCTGTCCGCACTTGCTGGTATCCCATAAGCCAAATCTTCAGAAATCCTGCTGATGATGATAGTCTCTGGGCAAACTAATTGCCGCATCATCACCTCTTCCAAGGTCTCATCAATCCTATAAGGATAACCCAAGGTCTTATTACTATATCCCAAGTCTCTTGCATGCATGCGCTCTGATACCAATAAATGTAGCGACCCTACCCGGATCCACTACCTAATCAGAGTTAAGAGCATAATTAAGCATGCATTAAAATAAATCGCTGCAGAAGACTTAAATAAAAGCAGACCGACAGAATACAACCGGTTAAGTAAATTCGATTATACAACCCAATCGAATAAATAAACCCTAAAGGAAAAACCTACAGCTAATCTCGCTGTTTTCACTGGTCACTGGCCAATCCAAGCTCCTGGTGCTTCACCCTGCACCTACACCTACCCCGTCGAATGGGGTGTCCCGATACACATAAAATACTGGACGTGAGCTCTACTCTCAATACGAAAGCACTGGGTAAAACATACAAATATGATGCATGCAAATGATAGGGTATCCATATCTGGGATAACTGTATACAACTGCTCAGTAATGGCGCCTAGGACATGAGTGGTACAACCCGGGGAGCAAACCCTGTGTACATTGTTCATTCCTATAGGACGTGGACTGTGTCCCCAGATGCTAATCACCCATGACCCGTCAGTCACTGGGCACTAGACATCACCCGTCCAGACAGGGCTGAGCGGCCCTACATGGCTCATCTCACAAGATGGATAGGCACAATATGATATGCACATGCTGCATAATAATATGACACACAAATGCAACATATAAGCATGCAAAACCCGCTGGCTATCTCAGTCTGTACTTACGTACCTTACTACAGGCAGTCCTAGCAGTCCTACTCTAGGTTCCCAGCCTATCATCAACTCTACAATGCAAATATCCATGCATCATTATTTAAGCTCTAAAAGCCTTAACTAAGCCATTGCATACTCCTAAATATTTTAAGGAGACCATAGCAATACCTGCGTCCGTCGTCAGCTCGCTGTTGACAATTGTCTCAAAACTAGGCCACAGCTCCGCTACGATGCCTGGATCGCTATGCCACTTCCGGATTCCTCATTGGATGCCTAGATCTCCCTAGATCTGAGTTAGAAGGCTTAGGAATCAGAGAGAAGAGAGGGAAAGGTGCACTTCAAATGAACCCTCGGCCCCTATATTTAAAGGCAACGTTCGGAGCCTCCGAACCCGGTTCGAAACATTCGAACACGATCGGAACCTCCGATCCCATCTTCGAAGCGTCCGATCGCCCAATATTACGTCAGCCATGACGTCACTTTGCTGACGTCAGCGATGACACGTGCCCTGGTCCCGATCGGAACGTCCGATCTCACCGACGGAGCTTCCGATCTCGATCGGAGCCTCCGATCCTGACTTCGGATCCTCCGATCCTATTCGGAACCTTCTGACTTGGTTCGGAGCTTCCGAACCCTCCGGACCCTTTGGACCTTCCCGGCTATTTTGAGTGTCCTGGATCCATTTCTGGACTCCGTTAACCCTTTAGGAATTTCCTTAATTACGTTTTACTTAATCCAACATTATTACACGATTAATATACTCATTAATCGCTAATTACGGATACGTGTCACTACAAATAGAATAGTGCAACATCATTGGTGAGCATGGTAGGTGGGCAGCTGAAAGAAACTCTATATATATATATATGAGACTTGATCTCCCGCACCCTAGGGTGCGTGAAATCCGTGCACACCCATGCTCAAAACAATTCCGATTGACTTGAAATTTTCACGGTAGGATCGTTTCAAAAATACGAAACCAACGATATATCATATGCTACAAATTTCAATCTTGATGGTCGAAATCGTGAAGATGACCGGAAATAGGGTTAAATGTGCAGTGTTTGGTCATCTTCACGATTCCGGCCATCAAGATTAAAATTTGTAGCATATGATATATCGATGTTTCGTATTTTTGAAACGATCTTACCGTGAAATTTTCAAGTCAATCGGAATTGTTTTGAGTACGGGTGTGCAAGGATTCCCCGAACCCTAGGGTGCGGGGATCAAGTCTTATATATATATATATATATATATATATATATATATATATAACGTTAGAAAATCTAATATTTTTACTATATATTTATGAACCCATGGTATAATTATTTGGCACAATTGTTCTTTATACAAATTTTGCGAACGTCGTTGTTTTGAAGTGAACCTTTCCTAGTATTAGTCATAAGAAAAAGTAGCGAGTAATTTTAATGAATAATTTTTGTTAATATTTATTTATAAAAAAATTAATAATTTTACCTTCAAAACATGTACTTCTAAGTTACAGAAAGCTATAACTGATTTAATCATCTCCAGCTCTTGTAAAAATATTTTTTTGTTAATTGCAAGATTATATCATAAAATAATTATCATAGTTTTTAGATTTTATGAGAAGAAAAAATAGTTAACTTTTTTAATTTCTACTTTTACATATATATTACTATTTAATAAAGCAAGAGGGTGGTATAGTAACTAACTTCTGATAATTTTATGTGAACTTCCAAAAATAACTCTATCCAATAAATAATAAATTTACAATTTAGAAATTTCAATTTAATTTCATACAACTTTTCCACTATTTCATACTTCACTTTTGACATATTTTATTTTGAAAATTAAAATAACTAACTTTCATATATATAACATGCATGAAATTGGTACCTTAATTTTTTTAAAAAAAAATGAACTTTTATCATAATTTATTTTTAATATGATAATTTGATAAACTCACGTATTACGTGTTGTGAGGCACTATATGTGTGTGTTGATATGTTTTTTTATTTATTATTTTGGATAAAGTTGACTCCACTTGAATTGATTTATTTCAATATCGGTATGTAATTTAATTAGCATATATATATATATATATATATATAGTTTACAAATCTAAATTTTTATAAATTTATGAACACATGATATAATTATTTAGCTCAATAGATTATTACTCAAATTAAAATACATAAGATTTTTTGTTGAAAAATTATGGTAATTCCATCTACAAACAAATAACAACCATAATATTTTGGTGTTTCAATTTTTTAAGAAAATGGATTATTATTTTAAATAAAATTTTTGTGGAATTTTTTTTAAAATTTTTTTGTGAAATAAATTTGTTCACTTTATCTATAAAAAAATAAAAACTAAAATATTTTGATATTTCAATCTTTTGAAAACTGGATTATTATCTAATATGCAAACACTTTGTCAATTTTGACATTATCATAATAATCGATTTTACAAAAATATCATCACAAATTTTATTAAGCGTGTGCAAATCAAGGGCAACGTTGAAAATGCACAATGAAAAACTTAGACCTTATAAATTTTATCGAGTATGTACAAATGAAGGACAAATTTGAAAACACACAATGAAAAAATTTAACCTTAATTCAAACTTTTATGAATGGTATAGATTGTAATAAAAATAATACCTACATTTTTAAAAATTATTATATAGAGACAGGTACATTTTTTTAATTGTATTATACCGGACAAAAATGATATGTACATGTTTACCTTTGGTTTTTCAACTCAATTCCCAATTTTATATATATATATATTAAAAAATTCACAATGACTCCTAACGTAATCGCGTGGATCAGCCATATATTTTACGCACGTGGGTTTGCAATCACGGTAATCCCCTTCTCTTCTACTGCATACTTTCTCAACTTCGAAATGACAATATTTGGCCCCCAATGGTAGTTAGGGGTGCAAATGAACCGAACCTGTTCGTGAGTTTTACGAGCCCGCTCGATAAATATTTGATTCGTATTCGATCTTATCGAACTCGAGCCGAATTCGAACATGTTCGAACATTTTTTCGAGCCGAGCTCGAGCCGAAATTACTCCGTTCGATAGTTCGCGAATAGTTCGCGAGCCTTAATATTTAATTAATATAATATAAATATATAATATATATACATTTCGAGCTTTCGAACCATAATATCCGAATAGTTCACGAATAGGTTCGAATATTTCGAACCGAACTCGAACTCGAACTTCATTTCGAGCCGAACTCGAGCCAAAATATTTGAAATTATCGAACTTCGAATCGAGCTCGAACTCGAATATACTCTTATCGAGCCGAATTCAAACCTTAAAATTTTACCATTATTCGGTTCGTTTGCACCCCTACTCTGCATTCAATCACAAGTACTATTTTATCGAAAATATATTAAATTTATACTTTTGGGACGAATTAATTCACGATTAAATCTAAAATCTATTTCTTTCTCATTTACACAAATATTAGCAATAGGATTGATTTCAGATTACAAAGTTATTTTCTGAACTTGAAATATACAAATGAAAGACTATACAAAAATCGATCGATCTAAACAACTGACGTACGTTTAAAATTCATCTATCTAAAAAAACATTAATTGAATATAACAATTGTCGGTAACAATGTCACTCAAAGCAACACTACATCATAGCAATCATCAGTACCAATTTCAGAAGAAGAAAAGAAGAAGAAGAATTGAATTTATTTCTCGAAACTATGAAGTAGTATTGAGATTTACTACGTACCTGATGTAAAAGCGACAAGTGCAAGGATCACTAGAACTGATTTCAAAAGCATAGCCATTAATTGTGATTGTAATTTTCTAATTTTATAAGTTTGAAGACAATATATAAATATGTTCGTGGAGATTCCAGCTAATGATGCATTTAAATAATACTTTTAAAAATGCATGTAGGATAATTTTGTAATTACAAATGTAATTAATTTGTAATTATCTCATTTGTACATGTAACATAATCCTTAAATAATGTTGTTTATCTTATGATCAATTGTTGTTTATCTTATGCTTAATTGATCAGTATATATAGTAATATGAATCACAGCAGTTAATTTTTTTTAATCTAGAATCAAACCAAAGCTTGAATTGTTTCTGCCACGTCATATGAAAAGAATGGGTATTATCAAATTCATTCAATCAAATCAATATTTTTAATATCATATATAATACATTAATACTAATTAATTCGAGTGGATCATTTCTTTGCCTCACTTATTTGCATCAATTTCTTTCCTTTTTCAGCCAAAGATGGCTTGAATACTGGTTTTTCCTAGGATACATGCATGTATTTTGTTTCCTCGGAAAATTCAATCGTTTGGCTTAGTTTTTTGGAATTAATTAAATACAATCACAATATCTACTAAAGACTAAAGAGGTTTCTGCACTTAACCTAAAATTTAACTTTTCTTTCTCTATTTATTATTCCGTTTTACTAGTTGACATGACAACTCGACATGCCATTGTTTTTCGTTGTCACATTATCATTAATTTTCCAGCGTTATGTTAGCATTTGAATCAAAATAGCTGAAAATTAAAATTTATTGTAACAAAGTAAACTTTGAAAAATTAACATATCAAAATCAAAAAATGGACAAGTTGATGTACTAAAAAGCTACTTTAATTCCCTATTTCTAACAACGTAGTGAAAATACAAATAATGTTTGTAATCTGCTACAAAAAATAAAAAAATAAAAATCAATTAGCATGTGGAATACATATAATATTTAAATAATTTCATAGAATGCAGTGTTGAATGTATATATATATGAACGTCTGAAACAAAATAACCAGTTAATTTGTTACTTACACTAGTAGAAAAATTACAATATACTTCGCCAGTTTTTACTTCGGCAATCAATATTGCCGAAGTAATACATATCTATTTACTGCGATAATAAAATTAATGAAGTAATATGAAGTTTAGACTTCATCAATTAAAAAACACGGGCTTCACTTTAATTTTTAAGTCACATTTTACTTCGGTTCACGTATTTAATGAAGTAAAAAAGGACAAAATTAAGTATTTAATTTCTAATTGGTGAAGTAATAAATCGATTTCACTCTCGCTCAATCGAGAACCCCATTCTCTTTGTATCTTCATTCTCTCCTTAGGGCTTTCTCTGATCTCCATTCTCGATCTTCACTTCTTCTTGCTGCCATCAATTCCACTTTGAGATCTGTTCACTTCCACTTTGAGATTTGTGGAACCAATCTTCGAGAACACATTTTTTGGGAAGTTTTCTGTAAGACCTGATTCCATCTCCTCTTCGTCAACCCCACGGCGTTGGAATCTCTGTCAAGAATCTCAAAATTCATCGAGTAATTTTTCGATTTAAAGGTCTTCAAGTTATTTCCTCTCGTTTATCCCTACAATATCGGTTTCGAAAATCATTGGCGGAGTCGATCTGCGACTTCGAGGTTACTTTTCCTTAGTTAGGTTATACTTGTTCACATAGAAACGGTGTTGTTTGTTTTTTTGTTTGAATTTTGGTCTAGTATTTCTATTCGGGTGTTTTGTGATGAGTTCGAGAGCGAGATATCCGCCACCGGGAATGGGCGGTGGCAGAGGAGGTGGAATGAATTATAATGCTGGAGTAAACCCGAGATTTCAACCCTGAAACCCGAATCAACAATACGCACAGAGGAATCGGTTCCTATTAATCTTATTTATTTGATTTGTTAGTGTTATTGTGTGATGTTTTTTGCAATATTTGTAGTTATTTTATTTTTGTTCCTTTATGTTGGAAAGTATGCACTGTTGGTTTTAGCTGCTACTGTTCTATATTAATGTGGAAATCAGAGGATTACTTTACTTTTGTTGATGATGTTGTCAGACATTTACTTCATCCTCTTCTGTTTTAAACAGAAATTCTCGGCAATTTTTCTTTTGAGGTTTGCGTTTCAGAGCCTGGGAGTGGTGTACAGAGACTTGGGTACACTTGACTGTTTGAGGAGATGGTATTTCTTTGTGATGGTGGTGGTGTTGTGTTTCCCTCATTTTTCACGCTTCATTCCTCTAAGGTGTGCTTTGATTTTGTTAAAGCTTGATCCTTAGCAAATGGAAGTTTAACCTATTGAATTTGGCAGTTTCTGTAGAAATTTGGAACCACGGGTTTAGGTGTAGCTACAATTACTATCCAGTTATATTATTATTATCTCCTCGTGCCATTGGGATTCTTCCTGTAGTGACCACATATATATAATCGTGTGAATCTTTCTTTTATATTCAAATTGTTTCTGTAACCTATCATCCAAATGATAATTGTGTTTGTTCTTCCTATACCTTTGTTGTATTTGATTTAATTTTGCTTCTTAAGATGGTATTGTCGTTTTTTCTGCCTTTATCAAGTTGTTAATTGATTATGCTCTAAGAAGTTGTGAAAATAGAAGAATAATGGAATGGAGAAGTAGGTGACTGATCTAAATCTGACTACACCCACTGGTTGCTAGTAGAAGTTCTTGGTTGACATTGATCATTTCCATTCTTCAAAGGATAACAATGAAGCAAAAAATGAATGCTGATGGTACTTGTACTAGCGGATTCAGATGTGTGCGGTGTGGGTACCCCATTGAATCGCTTTACATTAAGTACTCCCCAAGAAATATTCGGCTCATGAAATGTGTAACAAAAGTTTCCCATTTTTTCTCTTATTTAATGTTTTAACTTCTTCAGTTTGAGCATTTGCTGATTCTTTTCTTTGCGATTACTTTAATTGTTAGGAATTCTGCAAAGCTGCTGCTGATGAGTACATCGAGTATGAATTCATGGTAAATTAAGTAAAGAAACTGGAATTAACAGCTCACATATTAAGTTTCAAAATATATTTTTGGTAATTTTCTCTCTTATTTATAACCTAGATCCTCATAATCGATTTGATTCTGCACAAGCCAAAAGCTTATAGACATATGTTTTACAATAGATTTTCTAAAGAGACTATGAATTTCAATGTTCGTTTCTTTTCTTTGACCTAGTTATTTGCTTGAAGGACCTTTTAGGCAGATTTCATATTCGAATAGTTTTGACTAGTGTTGTGTACTAATGTAAGAGCCATTTTGAATTTTCAACTTTTGCAGGGCTTGTTATGGAAATCAATTTTGGCATTCCTTATTCTGGACATCTGTATCCATTGTTTAAATGTTATAAATTATTGTTCGCCTATAATCTATAGATTAAAATAATGTATGACATGCCTTAGCTGTACTAGACTTATTGCTGAAATATTTTTTTATTTCAGCAATACCTTTTTTTTTTCTAAACTTATTGCTGAAATATTTTTTTATTTCATTGTAGGGTAATATAAAACAAAGTGGTTCGGTTGAATGCGGATTTTGTGTGATGAAGTATATGAAAGATATAGTTGAATGTGAAAATCTACATTTGGATAAAATGGTGAGTTTCCTTTTCATTTTATGATTTGGTTTACGTGAAAATCTGTTTCCATCCTTTTTTGCTACTTAGTTGCTCATAAATGAATCTGAAGTTGGCATCTGTTTTGAAGTTGGCATTTTTGGCATTCTTCTTTCCAAACTTTCTGTCTTAGCACTGTTAGTGGTGAAAGGGTTTTATAATTATTTTTTAAACAACTCTTTTTCAGAGATATTGACATATTGTACTTGCTCGCTGGTTTATATCATATTTTCTCGTACGAAAAAGGCCATTATTCCATGCTGATAAATGTTGGAATCAAAATTGTCTGAGATTACTTGCGACTGCTCTATGATGTATGGATTATTGTTTCTAGTTTGGATTGGGTCAATGGTATTTCGTGCGACTGTTCTATGTTCTGGGCATTTGATTCTGCACTTATTGGCTATTTCTCTATCTCTCACCACCTGTCCATTCGTTCTCGCATTCTCTGCCTCCCTACTTCTGCAAATTTAGCACTCATTTCCAAACCAAAAACGTAATATGAAAAAGGAATAAGATTGCAAGAATTTCAATAATTGGTGCTGCAAATGGTCGAGGCAAGGCTTGTGATGCTATAGACCCACAAATACTTTTATTTAATTTTTCTTTAGATCTATTATGTTGAAGCTTCAAGCTTTTCATTAGCTAGCTGTTGGAATTATTTGTGAAATGACAAATATATATGTATCCTTGATAGAGTATTGTGTTTTCAATTTAGTAATGTTTTAATTTAATCATCTGTTGCAATGACAACCTGTGATCAGTACCTGCATATGTCGTTACCCTTATTTGTGAACTGGCAAATATGAATCCTTGATCTTAAATTTTATTCTAATGTATTTTATTTTTTTTACATTTCAGTATTCAGGATCCATCAGGAACCAATATTACGACCAAGCTCAATTTGACGAAATTAGAAGTGAATGGAGCGAATTCGTCTACTCCTATGTAGGTTCATAAATTGGTCATATGCACGTTGGGATGCATAATACTTTTATTGATGGATATAATTTTGGATGGATAATTTATCAATCTTTTGTAGAAATACTCGTGGATGCATAATTTTTTATTGATGGATGTACTTTTGGATGGATAATTTATCAATCTAATTAGTGTATTTTACGTTTCAGATATATATATATATATATATATATATATATATTAATGGTGTTATTGTATCTAATTAAAATTGTTTAATGTTGATTTAGTGATACATATATTTTTACTTCATCAATCAATGTAAAAGCCAAAGCCATATGTACTTTATTACTTCGTCAATTAATGAAACTGCTGCAGTAAGGGCATATTTTTACTTCGCCAAGTTACATAACATTTGAAGTTAAATAGAGCATTTACTTCATCACTCAATGTAAATACCGAAGTCATATATGTTCTATTACTTCGTCGTTTAATGAATCAACAGAAGTCATATATGTTCTATTACTTCGTCACTTAAGAAAACTGCCGAAGTAAAATACGCGCATTTAATTCGTCAGTCAACGTAAATGGCGAAGTTATAGATGTTATATTACTTCGTCACATAATGTAAATGCTGAAGTAAAAGGCATGCTTTTACTTCAGAACCAGTCCAATATTAAGCGAAGTAAAATGGTACCCTATTACTTCGGTAATTTCATGCCTAATACTTCGGTTATTAAGCGAAGTAAAATGGTACCTATTACTTCACGTGCATCTACTTCGGTACTTATCTATCTACGACTTCAGTTAATATGCGAAGTAAAAGGCATAAATTCTACTAGTGTTATAAATATATTTGGTGTTTAGAAAAAAAAAATTTCTTGTTGTCAACGAACTTACTTTTGTTACAAAATTACATAGCAATTGATTGAATTACATAATTGGTATACATTAAAATGACGGTATATATATATTAGGACATGATTGGTACGTTGTAAAGAAATAAGGTAGGAATGAAATCGATTTTGGAATGAAATAAGATCGGGAATGGAATGGTTGTTTTATTCCATTCCAACGATTGATACAATGAAATAATTTTTAATAAAAAAAAATCATATTTTAACTATATATATCAAAATAATAGTAATCCATAAACTTTTTATTATTATTATTAATATTGAAGATATATCAATTATTATAAAATTATCATTATATAGTTTAACTAATTTAAAATTTTATTTTATAATAATAATTATTATTTTATTATAACAATAAGATACAATTATAATATTATTTTTTTAATTTTTATAATAGATAAATAATATTAATTATTATTTTCAAAATAATATTAAATAATAAAAATATTTTTGTAATAAATAAATAATAATATTTTTTATTAATACTTTCTTAAATAATAATAATAAATAAATCATAATACTAATAATTAATATTACAAAAATATTATTATTAATATAATAATAATATAAAAACATAATTATTTATATATATTATAATATATTGTTATAATTATATAAGTAAATATTAGTTTAAATAATTTAATATGGAAAAAAATTGCATATTAACATGAAAATGGGAGGTGAGAATGACCATTTCATCCAAAAAAGGATGGAATGGCTATTCCCATTTTCATGGGAATAGTCATTCCAATGGAAATGAGCATTCTCATTCCAATGTCAAACCAATTATGGATATAAGAAATGAGATGTGAATGATCATTCCATTCCCACCTCATTTCCTTGTACCAAGAATGCCCTTAATATATTGTCACTGTAAAGATCGATGCATCGAGCAGATTATAAGATAATCGATCACGTAATTTATCATTTTGAGGATACGATCGAACATATATATATGATATGTGTGGGGACCCGGGTTGCTAATCTCATCTTAGGGCAATTAACGATTAATAGATAATTAATCGAACAATAAAAGAATATTCAAACCAAGAGCTAAATTTTTTTTTTTTTTTTTTTAAAAAAACTGAGCACCTCGCTCGATCGGGTAAATTCACCCGATCGAGCGGGCAAGAAATTCCAGCTCTCTGTCTGAATCCATATTGGTCTCGCTCGATCGGTGGAAATCACCCGATCGAGCGAGCCCAAAAACTCACTTCTCTGCTTTGGAAATTCATAGGCCGCGCTCGATCCGTGGAGTTTACCCGATCGAGCGGGCACTCTGTCCAAAAAATAAAAATGTATCTTTATTGTACAATGTGATTCCAAAACTCATACACACTTCATATAAACTTCTAAACATCATGCTAGATACTATACATGCATTCAAACTAATAGCAAGTGATCTAGAATACATGAACTCTCAAGTATAAATCAATACTTGACAAAAACAACCTATACAAAGGTTCTTGCTTTCTAACATGTTTACCAAATCATAAATACATGTCATCTGCTTAAAACCCGAATCACCACATGTTATCTCTCTTCTCAAGCTATCCAAGCCAACTCTAGCTTGATCATGCCCCAACCTGATGCAATGCACACATACAAACAAAGCAAAAGCCGGATAACTCCGGTGAGAATTAATCTCAGTATGAAAGACATGCATATACATCATGAAAGCATATGGAATCTATATGCTATAAAACTCTAAAATCATAAAACATGTAATAACATGTAGATCATAGAATCATCATCGATGCTTAAACTCTTAACACATAATGATTCATCTAAAGCAATATCACACATTCATATCTAGAATAATGTATCACAACATGCTAGCATTTATAACTGCATAATCTAAACCATAGAAAACTCTAGGTTAATGCATAAATGCAATGCATGTGCCAAGAAAAAGGCTATCAAATCTGATACCAATAAGCTTAGTTCTTGGGATCCCGGGGAATAAAATCTTTAACTAACCACCGACTCTCCCAATCGAGGTGGTGTTCAATATCTCAATTCCCCTGACTTTGGTACAACTATAGTGAGTCATCTAGCTCTGGATATAAATCTATATTCCGTGCCATGAGTCATCTGACTCTGGAAGTAAATCTACATTTCATGTCACTCAACTACAGTTCTCCAAACGTCATATGCACTCTAGGCCATTCTGCCCTCTGTGCTATTCAAGGTAGGGTTCAAGATGAATGCAACATAATCTGTATGCATTAATCAAATAAATACTGATAAACATCTTGAACACATAAGTCAATATTCATAGCAACAAAAGCAAGTAAATCACATAAGAGCATTTAAACAACTAAGTATGTGATTTCAGGATAACTCGAAAACCACCACGTTCTCGAGTTGTTCTACCTGGCAAGAATAATGTCAACTCATACCTTTCATCGCGATTCAAACCTCTTGAATCTGTTGCCAATGCTGATCATCTCAACGCTAGCCAAATCGGTTATCAAAATCTGCTCATTTCAATCAGTGCTACTTGAAGGTGTTTTTCAACTGCAAACACTTCAAGTCATTCGAACTCGAACTCGTCGATTCAACTTCGATAATCTTCAATTCAAATCTGAAATAGATTATAACATATTTAAAAATCAAGTTCCAATCTAAATCGATGATTCTTTAGAGCTTATTCAGTTCAAATCTTGCTAAGACAATCAGAATTCAAACCAACGTCGCAACTATTCGAGTCCGATAAATCTTTCGATTCAAATATCATTATATCTTCATTCTAAACATAATCTCATATTCAATTCCTCCACAATCAACTTGAATATGAGCTCTAGACATTTAGAATGCATAACAAGTCAAAATCTTGAACCGGCGGCGTAACGGATTAAAACCGGAAATTCCAAAAGCATAAACATCATCTTGTTAATCATTTAAACTCAATATCATCACCAATTCAATAGCATAATCTCGAAATCATCAGCCTCATAAATTCAGAATTTTGAAAATTCTTTTAAAATTCCAAAACATGTTCAAACGACGATCTTTTCTCGAGCCGTCTTAGATATGCTATCGTCGTATATGCTAGAACATGTTTATACAATCAAATCGTAATTCTAACAACAACTTAAAATTCAAACATGGTAGAACTTCATAAAAGTTACGTCAAAACGTAGCACTCGGAGCTGTGATCGCAAATATATGTTCAATCAAAAATTCTACCGGGCGGATCAAAAGATATTGGAGCTTAAAGGGACAAAAATTGAACTTGGAACCCTTTTCCTCTCTTCTCGGTTCCTTGCTGACTATTCTGATTCTTTTCCCTTCTTTACACGTTTTTAAGGCAAGTTGCAAGGCAATTTGCACTTTGGTCCCTGAACTTTGGCCTAATTGCAATTCAGTCCCCGGACAAGCGATTTAATTCAATTTCAATCCTAAATAATTTAAGAATAATAGAATTTAATTCTAAACTCTAAATATTCTCAAATTAAATATTCTCGAATTAAAATTAAATCATTTTGGATCTTATCGCATTTTAGTCCTTGAATTTCTCAATACTTGCAAACTGGCCCTTGCTCGGATTTCATCCTCAAATTCAATCTTTGATATTTATCATCTTGGAATTTACATCTTAAATTCCATAAATATCAATTCAAATATTTTTAATCTTTTAATTTAAGAATTTCGGATATTAAAATCTTAAAATCCAAAAAATCCTCACATTAAATATTTCTGACCCGAAATTGAAATCTCCAATTTCCATAAATTCTTTAATTCATCTTTTCTCTCTTATTCGGAATTTAAATCTTAAATTTCGTCATTAAGAACTTAATATTTTTGGGCCTTACAATTCCTCCCCTCTAAGGAATGATTTCGTCCTCGAAATCGCATTCGATCTTACTGCTGATTCTCGTAAACTGTATAGCTGACTGAAGTAATACTAACTCCGATTCTCCGAGCTTTTAATATCTATTCTGATATCTTCTCTTCTATCGTATCTTAATCTTCTTTCTGATTGCTTCTGCAATACATATAATCACTGAGTCAACTTATATCTAAGTTGCTCTTTTTCGTGATCTAACTCTGCATTAATTTGTCTGTCTTGCTTACAATATTATCGACTTCTGTTGTATCTGAATTGAATGCACATACATATTCTAGCTGATATTCTTCAGCCAATGCATATGGATAACAATTCATCTATCTGACAATTCACGATTGAGTATTAATCAACTAGCTAGATCAAATACTCATAGCTTCTAAAATCTTTTTTTGAACCTAATGATACTTGGGAAAGAATTTCTTTTCTGATCATTCTGTTCAGGCTTCAAATCTCTATCTGTTACTCATCTACTAGCTCTGTTAATGCTGCTCTATTCTTATTTTGTTCGAAGCAATCTTCACATTCTCTATCGTTTCTTGACTCATATCTGGTCTGATAGCTGATATTCTGTAAGATTGTTTCAATATAAAGACAATTCTGTGTTTCTGATCAATCAATCATCAAAATATTGTCTTTATATCTATCAAATAGCTGTCACAGGAATCATAGTAATCACGTGGCAAATAATCAATCAACTAGTACCGAATCTAGTACTATAGTTCTGAGCATATCCTCGAAAATCTGGATAATCACATCTGATAGTCCACTAATCAGAGGTTGGTATAATGAAATCTCATACAACCAAACACTCAGAACATCTGACAATCAATGCCACAATCTAGAAAACAAATCTAAAGTCTCTATCTTGACAATAGATTTCCATAATTCCTGTAATCTGATCATCTTGCTAAATGCATGACAAGTATCTTTTATGTTTGTATCATATCTAATACAACATATTCATAAATCTGTTGAAATCTACTACACTCTAAATCGCAAAATCATGACGATTCGAGTAGATTCGAACCAAAGTCGTTCAAAAAGTTGATCTGATTTCAACTCTTATGTAACTAATCTGTTACAGAAACCACTTGAGTTCTTCTTTTCTGCTTCTTTTACTGGAATTTTCGTATTGGTACTGTTAGTTATGTCGTATCTGCTTTCAATTCGTTCACCAATACTGATTTTGATTGACTCTTATTCTTTTATAGAGTCTGAATTGATCTACTCGTCTTAAGTTGAGATGCTAGTGAGTTGTTTTCACTTAGCATATTGTCATTCATATTATTGTTATGTGGATGACCTTGACTTAAGTAAGTTTCCTTGATTATGAATTTCAAGAGTTACTGATTGGTTGATGTATACATTCAGTATATTATAATATTTTTGAACTCGTAACTGATAGAATTTCCAATCGAGATTTGGGAAATAGAACAAAGAGAAGAGATGAATGCGTGATTGATTGATCTTTTGAATTTATGTGCTTGAAGTATCGAGATAGATACGAAAACAGTCAGAATTGCTGTAATCCAAATTAAGTGAGAATTGATTTGGAAGGATTAAAGCACATTGAGATGAGATCAAGTTATTAGAATTCAATTGAGAAATAGAAATGAAGAATGAAACAGGCATTCGATCAATTGATTTCAGATTTTGTGTATTTTGGTTTGAATATTCAGATGAATATATGACCAATTAGAATGATTTTGATTGAAAGCAATCTAGAACTGTTAAGAAGATGAAAGAAACACAGAAAGTAAACTAAAGCGATGAAAATTCAGTACAGAATGCCATATAGAGATATGAATTGAAGCCTCAGATCAGAATGAATGAATTCTATTATGATTGATTATTTGATTGTGCCTGATATTTCCGAAAAGAGATATCAGAATTTGAAGAATTGCACAACAATGAATTCAATATTCATTCGATAATTGTTTTATCAGACGATAAATCAAATAGAAGTAACAGAATTAGTACGTTTTCGAAGTTAAACGTACAGAGAGTTTCCGATGAATTAGAAAATCGTTGACCAGATGAGTTCAGTGATAGTTTAGAAACTCCAGAATTGTTACGAGATTGTGATTTGAAAAAATATTTTGCAAAACTACCATGATGAAACAGTATAGATGATGTAAACAGGTGGTAGTTATGAACAGATTGATGGAAATTACTGTCTACGATGATTTGTCTGTATGATTAAATCACTGAATTGTGATTAGATTCGTTGTAAGACGAACAGTAAGCCAAGAAATAATGTTTCAGATTGAAACATTGAGTTTACTATTACATTGTAATACAGATGATTCGACGACTTTGAGTACTTTTGAGGTAAAGGTACAATATGTTATCCTTGAATTGGAAGAATAATCAGAAAAAATGAATTGAATTTCGAGAATGAAATTTTATCTGACATGATACCGATTATCAACAGCTCTGAATACTTTGAAGTCTGTAAATACAGCATATATTTTGATTAATAGATAGTCCGAATAGACTAATCAGATTTTGTAGAATACACTGTATGAGATATGAATAACAGCTATCGATTCAGATCTGTGAAGAAGATAGAGATATGATGAATTACAGGAATGATTACAATCTATTGTCAGGAGTAAGACTTTAGATTTATTCGATAGAATGTGGCATCGATTGATGGATTGATGTTCTGAGAGTTGTTTATATGTGATTGCATTATACCATTTGTCGATTGATGGATTATCTGAGTTGATTTTCCGGATATTGAGAATATTCTCAGAACTTTTATACCTGATTCGGTATTACTTGTCTTGATGTGTTGCCACTTGATGATTATAATTCCTGTAACAGCTAATGAATCGATTTTGAGATAATGTTAGGATGATATGATGAAAAGAAATCCGATTTCTTTGTATTGGAATGATACTACTGAATTATATGATATCAGATCAGACATGATTTGTTGTCAGCAGATCAGATGTGATTTGAGGAACACAAGGATGATGAATATGAATCTGTATGGAATGAAAGCAAAGAAGATGAATCAGAATTAGTAATTGAATGATAGATATAACTTTTGAAGCTAAAACTGATTCGTTAAGTGGAAAAGTTATTCTTGAAACATCATTCAATTCAAAATAGATAAAGAGCAGAGTTTAATTTACAGATTCAGAATGTGACGATGAATAATGATTTTGAAGCGATGAACTGAAGAACAGTGTAGACTTGAGTTATGTTCTATACTCTGTATAGAATGATATAGAGAAAGAATCAAGTCGTCACCAAAGCTGAATTGCACTGAATGACATGTCAGACGGAATTGATGATTGTATTGACAGAATGTATTCTTTTCAGCTGAATAAGTTCAGTATCTAAGTGAGAGTGAAAGAAGTATCAGTAGATTCTTCTTATGTACTTTATTCAGATGAGATAGATATTGACGAGATTCTGAGTTAAGTCGATTATTCGACAAATCTTTGATTGAAGAAAGAAACAGCTCAGAACAAAGTCGTTTCAATGACTTAAAGTACAAATGAATAGATACTGATTACAAGAAAATAGAAGCAGATTCGAAGTAATAATCTAACAAGAGATTGAAAGATGAAGTGAGAATGAAATTTCATATTAAATTATTAATTATGGAATTTGAGAATTAAATTTCATATTAAGGGCTAATATTGATTTGAGAAGTTATGGAAATGATAGATTTAATTTCCGAGTCGAAAATATTTAATTTGAGAATTTATGGATTTTGAGAATTAAATTCCGAGAATTCTTAAATTAAAAGAATAAATATTCGATTTGAATATTTATGGAATTTGTGATTAAATTCCATATTTCGGAAATTAAAGAAGATGTATTTTGAAGATGAAACCCGATCAGGGGTTGATTTGAAAATATCGAAGTTTGAAGGGCTAAAGTGCAAAAGGCCGGGATTATTGATTTAATCCAAATTTATTTAATTTTAATCCGAGTATATTTAATTTGAGAATATTTAGAGTTTCGATTTTAATTCTAATATTCTTAAATTATTTTGGATTGAAATTGAATTAAAACGAAGGCCGAGGACTGAATTGCAATTAATGAAGACTTGAGGGACTAAATTGCAATTATTTGAATACATATCCAACTTTAAGTTATATTAGTCAGACTGAATACGTGTATGTTATATATTGAAGTCGTAAATCCTGAAGCAGAGCCGAGATCCTCTTTATTTTCTTTGGAATTGGATTTTTCAAACGTCGATAACTTTTGATCCGCTCGTCCGATTTCGATTCCGAAAGATGTTCTGGAATCCTTGTGATGAGGCCTTCGATTTGACGTAAGTATTTTGTTCTCTCGGCATGTTTTGAAGAACAAAATTTGGCAGAGATCAGATTATGACTTGATGTTTGTGTTCTTGAATTTGTATGTCGTTATATATCGAAGCTGGATTGAAAATGAACTAAGGAATGAACTTGTTATGATGTCCAGCTTACATTTGATATAATTAGCTGCTGATATAATGAATTGAATTATGAATTCAGCTGATATAAGTGATACGAATGACTGAATTGATTAGAAAGGAATTCGATACCGAGTCGGTTTCCGATTTTCAATCGCTACAACACCGGTTGATGTTTTGACATCGTTTTGATAGCCTATAACTGAGTTGAGATAGTTGTTTAGATGTTATGAATGTTATGGCATTTTTATTTCTTGATTTCAGTTGAGTTTTGAAGGCTAACGATTCAAGACTCCGAGTTATATCGAATAAGAAGAAGTTGAAGTTTGAAATGATGTTGATTGAATCTATATTGATGATTTTGATTCAATTCTGAAATAATTGAATAGAATGAGGTTTGATATGCATGTTTTGATGATATGTTTCAGAGTTTAATAGGAGACTATTGACTCCAGAACCTCAACTTGAAACAGAAGAAGAAATGATGATAGTTGAAGTTGTTCTACCTTGAAGATCGAATGTTATTTGAATGTGCAGATTTGCTATGAGTTGTGGTACTTCCTATCCAGATGTGGAACATCGTCAACTCGAGAATGAAAGGTATAATGACGACATCGCGAGTCAGGGACTGTGAAACTCAAGAACGACTATTCTTGAGTTATCCCGAACAAACCACATACTTGTTTAAGTATTTGTTCTTGAGGTAGAACTTATGTTATTGTCGATCCATCACAGGTAGTGGATCTTTATTGTTTTTGATATGATTGTATATCGAATTGATTCTATGACAAGGTTGCGGTTAACCTTATTTTCTAGCCCGGAATGGCTACGATAGATGGATATCCATGTCAAGATCGGATACGAATCTTGATGGCAACGAAGTGATAAAAATCAATTCTTGAGATAAGCGCGCTATATAAATTGAGTTTTGATTTGAAGTTGAGTCGATATATGCGTTATTTTTAATCTATTCTTGAGTTGATATGTTTAGAGTTGATATGAATTTATTTAACGCATTTATATGTCGATTATACTGAGAATGATTTCTCACCGGAATTTATCCGGCTGTTGCTTTGTTTTGTATGTGTGCATTGCAACAGGTGGGGCAGGAGCTTTGTTGAGACAACATTGATAGCTCGGGAGAGAGATGTAGCAAGTGTGGACTCGGGTTTATAAGTTAAAGCTTGATATAGTGATAGCATCAAACATAGCAAGAACTTAAGACTTGAAGTTATTTATGCTATGTTGAATAGCTTGTAGTTTCTTTTATCCCTTAAGCTATTCATTTGATGCAATACATGTATGATTTGATGATAGGAACCTGGTATATGAAAGTATGCATGTTCTCAAAATTCATAATATGTTTAGACTCGAATTTGTTGGTTGATTCATGCCATTGTTCCAAGATTGACAGCAGAAAATGTCTTCTGATGTTTTCTGGAAATGGTGCCCGCTCGATCGGGTGAAGTTCACCGATCGAGCGAGGCCCTTAAATTGAAGGCAGAAAATCGAGCATTTTGGGCTCACTCGATCGGTAGGTTTTGACCGATCGAGCGAGACCAAAAATGTGCAGACCCGAGAGCATGATTTAATTGCTCGCTCAATCGGCTGACTTTGCCCGATCGAGCGAGGCTCTGAAATTTTAAAAAAAAAAAAATTTTTGCTCTTGATTTATTATTCTTTAATTGTTTGATTAATTGTTTAATTAATCATTAGCTGCCCTAAAACAAGATTAGCAACCCGAGGTCCCCACAACAGGTGGTATCAGAGCGTAGGTTCTGGACTGAGATAGAAGCTGAGCGGGGTAGAGTGAGTCACATGCATTTATAGTATTGCATGATGAAAGAGTGGGTGCCCGGTTAGCCAACTTGTGGCTAAGGGCTTTTATGACTCTATGTAAAACAATCTTTTGTTTAATATAATTTACACTTTTATAATGGCATTGACTTTATCTTTCTTCATATTGTTATATTATGATATACTATTGTTGTTTTGATAAAGACCTTGAATATACTATAGTGTATATGAGATGTGGTAGCACATGGGGATGGCTATCATGAAACACATCTTATAGTCACTGTATATTCTAAACTGTTCCTAGTCAATTGAGCCGTCCGCAAATAAGGATAAGGATCGCTCGAGATTGAGACTAGCATTTGCGATGCCGAGTACCACGTTTCATTGGTATGGAACATAGAGATGTTCAAAGCATGCAAATGGATATTCATATGATGAATGATCTAACTACCCTATTCGGACTTTCCAAGTGGTTATCACTTATCGAGTGGATAAAGTCCGCGGTTTTGGTTGTACACCATTAGTCCTTATTACTTGAAACATCATTGAGACTCTATATGCTAGTACTGTACTTTGACTCGTTTACCGACTCTATTGGGGTCATCAGGTGTCGGGATTGGGTACAGTTACGACACATATAGGAGTCGATGCTTTGTTGTCAAGGATTCACCACATACTTCCGAGTGTGGATATCCTATGCGATCTGAGGAGATATTAGTGTGACGAATCTCTGGCCAGAGTACATGATGTGTTTTAGGTTAATGGGTTATCCTAGTAACACATGCGATGTCACTAATAGATCTCCAAGATGTTATGCATAGTTATCGAATCTCGAACGACTCTCGATGCACCAATGGTTGTTGATTCGATCGGGATATATGGTTGAAGGGACCGTACTGTACGCTAACCAAAATCTACTGGTTCTTGCAGGAACTATCAGTAAGACCTAGGGAATCATGGGGCGATGTTGCTAGGCGCTCTTACCATGATTCGATGGGTAAGTCGGAAATTGTTGTTCCGAGTCACAAGGAGTTGTGAGCCCACGGCTAGCTGTATTCCTGAACCATTGAGGGTTACACAAGTAATGGATTACTAAAACCCCGTAGAGATAGTTAAATTTAAAGAGTTAAATTTAATGAAAGAGAAGTTGGACTTCTTAACTAAAGGGAGTGAAATTTCCTAAAATGACATAGGGATGGACATTTTTTGAAATCACTGAATTCGGATTCAGAAAAATTATCTTGACTCTAAAAGATGCAGAAATGGTTTCTGTGCACATTGGTGAAATCAGTTTATCAATCGGAGTCACGATGAATTTTATATTAATTTCTACAACAACAGGCTTGGCTTGTTGGGCTTAAGTTATGGATTGTGGGCTTTAAGGAGTTAGAGTCCTGATACAATTATAACTAGAAATTATTTATAAATAGGACTGCAGTGTTCGAAAATTGTGTGTGATTTTCAGTCTTGAATTTTCGAAAATCAGTCTAGATTATTCAAGAGGATTTTCGAAATCCTCTGTCCCTTTCGGAGAAAATTCGGCTTGTGATTTTTATGAAAAATTACAATCTGAATTAACAGATCATATCTGTTTATTCTTTACGCAAACTTCTGATTGATTTCTAGTGCAGTCAATCAGAGGGTTTTGTTTTCTATTCGTGGACCTGATTGAAGAAACGTTCGTTCATCAGTTTCGGGGATATACAACAAGAGCAGATTAAATTCTGTTGGAGTCCATAATCTCGTTTCGAGATTTAAGGTAAAACATTAATTGTGATTATTTATTTTACTTATACAAATTTAATCGTAAAAGTTTTGATACCCAGATATGGAATCGTTCCATATTAATAAAATAAAATTTTTAAACTTTCGCTGCACCGGGTATCAATTCTAATTGATCTGAACACCGTTTTTCCAACAGTGGTATCAAAGTCAGGTTGCTCAGATCAAACGATTAAATTAATCGATTGTACAAAATTTTTAAGCCTCGTTTTTTAAACAAAAATTTTTTTTTAAAAATCAAAATTTTGACGGGCAAAACACGGGCAGCGATTGGATCGCTGCCCAGCGCAGCGACGGGCTGCCCGGGATTGTCCCGGGCAGCCCGAGAAAATTAAATTTTTATTTTTTAAAAAATTTTGAATTTTTGAAATTCTAGTGTTTGATCCGATCGAAAATTGTTTTCGATTGGATCACGAGGCATCGGATCGAATTGTTCGAGTCCGAAATTTTTTAAAAATTGATTTTTGGATAAATTTGAATTTTTGGAAAATTTATAAATTTTATCCGTTAAATTGAATTTTATAAAATTAATTATTTTGGTACAATTGATGATAAGATATGATCTTATGGATGGATAAGATAAAATATGATTTTATCTTTTAATTATGATGTCATTGCATGTTTATCCAATTATTTAATTATTGAATTAATTAATGGATAAAGGATGATCGATTGCCATGACCAATGTTTTAGGTGTATGTTAGGTGATTTACATTTGTCTTATTGTTGTTGGTGTTTATTAATGGGCTTGGTTTATAGCCCAATATGATTGTCATATGTAGTAAAAGTGGGCCTGGTTTATGGCCCGTTCCCACCCCTAAAAATGTATCTCATATTTGTCATCGAAATTTATTGTAAATTTATTAGACTTAGTGGGAGACAAAGATTTGAAGAAATGGTGGGCCCAGCAAACAATGAAGACCGAAGAAATGTAAATTGGAAGCACAATGTAATAGGATTGCATTGCATACTTGCATATCACCTAGGATTGGACTTAGACTCGTGATTGGCAACCACGGGTCGAATAGTTAATGAGATCGATCATCCTTTAATAATATATGATATTATTGATGTATGCATGTTTAGACATAAATTGTATGAATCCCGCAAGCATACATAATTTGCATGATGAGACAAATTTTCAAAATAAAATCCCTCATTTTAAATATGATTTAAAATTGATATCAAGATAAACAAAAGGGAATTTTAAATATTGTTTAAATATTTCTACCTTCCATCAACGATCAATGTATGTGATGCTACCCGCGGATACGGTCCGGCTCATATTATTGGGGGGGCCCGTTCGTCGGAAAGCTGTACATTGGATCGACACATGTTGTAAGTTGGGTGGAACTCCCATGGGATTGGCTCATATTATTGGGGATCCACATGGCGACCGTCCATCACAACTTAATATTGATGGGTCATCTTGACATATCACAATAAACGGCATCATATTATTGGGCCCTTATTGGACATGAGGTAAAAACATGGAGGTTGCTTTGGAAGCAATTGGGCTCTACCTTTTGAAAATTATGGTTGGCTGATATTATTCGGGACCATAGTTTGTCAATTGAACTCCATGTTCCCACTAAAGAAAATGTTTCTCGTTTTCAGTAGAGGGTAGTGAAATCGTCAAAATAGTGGGAGTGTAATTCATAAAATGAAATTCGCCATATTTTATGTCTTAGTAAATTAATTAAACAAATAAATGATTATTGTCTGTTTCCTTTTTCAGTATTTCATTACTATGAATTCGCGTAATCCACTACTCTCAATTCTCGATCAAAACAAGTTGACTGGCGCTAACTATACGGAATGGTTCCGTAAGTTAAAAATCATTCTAAATTCGGAGAAGGCTTTCTACGTGTTAGAGAAGCGTCCTCCGAAGGAAGCCCCGGCTAACACTAGTCCGGAAGAGTTGAAAAAGCTTGACGATTGGTGGGACCATGATGTCAAGGCAAAGAGTTATATGCTAGCATCAATGTCTGATGAACTCCAGAGGCGATTTGAGTATGCGGTGAATGCTGCTGACATTCACAGCGCACTCAAGGAACTTTTTGGAGCTCAGTCAAGGGCCGAGAAATTTGCGACTGTCAAAGAGCTCATGACATGCTGCATGCGAGATGGGACTTCGGTCCGTGAGCATGGGGTACACATGATTGGGCTCATTGAAAAGTTGGTAAAACTCGAACTGACATTAGAGCATGAACTCAATGTGGACTTGTTGCTTCTTTCACTTCCTTCGTCGTTTGACAGCTTTGTGATGAACTTCAATATGAACAAGATAGAGGCCACTCTTGAAGAAATGGTCAATATGCTTGTGACTTATGAAGCCACACTAAAGAAGGATAAACCGGTACTCTTGGTTGGCTCCTCTTCTAACTCTAAAAAAGGACCAAGTGGAAAGGGTAAGAAACGTTCTGCCCCACCCAAGAAGATTGTACCAAATAAGAAGGGAAAGGCCAAGGCTTCAATTGAGATAAAAGATGAAAACGTTTGCCATTACTACAAGAAACCCGGTCATTGGAAACGTAACTGCAAGGAATACCTCGAACAGTTGCGAACTGCAAAGGGTATGTTTTACATTGAAATAAATGTTTCGCTTAATACTTCTTCTTGTGTATTGGATACCGGATGTGGATCTTACATTTGCAATGATTTGTAGGTAATGACAAGAAGTCGTAAGCTAAGGATGGGTGAGACCCAGCTAAGGCTCGGGAATGGTTCTAGAGTCAAAGCCAAAGATATAGGAGACATTTATTTAGTTTTGCAGAACAATTTTAAGTTATTTTTGAGAGATGTTTCATATGTTCTGGATTTGATCAAAAACATTATATCTATTTCTATGCTTGATAGAGATGGTTTTTCTTGCAATTTTGTAAATGGGATTTGCAATATTTACAAGAATGAATGTTTGATTGGAAATGGACAACTTGAAAATGATCTATATAGCTTAAAATTAAAAGACATTCCAATTAATTATGTTGATAAACCGGTAACAACAAGTAAAAGGAAGGACGATAGTCAAAACCCGGCAAACCTTTGGCATGCTAGGCTAGGTCATATTTCCTCAAGGAGGATGAACAAGCTAGTGGGAGAGGGCATGTTTGATATGTCTGATATTAACTCTCTACCTACTTGTGAGTCCTTCCTAAAGGGAAAAATGACTAAATCTCCTTTCAAAGGAAAACCTGAGCGTAGTCAAAATCTGTTGGATTTGATCCATACAGATGTTTGCGGTCCATTTAGGATTGGTACTAAATGTGGCAACACCTACTTCATTACCTTTACTGATGATCATTCTATTGGTATGGGTATTTATATTTAATGAAATATAAGTCTGAAGCATTTGAAAGGTTCAAAGAATTCAAGGCTGAAGTAGAAAACAAACTAGGTAAAAGTATTAAGGCACTTCGATCGGATCCAGGTGGAGAATACTTAAGTACCGAGTTTTTGGACTATCTAAAAGAGAATGGGATTCTCTCACAGTGGACTCCTCCTATGACACCTCAGCTTAATGGTGTTTCGGAGCGTCGCAATCGAACTTTGTTGGACATGGTTCGATCCATGATGAGCTTCACTGAGCTCCCACCTTCGTTTTGGGGCTACACACTTGAAACGGCGCTATTGTTGTTAAACAACGTCCACACTAAAGCATTAAATAAAACACCATACGAGTTATGGAATGGCAAAGATCCTAAGTATTCGTACTTGAGGATTTGGGGATGTCCTGCTTACGTGAAGCAGACAGTGGGAGATAAGTTGGATAGTCGATCCACTTTATGTTATTTTGTAGGGTATCCGAAAAATTCAATCGGATATTATTTCTATCATCCTGCTGAAACAAAAGTGTTTGTTTCAGGGAATGCCACCTTCTTGGAGAAGGAGTTCTTATTGGATAAGAAAGGCAAGATTATGGAACTCGAAGAAATTCGAGAAGAACCCGAGATACAAAATAGCGATCCTACACCTCAAGAATCATCACAAGACACGCCTATTACTAGGAGATCCGAGAGGACTTCTAGGCCTCCAATTAGATATGGTCTTCTTCTTGAAGGGGATCAAAGTGAACCCGATATTGGATGTGATCCAAGAAACTTCAAGGAAGAAATTTTTGATGTGGATTCGAATTTATGGCTTGAAGCTATGCAATCGAAAATAGACTCGATGCATTCTAACCAAGTTTGGTCTTTAGTAGATCCTCCCGATGGAATTGTTCCAATTGGGTGCAAATGGATCTACAAGAGAAAGCTTGGGCCTGATGGAAAGGTATTGACCTACAAGGCACGATTGGTGGCAAAAGGTTATACTCAAAGACAAGGAGTTGACTATGATGAAACCTTTTCACCAGTCGCAATGTTCAAGTCCATAAGAATCCTTATTGCCATAGCAGCATGGTATGACTATGAGATATGGAAAATGGATGTAAAGACTGCATTTCTTAATGGAAACATTAAGGAAGAGATCTATATGATGCAGCCTGAGGGATACAAATCCATGGGAAGCGAGCATAAGGTATGCAAGCTTCAGAGATCAATCTATGGTCTCAAACAAGCATCAAGAAGTTGGAACCAGAAATTTGATGAAACGATAAAGGATTTTGGTTCCATCAAGAACCCGGAGGAACCATGCGTGTACAAGAAAGTAGTTAAGAATGCGGTAACATTCTTAGTACTTTATGTTGATGACATCCTACTCATGGGGAATGATGTAGGGATGTTGCAGTCAACAAAGATATGGTTATCAGGTAGATTCTCGATGAAGGATTTAGGTGAGGCATCCTATATTCTAGGAATTCAGATCTATAGAGATAGATCTAAAAGAATGATAGGACTCACTCAATCAACCTACATCGACACCATATTGAAAAGGTTTTCTATGGATGAGTTCAAGAGAGGACATCTACCTATGTGTCATGGAGTTTCTCTATCCAAGTCTATGTGTCCCAAGACTGACGAAGAGATAGAGAAGATGACACACGTGCCATATGCGTCAGCCATAGGTAGTATCATGTATGGGATGATATCTACCAGACCGGATGTGGCCTATGCTCTGAGCGTCACGAGCAGATACCAAGACAATCCCGGTCAAATGCATTGGAAAGCCGTGAAGGATATTCTTAAGTACTTGCGAAGGACTAAGAATGTGTTCATGGTTTATGGAGGAAGAGAATTGAAGTTGGAAGGCTACACCGACTCTAGCTTCCAATGTGACGTGGATGACTCGAAATCAACCTCTGGATTTGTATTCGTGCTCAATGGCGGTGCTGTCTCTTGGAAGAGTTCCAAGCAAGACACCAAAGCGGATTCCACCACTGAGGCAGAATACATTGCAGCATCAGCTGCTGCTAAAGAGGCCGTTTGGATAAGGAAATTCATCCAAGAGTTGGGTGTAATTCCTGAAGCTTTTGGTCCAGTCCCGGTGTACTGTGACAACACGGGTGCCGTTGCTCAGGCAAAGGAGCCAAGGTCTCATCAAAAGTCCAAACACGTACTGAGAAAATACCACATCATCCGGGAGATCATGGAAAGAGGAGACATCAGTTTCGAGAGAGTGGCCTCTACAGACAATATCGCTGATCCGCTTACTAAGCCCTTGCCAGGACCATTGTTTGACAAACATCGTGAAGCAATGGGATTACGTAGTATGACTAGTTGGCTTTAGGGCAAGTGGGAGATTGAAAGAGTGGGTGCCCGGTTAGCCAACTTGTGGCTAAGGGCTTTTATGACTCTATGTAAAACAATCTTTTGTTTAATATAATTTACACTTTTATAATGACATTGACTTTATCTTTCTTCATATTGTTATATTATGATATACTATTGTTGTTTTGATAAAGACCTTGAATATACTATAGTGTATGTGAGATGTGGTAGCACATGGGGATGGCTATCATGAAACATATCTTATAGTCACTGTATATTCTAAACTGTTCCTAGTCAATTGAGCCGTCCGCAAATAAGGATAAGGATCGCTCGAGATTGAGACTAGCATTTGCGATGCCGAGTACCACGTTTCATTGGTATGGAACATAGAGATGTTCAAAGCATGCAAATGGATATTCATATGATCGAACTACCCTATTCGGACTTTCCAAGTGGTTATCACTTATCGAGTGGATAAAGTCCGCGGTTTTGGTTGTACACCATTAGTCCTTATTACTTGAAACATTATTGAGACTCTATATGCTAGTACTGTACTTTGACTCGTTTACTGACTCTATTGGGGTCATCAGGTGTCGGGATTGGGTACAGTTACGACACATATAGGAGTCGATGCTTTGTTGTCAAGGATTCACCACATACTTCCGAGTGTGGATATCCTATGCGATCTGAGGAGATATTAGTGTGACGAATCTCTGGCCAGAGTACATGATGTGTTTTAGGTTAATGGGTTATCCTAGTAACACATGCGATGTCACTAATAGATCTCCAAGATGTTATGCATAGTTATCGAATCTCGAACGACTCTCGATGCACCAATGGTTGTTGATTCGATCGGGATATATGGTTGAAGGGACTGTACTGTACGCTAACCAAAATCTAATGGTTCTTGCAGGCACTATCAGTAATACCTAGGGAATCATGGGGCGATGTTTCTAGGCGCTCTTACCATGATTCGATGGGTAAGTCGGAAATTGTTGTTCCGAGTCACAAGGAGTTGTGAGCCCACGGCTAGCTGTATTCCTGAACCATTGAGGGTTACACAAGTAATGGATTACTAAAACCCCGTAGAGATAGTTAAATTTAAAGAGTTAAATTTAATGAAAGAGAAGTTGGACTTCTTAACTAAAGGGAATGGAATTTCCTAAAATGACATAGGGATGGACATTTTTTGAAATCACTGAATTCGGATTCAGAAAAATTATCTTGACTCTAAAAGATGCAGAAATGGTTTCTGTGCACATTGGTGAAATCAGTTTATCAATCGGAGTCACGATGAATTTTATATTAATTTCTACAACAATAGGCTTGGCTTGTTGGGCTTAAGTTATGGATTATGGGCTTTAAGGAGTTAGAGTCCTGATACAATTATAACTAGAAATTATCTATAAATAGGACTGCAGTGTTCGAAAATTGTGTGTGATTTTCAGTCTTTAATTTTCAAAAATCATTCTAGATTATTCAAGAGGATTTTCGAAATCATCTGTCCCTTTCGGAGAAAATTCGGCTTGTGATTTTTATGAAAAATTACAATCTGAATTAACAGATCATATCTGTTTATTCTCTACGCAAACTTCTGATTGATTTCTAGTGCAGTCAATCAGAGGGTTTTGTTTTCTATTCGTGGACCTGATTGAAGAAACGTTCGTTCATCAGTTCCGGGGATATACAACAAGAGCAGATTAAATTCTGTTGGAGTCCATAATCTCGTTTCGAGATTTAAGGTAAAACATTAATTGTGATTATTTATTTTACTTATACAAATTTAATCGTAAAATTTTTGATACCCAGTTATGGAATCGTTCCATATTAATAAAATAAAATTTTTAAACTTCCGCTGCACCGGGTATCAATTCTAATTGATCTGAACACCGTTTTTCCAACACATGATTATGCAGTATTTGATTCGATGATTTAATAAATTGCATGTACTCTTGATCTACCTTTGAAATTGAATTGATTAATTTACTGATTTGTAAATTTTCAAATTCTTATCGATGTTATTATAAGAATTTCCCCGGGTGATGTAAGCACCCAGAATCGAAGAGAATATTGTTCTTTGGGTGATGTAAGCACCCCAAACTGACAGATTTGTATGGCCAGACTGAACAGAATGGTATGGTCAAATTGAACAGAACTGTATTATTGCTCAGCTGAAAGAAGTATCTTTGATTGAACAGAACAAAATATCAGCGAATGAATAGATGTATTGCAGGTAGAAGTTGTTCTGAAGAACTGATGTTCAGATATCTGAAAGATACTGATGAATGATGTATTAGATTGACTGTCTACCAACTTCGAAACCTAGCAATCAGCTGATGAATTTTGATGAAAGAACAGAGGTATATTAATTTGTTGGTAAGTGCTTAGAACATGATTTTTGTTTATAGTTCTTTGCCACAACAGATAGAAATGATGAGAAGGAAAAAAAAACATATACCTTTTAGAAGCTGAATATTTTGAGTATTGAAGAATGTCTTGTTAGATTTCAAGCCTATTATAATTTTTTTGAATTGTAAATGATCAGAAGCTCAAGATTGAGTTGTTTAATTATGGCTTGAATTCGAAGAATATGTCTGAATAAATGCTGATGACTGAAGTATGTTATGAAAGACATAGTCTTGTTTAATAGAACTGAAGCTGAATGATGAAGCAAAAGGACTGAAAGTGTAAAGATGCTATGGTGTGTGAGAAAAACACATATTTAGCTAAAATTTCTATTCCAGAAGTATACAGAGAATCAGAATGAAATTGCACCTGAGAATGAAATTTCAGGTAACAGATAATTTTGTTTTGATCTGTCTATTATTGGTGCAATAGATTCATGATAGCTGAAAGCTTATTATATGATCACCTCTGTATCAGAAAAGAGACTGTGTGAATTGACCTGAAGAATGGAACTATTGCTTCGATGAACTGAAACTGAAGATGATTTTTGTTCGTATTGAAATATCTTTTTATGTTGCATGATAGATGATGATGCAATAATCGAATACAGATTAGTAGAAGAATTGATGATAAGAATCAATTAAATTAGATCAGTAAGAACATAATGTGCAATTGAATATGATGATATAGAATCTCGAATTAAGATTCCGTGATTTCGGGTTGATATATGATGTTTGATTACAGAAGTATGCCGAAATAAATATATTCAATGCACTAGATATGTTCATGATCTAAACCAGAATTGAAAGATATGCCGATGAGTAGAGATTGCAGAGATATATTTCAGTAAGATTCTTGACTTTAGTTTAAGTTGTGAACTGGAATTTATCAGAGAATTGAAGAGTTTATGAATTGAATACTGCTTTTGAGGTTTACAAAATAGATGATGATATAAAAATCAGTTACAGATGAGTTTTTTATTTGATTTTACTGAAGTTATTACATCATAAAATCATGATTTTTGAAATTCTTGATATTTCTTTTGAGGTTTTGGTACCGACCTCAATCGATTTTGATTGACTCTTATTCTTTTATAGAGTCTGATTTGATCTACTCGTCTTGAGTTGAGATACTAGTGAGTTGTTTTCACTTAGCATATTGTCATTCATATTATTGTTCTGTGGATGACCTTGACTTAAGTAAGTTTCTTTGATTATGAATTTCAAGAGTTACTGATTGGTTGATGTATACATTCAGTATATTATAATATTTTTGAACTCGTAAATGATAGAATTTCCAATTGAAATTTTGGAAATAGAACGAAGAGAAGAGATGAATGCGTGATTGATTGATCTTTTGAATTTATGTGCTTGAAGTATCGAGATAGATACGAAAACAGTCAGAATTGTTGTAATCCAAATTAAGTGAGAATTGATTTGGAAGGATTAAAGCACATTGAGATGAGATCAAGTTATTAGAATTCAATTGAGAAATAGAAATGAAGAATGAAACAGGCATTCGATCAATTGATTTCAGATTTTGTATATTTTGGTTCGAATATTCAGATGAATATATGACCAATTAGAATGATTTTGATTGAAAGCAATCTAGAACTGTTAAGAAGATGAAAGAAACACAGAAAGTAAACTGAAGCGATGAAAATTCAGTACAGAATGCCATATAGAGATATGAATTGAAGCCTCAGATCAGAATGAATGAATTCTATTATGATTTATTATTTGATTGTGCCTGATATTTTCGAAAAGAGATATCAGAATTTGAAGAATTGCACAACAATGAATTCAATATTCATTCGATAATTGTTTTATCAGACGATAAAGCAAATAGAAGTAACAGAATTAGTACGTTTTCGAAGTTAAACGTACAGAGAGTTTCCGATGAATTTGAAAATCGTTGACCAGATGAGTTCAGTGATAGTTTAGAAACTCCAGAATTGTTACGAGATTGTGATTTGAAAGAATATTTTGCAAAACTACCATGATGAAACAGTATAGATGATGTAAACAGGTGGTAGTTATGAACAGATTGATGGAAATTACTGTCTACGATGATTTGTCTGTATGATTAAATCACTGAATTGTGATTAGATTCGTTGTAAGACGAACAGTAAGCCAAGAAATAATGTTTCAGATTGAAACATTGGGTTTACTATTACATTGTAATACAGATGATTCGACGACTTTGAGTACTTTTGAGGTAAAGGTACAATATGTTATCCTTGAATTGGAAGAATAATCAGAAAAGATGAATTGAATTTCGAGATTGAAATTTATCTGACATGATACCGATTATCAACAGCTCTGAATACTTTGAAGTCTGTAAATACAACATATATTCTGATTAATAGATAGTCCGAATAGACTAATCAGATTTGTAGAATACACTGTATGAGATATGAATAACAGCTATCGATTCAGATCTGTGAAAAAGATAGAGATATGATGAATTACAGGAATGATTACAATCTATTGTCAGGAGTAAGGCTTTAGATTTATTCGATAGAATGTGGCATCGATTGATGGATTGATGTTCGGAGAGTTGGTTATATGTGATTGCATTATACCATTTGTCGATTGATGGATTATCTGAGTTGATTTTCCGGATATTGAGAATATTCTCAGAACTTTGATACCTGATT
Organism: Henckelia pumila; assembly: GCF_033568475.1. Classification (NCBI taxonomy): domain Eukaryota; kingdom Viridiplantae; phylum Streptophyta; class Magnoliopsida; order Lamiales; family Gesneriaceae; genus Henckelia; species Henckelia pumila. The sequence goes on from NC_133123.1 coordinate 45,675,624, forward strand.
CGGTATTACTTGTCTTGATGTGTTGCCACCTGATGATTATAATTCCTGTAACAGCTAATGAATCGATTTTGAGATAATGTTAGGATGATATGATGAAAAGAAATCCGATTTCTTTGTATTGGAATGATACTACTGAAGTATATGATATCAGATCAGACATGATTTGTTGTCAGCAGATCAAATGTGATTTGAGGAACACAAGGATGATGAATATGAATCTGTATGGAATGAAAGCAAAGAAGATGAATCAGAATTAGTAATTGAATGATAGATATAACTTTTGAAGCTAAAACTGATTCGTTAAGTGGAAAAGTTATTCTTGAAACATCATTCAATTCAGAATAGATAAAGAGCAGAGTTTAATTTACAGATTCAGAATGTGACGATGAATAATGATTTTGAAGCGATGAACTGAAGAACAGTGTAGACTTGAGTTATGTTCTATACTCTGTATAGAATGATATAGAGAAAGAATCAAGTCGTCACCAAAGCTGAATTGCACTGAATGACATGTCAGACGGAATTGATGATTCTATTGACAGAATGTATTCTTTTCAGCTGAATAAGTTCAGTATCTAAGTGAGAGTGAAAGAAGTATCAGTAGATTCTTCTTATGTACTTTATTCAGATGAGATAGATATTGACGAGATTCTGAGTTAAGTCGATTATTCGACAAATCTTTGATTGAAGAAAGAAACAGCTCAGAACAAAGTCGTTTCAATGACTTAAAGTACAACTGAATAGATACTGATTACAAGAGAATAGAAGCAGATTCGAAGTAATAATCTGACAAGAGATTGAAAGATGAAGTGAGATACGAAATGCAGAGTGGATGATTGAAGTGAGAATCACATCAGATACTCATTCAGTTTATTAGATTCGATATTCTGGATGAATACGATTTCGAGGACGAAATCATTTCTTAGAGGGGAGGAATTGTAAGGCCCGAAAATATTAAATTATTAATTATGGAATTTGAGAATTAAATTTCATATTAAGAGCTAATATTGATTTGAGAAGTTATGGAAATGATAGATTTAATTTCCGAGTCGAAAATATTTAATTTGAGAATTTATGGATTTTGAGAATTAAATTCCGAGAATTCTTAAATTAAAAGAATAAATATTCGATTTGAATATTTATGGAATTTGAGATTAAATTACATATTTCGGAAATTAAAGAAGATGTATTTTGAAGATGAAACCCGATCAGGGGTTGATTTGAAAATATCAAAGTTTGAAGGGCTAAAGTGCAAAAGGCCGGGATTATTGATTTAATTTGAATTTATTTAATTTTAATCCGAGTATATTTAATTTGAGAATATTTAGAGTTTCTATTTTAATTCTAATATTCTTAAATTATTTTGGATTGAAATTGAATTGAAACGAAGGCCGAGGACTGAATTGCAATTAATGAAGACTTGAGGGACTAAATTGCAATTATTTGAATACATATCCAACTTTAAGTTATATTAGTCAGACTGAATACGTGTATGTTATATATTGAAGTCGGAAATCCTGAAGCAGAGCCGAGATCCTCTTTATTTTCTTTGGAATTGGATTTTTCAAACGTCGATAACTTTTGATCCGCTCGTCCGATTTCGATTCCGAAAGATGTTCTGAAATCCTTGCGACGAGGCCTTCGATTTGATGTAAGTATTTTGTTCTCTCGGCATGTTTTGAAGAACGAAATTTGGCAGAGATCAGATTATGACTTGATGTTTGTGTTCTTGAATTCGTATGCCGTTATATATCGAAGCTGGATTGAAAATGAACTAAGGAATGAACTTGTTATGATGTCCAGCTTACATTTGATATATTTAGCTGCTGATATAATGAATGGAATGATGAATTCAGCTAATATAAGTGATACGAATGACTGAATTGATTAGAAAGGAATTCGATACCGAGTAGGTTTCCGATTTTCAATCGCTACAACACCAGTTGATGTTTTGACATCGTTTTGATAGCCTATAACTGAGTTGAGATAGTTGTTTAGATTTTATGAATGTTATGGCATTTTTATTTCTCGATTTCAGTTGAGTTTTGAAGGCTAACGATTCAAGACTCCGAGTTATATCGAATAAGAAGAAGTTGAAGTTTGAAATGATGTTGATTGAATCTATATTGATGATTTTGATTCAATTATGAAATGATTGAATAGAATGAGGTTTGATATGCATGTTTTGATGATATGTTTCAGAGTTTAATAGGAGACTATTGACTCAAGAACCTCAACTTGAAACCGAAGAAGAAATGATGATAGTTGAAGTTGTTCTACCTTGAAGATCGAAAGTTATTTGAATGAGCAGATTTGCTATCACTACAAGAAAAAAAGCTAAAGACAACGCTTTTTTCGCGTTGTTAATGTCCCCGAAAAAGCGTTGTCGTAGCCAGTGTTGTAAAAGACCATGGTAGACAACGCGGAAAAAGCGTTGTCGTTTCTGGAAAGCGTTGTCGTATCTAAAAACGACAACGCTTTTTAAGCGTTGTATTTTATAAAAAGCGTTGTCGTTTTTGGAAAAGACAACGCTTTTTAAGCGTCGTCGTATTTGGAAAAGACAACGCTTCAAAAAAGCGTTGTCTTTTCTGGTAAAGACAACGCTTTTAAAAGCGTTGTCTTTTTTTAAACAAAAAACAAAACAAAAAAATTAAATCACAAATTTTCAATATTATAAATCACTCAAAATTCAAAAATTTCTAAAATTAAATTTAGTATACAATCTTCCAATATTATAAATCATTCAAATAAAAAAATAATCGAATTCGAAATTAATGAACACTAGGAAAAAACTATGCGTTAATCTCGAAAAACTTTGATTCCTTTCTTCAGCACATGTTAGCGTCTCAAGCGTTCATAAAAGCCGCAACAATCTCTTTTCCTTTAATTTGTATCTCCATACTGTAAAATATTAAAAATAAAAATAATAAAAAAAATATGAATAGATTAAAATGGAAAGTAAACTTAAACACTTATTTATCATTAAAAGAACATGAATTTAAAAAAATTATGTTGTTGGATTGTTCCCAAAAGTGATAAAAAATCTGAAAGATGATATCATGTTTATGTACTAAACTTGGAATCAAGTAAAAAAAAATCAGAAGAAAGAATACACTGTTGAAAATGAACCTGCCTAATGGAGGTAAACCCCCTGCAACTGATGATGATGATTGCCTCCTAATATATTTCGAGCCTCTTGGTTGGATAATGGATCAACTTCTGGAATGGTTAATCTCCTATTGCTACCCCCTTCCCTGATATTAATCCTTCACGAACATTAATCAGAAAACAAAGAAAAGCTAAAGCTATATAAGAAAAAAAAAAAATCAGCTTTGTCACACCTAGCTCTCAAAAAATCAGCTTTGTCACACCTAGCCCTCAAAAAAAAAATCAGCTTTGACAAAAGTATCTACAACATCACAACAGTACACAAATTTAACCACCTCAAACACCAAAATTGTTTATCATAGAACTAAATGTTTGTAGTCACAGACTATGGTCATCATGAATCACAAATATTTTGAATCATATAGCATACTAGCAGAGTATCATTTGACAGATAAACTAGAGGCAATCCAAACATTAGGTTCTTTCGAGGAACCTTTGGTACCACCCATTCCCCTCACAAGTGTCAAAGGTCCCAACAACAATAGCTCTGCTCCCAATTGTCCCGTTACAGGAGAAGCTTCTCCAGTAGAAAACTAATTCAACACCTCGAAAAAGATAGTATTAATGACTATTAAATCAGATATATTATATAATACACGAATTAGTATTATTAATGATATGATACTTGTAGCATCCTCTGTTTTCAATTTTTTCTAATACTTGTATCTCAAAGGAGGCTTATATAAACAAGTAAACATTATCTTCGATGTTTTACATTTTATATCTCAAAGGCTAATAAAATTGTATTACTTAGAAAAAAATATCCATTCAAAAATAACATTTCCTGCCAAAGTAATGGTCAAATGCAAAACAACCATCAAGCTCTATATATTAGCAAGTAACAGAGACTGAGTTTTCCTGCCATCATCTGTTGTGTCGATGAAAGAAATCATACTCGTTTTATGCTATTCTAGGAGTGTTAATCTCTATATTTTCCGATAAATTTCCTTACTCCGTGGCTTCCTCCTTTGACAACATCATTCAATGACGAAAAACACGGATCATATGGCACAGTAAGATACTGACAAAGGCGGCCATGGATTATTTGCTCCTTTTCCCCATCGCCAACAAATATAGACGAATATTCCATTTCTTCCTGATTCACAGCAAACCGATCCGAATATTTGATATAGCAAATGGTCCACGCTACTCATGCTTATAACCAAATCTAAGAGCAAAGATGACGTTGTACAACGTGAGAAGCAAACAACAGGGAAACAAAACAGAAGAAGAAACTTGTACAAACATCGGAAGGTCGGCTAGTAAAATCCTAAGGAAAACCCAAGGCACGCATAGAACACAGATAGATCGGAAATTCATTCGAAAAATCTGACCAAGAGTGGCGAGATTTCTATACAAGAGTAAACTATAACCATTAAAAGAAATAGGAATTCAGACAAATGCATAACCGCATAACAGAATTGAATCTAGTAAATCCAATGCAAGGCCAAGAGTTACCTGCAGCAGTTTCTATCGATGAATCCCACGCTGAAGTGTCTTCGATCGTGCACTTAAAAGAGAGAAGAGCAGATTAATTTCTCTGCAAAAATGTTGTCTGATAACCCTCAAGAAGCAAGAAATCTTGATTCTCCATCGCTGGCTCTAATGGCTGCAGCAAACTCAGATGAGATTTAATAAAATACAACGCTTAAAAAGAGTTGTTTTTAATTGTTGTGTTTGATCATATTTGTTGTAGTGTGATATCCCACACATTAATCAAATACACCGTAACAAAGAGCGCAAAGAACGATCACACACTTGCGCAAGTGTTAGGCTGTGGCAGCGCACAAACTGTTGCAGGAAGTGAACCAGCAAGAATCCAGCAACGTACTAAGAAAGCATCGTCAAAGTGAATTTTTTCTTGATGCAAACAAGCTGCTCGAACACGGTGACCAGATTCTTGATGAGGCTAACACTTAGCGGTGGCCTACAGAAAAGCAAAAGAGATCAATATGGCAATGTATCCGAGTAATAATAATAGTAAATTATAATATCAAAATTGGACATTGTGGAAAGTGTAAAAAAAAATTAAAAAAGAGGTACAACTCCAAATTTCACCTATTGCGAAATCTATTCAGAAAATTCAAGTGTAACTACAAGTTGGAGATCGAAAGTTAGGCTAAGACATCAGACCTTAACAATCTGAGCACATTTTGCGAGTTCACTGAGTCCAAGCATCGTTTCAGCAGATATCTAACAATTTAGAGAGACAGATGGAGAAAAATGCTTAATGAGAGGAGTAGAGAATTAAAATGAATGATTTTACATATGGTCCACAGGCAAAGTAAATCACTTACCATTTTGACAAAGGGGAAATAACTTTCAATTCCAATTGTTGATGCCATTGCAGTTTTACCACTGCCCAAGACGAGGGAGATTTAGTGGAGTGATTTATTTACAATAATTTTAATATGACAAATTGACACTTGATTACCTGCCACTGGGACCTTCAAGAAGGAAAGTAACATGCAGGCTTCCATGAATTTTTTTAACTTGTTCTGTTAATAGCATAGTTCTTCGATAAATGTTATCATGACGATGCTCACCACATTCAATTATGCCATTGAGCCTGCAAGATGCATAGTTAATTATTGAATTTCTGAAAGAAACACTTGTGATCATCCATGGTTGAATAAAGATAAAAGGTACCTAATTAGTGTGGATAAATTAACAGTAGTGCTATACAATTACCATAAGGCATAAATTAATGCTATAAACCTACAGATGTTATGTAACTGGCAGATAATTATCATAATCATATTCTTTCGTGTTCTTTTGCCCTCTGCTTTATTTTGTTCACTATCATAATAACCTTCTATTCACTATATCAGGCCGGATCGGATACCATATTATAACATACCTCTACTCTCAAGCCCCTCTCCTAGATGATTGAGATTTGAGATTAAGGGTTAAAAAGTAAACCAAATATAGAAGTAAAATAAGCTGCAGACAAACATATATACTATTGATTATTCACCAAAAGATGCGAAAACCAAGTAGTAGTTGACATTCAGACAAAATCACACACTGAAATTGTTTCTTGAACATGGATGGATAACCACCGAGCCAAAATACAAAAAGTCCCTGAAACAAACTACGCATCTTCTGTTGCTTTATAAGCTCCTTATCTCCCCTTGGAGAATGGTTTCGATTGACCGTTCGTCTTGGGGAAAAAAAGAGATGGTAAATCAACAAAGTAAGATTAATTTCATCATTATCTATGTTGAAAGAATGTAAAACATAATTTAAATATTTAAATATTTCACTTACACACAAGATAATCGTCCTTGTAGTTCCAAAGCTCGGCAACCACATAGCGTTCGTTCGGATTATATTCATTTAGTTCCTCCAAGGAAGTCGCCACTGCATTGTGAACTTCCTCACCAAATTTTTTCTTAAGGTTTTTAAGTTCACGATCTTCTTCATCGACCACTTCCTACAATACCCAAATGAAAAGAAACATCCGAGTCCTCGAGTAGTAAAAGGTAGAGGAAGAAAGGGATTCAAAAATTTTTTAGAAAGTGTAATCCGGAAAGTATGCAAAAAACGACCAGAAATAGCTCAAAGTCGAGAAAGAACAAGAACCCGCGAAGCTCCAGTCGCGAACGAGGCATGACAGTTTGAGCTTTGGTCCGAGATTCCTCAATATTTTGGTATTAAATTGAAGCCAAGTACGAACTCTTACCTTTTCTAGCTTCAATCGATAGCTTTTCGACGACAAGGGCGGCGAATCGACGGCATGACGAGGCTGCTAGGGTTTGGGGAGAAAGGGGATCGGGAGAGAGATGTAGCAAGTGTAGACTCGGGTTTATAGGTTAAAGCTTGATATAGTGATAGCATCAAACATAGCAAGAACTTAAAACTTGAAGTTATTTATGCTATGTTGAATAGCTTGTAGTTTCTTTTATCCCTTAAGCTATTCATTTGATGTAATACATGTATGATTTGATGATAGGAACCTGGTATATGAAAGTATGCATGTTCTCAGAATTCATAATATGTTTAGAATCGAATTTTGTTGGTTGATTCATGTCATTGTTCCAAGATTGACAGCAGAAAATGTCTTCTGATGTTTTCTGGAAATGGTGCCCGCTCGATCGGGTGAAGTTCACCGATCGAGCGAGGCCCTTAAATTGAAGGCAGATAATCGAGCATTTTGGGCTCGCTCGATCGGTAGGTTTTGACCGATCGAGCGAGACCAAAAATGTGCAGACCCGAGAGCATGATTTAATTGCTCGCTCGATCGGCTGACTTTGCCCGATCGAGCGAGGCTCTGAAATTTTAAAAAAAAACAAAAAATTTCTGCTCTTGATTTATTATTCTTTAATTGTTTGATTAATTGTTTAATTAATCATTAGCTACCCTAAAACAAGATTAGCAACCCGAGGTCCCCACAACAGACATAGCTGTCAATTCTAGGTTAATTCTGTACTAGTTCAATATATCGACTAGATTCTACTGACATTCTTCCACGGTCAAACGTGATATAACCAGTACCAAAATAACAAAATCTACTTTCTGAAACTCATATCATAAATTGCTAGTCATGTGTATTTCTTTATCAGTGCACGGATTCAATCAACTGGTAACTGATACTAAGTTATTGCATTAATCTCTATAATGCATTCTAGCTTAATATCTCACATCTGATATCAGCACATTCAATCTTATTTCCTCAATTCTGTATTTCATCTATTATGACTAATCTTACAAATATCTTTCATCTATACAAAGGCAAAATCTCAGCAAATACGATGAATAAAAGCTCATCAAATACGGAATATAGCATAACAATTCACTGATCTATGAATGTATGCTATGCAATCAATATATAAGCCGTTAACTGGAATTAACTCACTTACATGTAATATTCTTATCTGATACAACTTGAGCCTCATTTTCTGTACTTGCTTATTGCTTATGACATTATCTGTCATTCAAATTTTCTCTTGATCTGTTTCAGCTGGGGGAGTTATGCTTATATGTCTTCATCTGCTGGCGTTTAGATTAAATCAATATTTGCTATTATTGTCACTATCGCTTGCTTCATAGCTATACTGCTATGAAAGTTTAGTGAAAGTGATGATCATAGGTTTTCACAATGACTGAGGCGTGAATAAAACTTCAACTCTGCCTCATATTACCGGTTCATGATTTCTTTCTTCTATTACTGGCTTGAAATCCACTTATGCTTCTATTATGCAAAGTCTACTGTTCTATTTTTTTTAGCATATACGGAAAGTAACAATTCTGTTTACTTACCTGCCAAACAATTTCAGTACTTCTGTTGGAAACTTCACCAACTTCTTGCTAAGTCCTGGAGTTGATATAAAATCAGGCTGGTTCTATGTTCATCTAAATATGCTTCTCTTGAACAACTGATCCAGCTCTTCAAATCAACTCCTTTCTAGACATAGCATATTCTGTATCTTTCTGAGTTGATGATTCATAGTTTTGAAGTTGTTCAACTCACATACTCAGTGCAATCGGCTCAAACACTTACCTCAATAGTATTCTGTTATATCTGAGGTTCTCATACTCTCTGCATCATATGTCTTATTCAATAACAGAAGCAATATATATGGCAGAGATTATAAAATACAATTGCAGTATAACATACATATAATCTCATGCTTCTGAATAGAACACATGCTTGCAACTTCTCATGCTTTTCACATAATATATTCTTGCAACGAATTCATTTATTCTAATGAATTCAAGAAATCTTCTCATGCTTTTCACATAATACATGCTTGCAACGAATTCATTTATTCTAATGAATTCAAGAAATCATGCATACATATCAGCATATAAGCATGTAATTCGCATATCGGTAAAGCAAGCAGTGTTCAATCAAACAATCATCGTCGCATACAATTCTGTAAAGCAAGTAAAGCATAATCATGCAATACTATAAATGTATGCGACTCAATCTACCCCGCTCAACTTCTATCTTAGTCCAAGACTTTATGCTCTGATACCACCTATTGTGGGGACTCGGGTTGCTAATTTCATCTTAGGGCAATTAACGATTAATAGACAATTAATCGAACAATAAAATAATATTCAAACCAAGAGCTAAAATTTTTTTTTTTTTTTTTAAAAAAAACTGAGCACCTCGCTCGATCGGGTAAATTCACCCAATCGAGCGGGCAAGAAAGTCCAGCTCTCGGTCTGAATCCATATTGGTCTCGCTCGATTGGTGGAAATCACCCGAAAACTCACTTCTCTGCTTTGGAAATTCATAGGCCGCGCTCGATCCGTGGAGTTTACCCGATCGAGCGGGCACTCTGTCCAGAAAATAAAAATGTATCTTTATTGTACAATGTGATTCCAAAACTCATACACACTTCATATAAACTTCTAAACTTCATGCTAGATACTATACATGCATTCAAACTAATAGCAAGTGATCTAGAATACATGAACTCTCAAGTATAAATCAATACTTGACAAAAACAACCTATACAAAGGTTCTTGCTTTCTAACATGTTTACCAAATCATAAATACATGTCATCTGCTTAAAACCCGAATCACCACATGCTATCTCTCTTCTCAAGCTATCCAAGCCAACTCTAGCTTGATCATGCCTCAACCTGATGCAATGCACACATACAAACAAAGAAACAGCCGGATAACTCCGATGAGAATCAATCTCAGTATAAAAGACATGCATATACATCATGAAAGCATATGGAATCTATATGCTATAAAACCCTAAAATCATAAAACATGTAATAACATGTAGATCATAGAATCATCATCGACGCTTAAACTCTTAACACATAATGATTCATCTAAAGCAATAGCACACATTCATATCTAGAATAATGTATCAAAACATGCTAGCATTTATAACTGCATAATCTAAACCATAGAAAACTCTAGGTTAATGCATAAATGCAATGCATATGCCAAGGAAAAGACTATCAAATCTGATACCAATAAGCTTAGTTCTTGGGATCCCGAGGAATAAAATCTTTAACTAACCACCGACTCTCCCAATCGAGGTGGTGTTAAATATCTCAATTCCCCTGACTTTGGTGCAACTATAGTGAGTCATCTAGCTCTGGATATAAATCTATATTCCGTACCATGAGTCATCTGACTCTGGAAGTAAATCTACATTCCATGCCACTCAACTACAGTTCTCCAAATGTCATATGCACTCTAGGCCATTCTGCCCTCTGTGCTATTCAAGGTAGGGTTCAAGATGAATGCAACATAATCTGTATGCATTAATCAAATAAATACTGATAAACATATTGAACACATAAGTCAATATTCATAGCTGAAAGAGTGGGTGCCCGGTGAGCCAACTTGTGGCTAAGGGCTTTGATGACTCTTTGTATAAACAATCTTTTGTTTAATATAATTTACACTTTTATTAATGGCAATGACTTTATCTTTCTTCATATTGTTATATTATGATATACTATTGTTGTTTTGATAAAAACCTTGAATATACTATAGTGTATATAAGATGTGGTAGTACATGGGGATGTCTATCATGAAACACATCTTATAATCACTGTATATTCTAAACTGTTCCTAGTCGATTGAGCCGTCCGATAATAAGGAAAAGGATCGCTCGAGTTTGAGACTAGTATTTGCGATGCAGAGTACCACGTTTCATTGGTAAGGAACATAGAGATGTTCGAAGCATGCAAATGGATATTCATACGATGAATGATCGAACTACCCTATCCGGACTTTTCAAGTGGTTATCACTTATCGAGTGGATAAAGTCCGCGGTTTTGGTTGTACACCATTAGTCCTTACTACTTGAAACATCATTGAGACTCTATATGCTAGTACTGTGCTTTGACTCGTTTACCGACTCTATTGGGGTCATCAGGTGTCGGGATTGGGTACAGTTACAACACATATAGGAGTCGATGCTTTGTTGTCAAGGATTCACCACATACTTGCGAGTGTGGATATCCTATGCGATCTGAGGAGATATTAGTGTGACGAATCTCTGGCCAGAGTACATGATGTGTTTTAAGAAATGGTTTCTTAGTAGCACATGCGATGTCACTATTTGATCTTCAAGATGTATTGCATAGTTATCGAATCTCGAACGACTCTCGATTTACCAATGGTTGTTGATTCGATCGGGATATATGGATGAAGGGACCGTACTGTACGCTAACCAAAATCTATTGGTTCTTGCAGGCACTATCAGTGATACCTAGGGAATCATGGGGCGATGTTGCTAGGCGCTCTTACCATGATTCGATGGGCAAGTCGAAAATTGTTGTTCCGAGTCACAAGGAGTTGTGAGCCCACGGCTAGCTGTATCCCTGAACCATTGAGGGTCACACAGAGTAATGGATTTTTAATCCCCGTTGAGATAGTTAAATTTAAAGAGTTAAATTTAATGAACAAAGAAGTGGGACTTCTTATTTAAGAGTAGAGGAGTAAGATTTCCTAAAATGACATAGGGATGGGCATTTTTGGAAATCACTGAATTCGGATTCAGAAAAATTTATCTTGACTTTAAAAGGTGCAGAAATGGTTTCTGTGCACATTGATGAAATCGGTTTATCAATCAGAGTCACGATGAATTTTATATTAATTTCTGAACATGCGGGCTTTGCTTGTCAGGCTTGAACTTATGATTAATGGGCCCTAAGCTGTTAGCAGCCCACATTATAAATAAGTTATTGCAGTACATAAATTACACAACAGAGGTCACAAAATATTTTTCGAAAACCCTGGTTTTTCTACTGTGGCCGCCGCCCCCTCCCCTCTGCTCGGAAAAATCCAGCCTGTGAATTTTGAATTACAGTCTGGTTTAACGGATCAAATTCGTTAATTCTCTTCGTAGAAACTTCTGATAGATTTTCTAGTGCAATCTATCAGAGGGATTAAATCTCTGTTCGTGGACCTGATTGAAGAACAGTTCGTCCATCAGTTCCTGGGAGATACAACAAGAGCAGAGCAATCTGTTGGTGTCCATAATCTCGATTCGAGATTGGAGGTAAAAATTTATAATTGTTATTTAATTTTTACACACACAATTTAATCGTAAAGTTATGATACCCATTATGGAATCGTTCCATATAAAATTTTTAAACTTCCGCTGCACCGGGTATCAATTCTGATTGATCTGATCGCAGTTCTCCAACAGTGGTATCAAAGCCAGGTTGCTCAGATCAAGCGATTAAATTAATCGATTGTACAAAAATTTTTAAGCCTCGGTTTTTTGAAACAAAATAAATTTTTATAAATTAAAAATTTTTCAGGCAAAAACACGGGCAGCGATTGGATTGCTGCCCGGGGGGCAGCGAGAGTCGCTGCCCCGCGCAGCGCACGGCACTGCCTAGCGCAGCGCTCGGCGCTGCCCTAGGGGCAGCCGGGCTGCCCGGCCCGAGCCTTTTTGGGGCGCGGGCAGCCCGGGAGCGTCCCGGGCGGCCCGCGAAAAATTAATTTTTAGTTTTTAAAATTAAAATTTTAATATGTTAAAATTCTATTTTTGGTCCGATCGAAAATTGATTTTGATTGGTCCACGAGGCGTCGGATCGAATTGTTCGAGTCCGAAAATTTTAAAATTGATTTTTGGATAAATTTGAATTTTTGGAAAATTTATATATTTTATCCGTTAAATCAGATTTTATGAAATTAATTATTTTTGGTACAATTGATGATAAGATATGATCTTATGGAAATATTGAGTAAAATATGATTTTATGTATAAAATTGGATTTTATATGTAAAATATGATTTTATTTGATAAAAAGATAAAATATGATTTTGTATGTAAAATAAGATTTTATATATGGAATATGATTTTATCCTTTTAATTTAAATTGCCATTGCATGTTATTCAATAAATTAATTTTGAATTAAATATTATTGGATAAGGATGATCGATTGCCATGACCAATTTTGTAGGTGTATGTTAGGGATTTACATTTGTTTTTATTGTTGTTGGATTTATTAATGGGCCTGGTTTATGGCCCAATATGAATTGTCATATGTAATAAAAGTGGGCCTGGTTTATGGCCCGTTTCCACCCCTTGAAATGTATCCCCTACTTGTCATGGTTATTTATTGTAAATACATTAGACTTAGTGGGAGATGAAGATTTGAAGATGGAGGTGGGCCCAGCAGACAATAAAGACAGAAGAAATGTAAATTGGAAGCTCAATGTAATAGGATTGCATTGCATACTGCATATTACCTAGGATTGGACTAAGACTCGTGATTGGCAACCACGGGTCGATTAGAAATGGAATTGATCATCCTATATAATATATGATATTATAGTTGTATGCATGTTTTAGACAAAATTATATGAATCCCGCAAGCATACAAATTTATAAAATGATGAGACAAATTTTCAAAATTAAAATCCCTCATTTTAAATATGATTTAAAATTGATATCAAGATAAATAAAGGAAATTTAAAATTGTTTAAATGTTCCTACCTTCCATCAACGATCAATGTATGAGATGCTACCCGCGGATATGGTCCGGCTCATATTATTGGGGGGGGCCCGTTCGTCGGAAAGCTGTACATTGGATCGACACATGTTGTAAGTTGGGTGGAACTCCCATGGGATCGGCTCATATTATTGGGGGATCCACATGGCGACCGTCCATCACAACTTAATATTGATGGGTCATCTTGACATGTCACAATAAACGGCGTCATATTATTGGGCCCTTGTTGGACATGAGGTAAAAACGTGGAGGTTGCTTTGGAAGCAATTGGGCTCTACCTTTTGAAAATTATGGTTGGCTGATGTTATTCGGGACCATAGTTTGTCAATTAGACTCCATGTTCTCACTAAGGAAAACAGTTTCCCGTTTTCACTAGAGGGTAGTGAAATCGTTAAAATAGTGGGAGTGAGATTCATAAAATAAATTTCGCCTATTTTATGTCTTAGTAAATTAATTAAACAATCACTGATATTTGTCTGTTTCTTTTCAGTATTTCATAAAGATGAATTCGCGTAATCCACTTTTCTCTATCCTCGAACAAAATAAACTGACTGGCGCAAACTATACGGAATGGTTCCGTAAGTTGAAGATTGTCTTGACTTCGGAGAAGATGCTCTACGTGTTAGAAAAATCTCCTCCGAAGGAAGCACCAGCTGATGTAAGTCCGGAAGAGTTGGCCAAACTTGATACATGGTAGGACCATGATATCAAGGCCAAATGCTATATGCAAGCCTCGATGTCTGATGAACTCCAGAGGCGATTTGAGGATACCGTGAATGCTGCTGACATTCACGTACAACTCAAGGAACTTTTTGGGGCTCAATCGAGAGCTGAAAGGTTCGCTACTTTAAAAGAGCTAATGACGTGTCGCATGCGTGAAGGGACTTCGGTCCGTGATCATGGGGTACGAGTGATTTGGCTCATACAGAAGTTGGTAACGCTTGATTTGGTGTTGGAGCATGAACTCAACGTGGACTTATTACTTCTATCTCTTCCTTCTTTGTTTGACGGATTTGTGGTGAATTTCAATATGAACAAGATAGAGGCCTCCCTTGAAGAGATGGTCAATATGCTTGTAACATATGAATCCACTTTAAAGAAGGATAAACCGGCTTTCTTGGTGGGCTCCTCTTCTTCTGCTAAGAAGGGGCCAAGTACAAAGGGTAAGAAATGTTCTGCCCCACCCAAGAAAACCGAACCCGAGAAGAAGTACAAGACAAAGGCTTCAAACATGGAAAAGTCCAAGGATGTTTGCCATTACTGCAAGAAGCCCGGTCATTGGAAGCGTAACTGCAAGGAATATCTAGAGCAGTTGCGAACTGCGAAGGGTATGTTCTATATTGAAATAAATGTTTCACTTAATACTACTTCTAAGGTATTGGATACCGGATGTGGATCTCACATTTGCAATGATTTGCAGGTGATGACAAGAAGTCGCAAGCTTAGAATGGGTGAGACCCAGCTGAGGCTCGGAAATGGTTCCAGAGTTGAAGCTAAAGCTGTGGGAGATGTTTATTTAATTTTGCAGAACGATTTTAAGTTACTTTTGAGAGATGTTTTATTTGTTCCAGATTTGATTAAAAACATTATTTCTGTTTCTATGCTTGATAGAGATGGTTTTTCTTGCAATTTTGTGAATGGGATTTGCAATATTTACAAGAATGAATGTTTGATTGGAAATGGACAACTTGAAAACGATCTATATAACTTAAAATTGAAAGACGTTCCAATAAATTATGTTGATAAACCGGCAACAACAAACAAAAGGAAAATCGATAGTCAAAACCCGGCAAACCTTTGGCATGCTAGGCTTGGTCATATTTCCTCAAGGAGGATGAACAAACTAGTGGGAGATGGCATGTTTGATATGTCTGATATTAACTCTCTACCTACTTGTGAATCCTGCCTGAAAGAAAAAATGAATAAATCTCCTTTTAAGGGGAAACCTGAGCGTAGTCAAAATCTGTTGGATTTGATCCATACAGACGTTTGTGGTCCATTTAGAATTGGTACTCAATTCGGCCACACCTACTTCATTACCTTTACTGATGATTATTCTAGGTATGGGTATTTATATTTAATGAAATATAAGTCTGAAGCATTTGAAAAGTTCAAAGAATTCAAGGCTGAAGTAGAAAACAAGCTAGGTAAAAGTATTAAAGCACTTCGATCGGATCGAGGTGGAGAATACTTGAGTACCGAGTTTTTGGACTATCTGAAAGAGAATGGGATTCTCTCTCAGTGGACTCCTCCTATGACACCTCAGCTGAATGGTGTATCGGAGCGTCGTAATCGAACTTTGTTGGACATGGTTCGATCCATGATGAGCTTCACTGAGCTTCCACCTTCGTTTTGGGGCTATGCGCTTGAAACGGCGGTATTGTTGTTGAACAACGTCCACACTAAAGCAGTGGACAATACACCATACGAGTTATGGAATGGCAAAGCTCCTAAGTATTCGTACTTGAGGATTTGGGGATGTCCTGCTTACGTGAAGCAGACAGTGGGAGATAAGTTGGATAGTCGATCCACCTTATGTTATTTTGTAGGGTATCCGAAGAATTCAATCGGATATTATTTCTATCATCCTGCTGAAACAAAGGTGTTTGTTTCAAGGAATGCCACCTTCTTGGAGAAGGAGTTCTTATTGGATAAGAAAGGCGAGATGATGGAACTCGAAAAAATTCGAGAAGAACCCGAAATACAAAATAATGATCCTACACCTAAGGAACCATTGATGGACACGCCTATACCTAGAAGATCCGAGAGGACTTCTAGACCTTCTATTCGATATGGTCTTCTTCTTGAAGGGGATCAAGATGAATCTGATGTTGGATGTGATCCAAGAAACTTCAAGGAAGCAATTTCTGATGCGGATTCAAATTTATGGCTTGAAGCTATGCAGTCGGAAATAGATTCGATGCATACAAACCAAGTTTGGTCTTTAGTAGATCCTCCCGATGGAATTGTTCCAATAGGGTGTAAATGGATCTACAAGAGAAAGCTTGGGCCTGATGGTAAGGTATTGACCTACAAGGCACGATTGGTGGCGAAAGGTTATACTCAAAGACAAGGAGTTGACTATGATGAAACCTTTTCACCAGTTGCAATGTTCAAATCCATAAGAATCCTTATTGCCATAGCTGCTTGGTATGACTATGAGATATGGCAAATGGATGTGAAGACTGCATTTCTTAATGGAAATATTAAGGAAGAGATCTATATGACGCAGCCTGAGGGATACACATCCATGGGAAGCGAGCATAAGGTATGCAAGCTTGAGAGATTGATCTATGGTCTAAAACAAGCATCAAGAAGTTGGAATCAGAAATTTGATGAAACAATAAAGGATTTTGGTTTCATCAAGAACCCGGAGGAACCATGCGTGTACAAGAAAATAGTTAAGGATGCTGTGACATTCTTAGTACTTTGTGTTGATGACATCCTACTCATTGGGAATGATGTAGGGATGTTGCAGTCAACAAAGATATGGTTATCAGGTAGATTCTCGATGAAGGATTTGGGTGAGGCATCCTATATTCTAGGGATACAGATCTATAGAGATAGATCTAAGAGAATGATAGGACTCACTCTAGCAACCTACATCGACACCATATTGAAACGGTTTTCAATGGATGGGTCCAAGAGAGGACATCTACCTATGTGTCATGGAGTTTCTCTATCCAAGTCTATGTGTCCCAAGACGGATGAAGAGATAGAGAAAATGACATGTACCATATGCGTCAGCTATAGGTAGTATCATGTATGGGATGATATCTACCAGACCGGATGTAGCATTTGCTCTGAGTGTCACGAGCAGATATCAAGCTAATCCCGGTCAAATGCATTGGAAAGCCGTGAAGGACATTCTTAAGTACTTACGAAGGACTAAGAATATGTTCATGGTATATGGAGGAAGAGAACTGAAATTGGAAGGCTATACCGACTCTAGCTTCCAAAGTGACGTGGATGACTCGAAGTCAACCTCTGGATTTGTGTTCATGCTCAATGGCGGTGCTGTCTCTTGGAAGAGTTCCAAGCAGGACACCACAGCGGATTCCACCACTGAGGCAGAATACATTGCAGCATCAGCTGCTGCTAAAGAGGCCGTTTGGATGAGGAATTTCGTCCAAGAGTTGGGAATTATTCTTGAAGTTGTTGGTCCAGTCCCGGTGTACTGTGACAACACGGGTGTCGTTGCTCAGGCAAAGGAACCAAGGTCTCATCAAAGATCCAAACACGTACTGAGGAAATACCACATCATCCGGGAGATTGTGGAAAGAGGAGACATCACTGTCGAAAGAGTGGCCTCTGCAGACAATATCGCTGATCCACTTACTAAGCCCTTGCCAGGACCATTATTTGACAAACATCGCGAAGCAATGGGTCTACGTAGTATGACTAGTTGGCTTTAGGGCAAGTGGGAGATTGAAAGAGTGGGTGCCCGGTGAGCCAACTTGTGGCTAAGGGCTTTGATGACTCTTTGTATAAACAATCTTTTGTTTAATATAATTTACACTTTTATTAATGGCAATGACTTTATCTTTCTTTATATTGTTATATTGTGATATACTATTGTTGTTTTGATAAAGACCTTAAATATACTATAGTGTATATAAGATGTGGTAGTACATGGGGATGTCTATCATAAAACACATCTTATAGTCACTGTATATTCTAAACTGTTCCTAGTCGATTGAGCCGTCCGATAATAAGGATAAGGATCGCTCGAGTTTGAGACTAGCATTTGCGATGCAGAGTACCACGTTTCATTGGTAAGGAACATAGAGATGTTCGAAGCATGCAAATGGATATTCATACGATGAATGATCGAACTACCCTATCCGGACTTTCCAAATGGTTATCACTTATCGAGTGGATAAAGTCCGCGGTTTTGGTTGTACACCATTAGTCCTTACTACTTGAAACATCATTGAGACTCTATATGCTAGCACTGTGCTTTGACTCGTTTACCGACTCTATTGGGGTCATCAGGTGTCGGGATTGGGTACATTTACAACACATATAGGAGTCGATGCTTTGTTGTCAAGGATTCAACACATACTTGCGAGTGTGGATATCCTATGCGATCTGAGGAGATATTAGTGTGACGAATCTCTGGCCAGAGTACATGATGTGTTTTAAGAAATGGTTTCTTAGTAGCACATGCGATGTCACTATTTGATCTTCAAGATGTATTGCATAGTTATCGAATCTCGAACGACTCTCGATTTACCAATGGTTGTTGATTCGATCGGGATATATGGATGAAGGGACCGTACTGTATGCTAACCAAAATCTATTGGTTCTTGCAGGCACTATCAGTGATACCTAGGGAATCATGGGGCGATGTTGCTAGGCGCTCTTACCATGATTCGATGGGCAAGTCGGAAATTGTTGTTCCGAGTCACAAGGAGTTGTGAGCCCATGGCTAGCTGTATCCCTGAACCATTGAGGGTCACACAGAGTAATGGATTTTTAATCCCCGTTGAGATAGTTAAATTTAAAGAGTTAAATTTAATGAACAAAGAAGTGGGACTTCTTATTTAAGAGTAGAGGAGTAAGATTTCCTAAAATGACATAGGGATGGGCATTTTTGGAAATCACTGAATTCGGATTCAGAAAAATTTATCTTGACTTTAAAAGGTGCAGAAATGGTTTCTGTGCACATTGATGAAATTGGTTTATCAATCAGAGTCACGATGAATTTTATATTAATTTCTGAACATGCGGGCTTTGCTTGTCAGGCTTGAACTTATGATTAATGGGCCCTAAGCTGTTAGCAGCCCACATTATAAATAAGTTATTGCAGTACAGAAATTACACAACAGAGGTCACAAAATATTTTTCGAAAACCCTGGTTTTTCTACTGTGGCCGCCGCCCACTCCCCTCTGCTCGAAAAAATCCAGCCTGTGAATTTTGAATTACAGTCTGGTTTAACGGATCAAATTCGTTAATTCTCTTCGTATAAACTTCTGATAGATTTTCTAGTGCAATCTATCAGAGGGATTAAATCTCTGTTCATGGACCTGATTGAAGAACAGTTCGTCCATCAGTTCTTGGGAGATACAACAAGAGCAGAGCAATCTGTTGGTGTCCATAATCTCGATTCGAGATTGGAGGTAAAAATTTATAATTGTTATTTAATTTTTACACACACAATTTAATCGTAAAGTTTTGATACCCATTATGGAATCGTTCCATATAAAATTTTTAAACTTTCGCTGCACCGGGTATCAATTCTGATTGATCTGATCACAGTTCTCCAACAATAGCAACAAAAGAAATTAAATCACATAAGAGCACTTAAACAACTAAGTATGTGATTTCAGGATAACTCGAAAATCACCACGTTCTCGAGTTGTTCTACCTGGCAAGAATAATGTCAACTCATACCTTTCATTGCGAGTCAAACCTCTTGAATCTGTTGCCAATGCTGATCATCTCAACTCTAGCCAAATCGGTTATCAAAATCTGCTCATTTCAATTAGTGCTACTTGAAGGTGTTTTTCAACTGCAAACACTTCAAGTCATTCGAACTCGAACTCATCGATTCAACTTCGATAATCTTCAATTCAAATCTGAAATAGATTATAACATATCTAAAAATCAAGTTCCAATCTGAATCGATGATTCTTTATAGCTTATTCAGTTCAAATCTTGCTAAGACAATCAGAATTCAAACCAACGTCGCAACTATTCGAGTCCGATAAATCTTTCGATTCAAATATCCTTATATCTTCATTCTAAACATAATCTCATATTCAATTCTTACACAATCAACTTGAATATGAGCTCTAGACATTTAGAATGCATAGCAAGTCAAAATCTTGAACCGGCGGCGTAACGGATTAAAATCGGAAATTCCAAAAGCATAAACATCATCTTGTTAATCTTTTAAACTCTATATCATCACCAATTCAATAGCATAATCTCGAAATCATCAGCCTCATAAATTCAGAATTTCGAAAATTCTCTTAAAATTCCAAAACATGTCCAAACGACGATCTTTTCTCGAGCCGTCTTAGATATACTATCGTCGTATATGCTAGAACATGTTTATACAATCAAATCGTAATTCTAACAACAACTTAAAATTCAAAACATGGTAGAACTTCATAAAACTTACGTCAAAACGTAGCACTCGGAGCTGTGATCGCAAATATATATTCAATCGAAAATTCTACCGGGCGGATCAAAAGATATTGGAGCTTAAAGGGACAAAAATTGAACTTGGAACCCATTTCCTCTCTTCTCGGTTCCTTGCTGACTATTCTGATTCCTTTCCCTTCTTTACACGTTTTTAAGGCAAGTTGCAAGGCAATTTGCACTTTGGTCCCTGAACTTTGGCCTAATTGCAATTCAGTCCCCGGACAAGCGATTTAATTCAATTTCAATCCTAAATAATTTAAAAATAATAGAATTTAATTCTAAACTCTAAATATTCTCAAATTAAATATTCTCGGATTAAAATTAAATCATTTCGGATCTTATCGCATTTTAGTCCTTGAATTTCTCAATACTTGCAAACTGGCCCTTGCTCGGATTTCATCCTCAAATTCAATCTTTGATATTTATCATCTTGGAATTTACATCTTAAATTCCATAAATATCAATTCAAATATTTTTAATCTTTTAATTTAAGAATTCCGGATATTAAAATCTTAAAATCCAAAAAATCCTCACATTAAATATTTCTGACCCAAAATTGAAATCTCCAATTTCCATAAATTCTTTAATTCATCTTTTCTCTCTTATTCGAAATTTAAATCTTAAATTCCGTCATTAAGAACTTAATATTTTCGGGCCTTACAATATGTCTCGAAAATAAAAAAAAGAGTAAAAAATTATAGCCGGTGGTTGACAATGTTCTTGACAATATTGCTTAATGCCTTGATGGAGAGGCCAGTGTGACATCCCACAACCGGATACGGGATATGTTGGTTGGCATTCTCGTGTAAAAAAAAAAACTTCAATTTCTTATGAATGCAATTAATAAAATTTAATCAAAGAAAATTAAGCATCATAAATACCAAGTAAACAATGCAAATCGATGGAATAAAACCGGCACTAAAAACAAAATATTTTATACAATCCAATCGAAAAATATTGTATCAAAACCCAAATAGAGGGAAAAAAACCTCAAAGCGGTCAATATCCCTGCACCTTACCCTGCCTCGTCCAACTTGAGACCTGCCCCATCGTATAGGGTGTTCAAGATAAAACCAAGGACGTGAGCGACTGACGTTCAGTACGAGTATGCAAACATATATGACGAATGCAAATGACTGGGTAACTAGCTAGTCAACTATGAAGTTTTGCTCATTCTAGGAGCCAATAAGTGTATAGTACGCCCATTGATGATTTGACCGCAAGGATAAACTCCCACACTCGTCGAGATCACCGTAACATCAGTCTCCGTCATCACGACATCTCTCGGTGTCCGACCATACAACAAGCGTGTAAGGCCGAGCGACCCTACTCGAAAGTCTACTTCGAAGGAGATGCGATTCAATTTGAATTCCCATGTAACATATATATAAAAAGCAGTAAAACACGTATCATGAATCATGACACATAAAATGCATCATACAAACATGCATACTAGTTGGTAATCTCAGTCAGTACTTACATACCTCCAACAGGTGAGTACTATCAGGGTTAGGGTCTCAGTCTACAATAAGTGATTACCGTATCACTAATAATGATCTAAAAGTCTTAACTAAGCTAGTAGATATCCTATTGTTAATAGGAATATCATATTATAATTGAATCTATTGTTAGCTCTTTGATGCTAAAGGTAAAGGCTCCGCTGCTATCCCGGAAGCGCCTCGCTATTGTCCAAACTTTGATAGAACATCCAGAAATATTAATATAGACTGCAAGGGAAGGAAACCACTTGATTTCTGCATTCCAAAATGATCCTTGTATGGACTTTTTATGGGTGAAGTTCGGACACTCCGAACCCTTTGATTGCTGCCATGTTGAACTGCTGATTTTGGAAGCTCCAAACTCACACTTCAGATCCGATCTCCTCGAAAAAGTATGAGTTTAATGCATCTTGACACCTAAGTGGACTGCTGAGTTCAGACCTTCCGAACCCTAGATCGATGTTTCCGATCTACCACGTGTCTGAGTATTTAGACACTTTACTATTTGCATGACCTAACTTTTGACCATACCTTCCGAACTCACTTTCTGCATCTGAAACCAATGCTTACACTTCGATTGTCATGCCCCGAAATTGGTCCTAGTTGACATCAGCGTTATTTAACATTTTCACATTAAACAACAAGCCTCGGAGTACAGAATTTTGAAATAACCAGTTTACTCATTCACAAAACTGAAATTACATTGTCTTTTACTTTTTTATAAACTTGAAATTAAATTTTCTCTTTACAATCCTTAACTGAAAACGACTAAATGAATATGCAACGGCGTAATACAACTAAATGGAAACATAAACTAAACAGAAACTAAGCATCAATAGTTTGTTGGTCTTCTTCACCAACCCCAAAACTGGTTTCGCTCATCATCCTCGAGTTCTTCTTCATTCTTATCTGAGATGGGTGATTCGGGTGAATGAGTGATATGATTGACTACAAAGTAAATGGGAGAAATTCCTAGCATTCATTTAAAATTATTTTAACATGATTTCTTACACATACATATACATAATATAACAGAGTACAGAGACTTATTCTTATAAAATTCAGAAAACATAAATTTAGAGAGTGTATCAATTTACTTGCAAATTTTGTGGTTAAAAAATAGATATCAGTCCCTTATATGGTATTCGTCTAAAGGTGAGGCCAGATATTCAGAGTAACAGAATATATATTCCTATCATTAGTTCACAAGTTTTGGTACACAAAAAAAATACAAAGTGCATGTTGATCTTGAAGCAATTCGTGTATGATATGCTGAAATAAAACAAAACAAAGTTTCATTACTTTAAAACAAAACACCCATTTATCGTAGATTTGCTAAACACATTTTGATTGTCTTGCTCAACTGGCTGCTACATTGGTCTGCTCAACCGATTACTTCTACTAAACTTAATTTTCTCACTCACTCTATAGATGTGTTGCTCAGAATTTCGTGTAGAAGACCTCAGAAATCTGAGTTCTATTTAAAGGGAAGGTTCTGAAGGTTAAGTTCCTCCTTAAATGCCATTTTTCTGCCATAATTTCGAGTTATAATGCGTCGTCAGTTATAAATTTGGAACAACTGGATTTCAGTCTAGCTACTTATACGTCGTCCACTTTGTCATATGTTTTAGAATCTATAGCTAGTTTCATTGTTTGAAAAAGTATATTTTTTTCTACAACAATTAGGGGTGTGCATAATATGGTCAAAATCGAAAATCTAAACCGAAGAAACCGAAAACCAAACTGAACCATAATCCGGATTTATTATTTTGGTTTTATAACTTAAAATGTAATTATTATGGTTTGGTTATGGTTTTTTTACTTCAAAACCAAACCGATCGTTTAAACCGTACTTTAACAAAAAATATGTTTTATTTATATTTAAACTATTGATAAGTGAATATAATTTTAATAATTCAAATAAAAATTATTTTATATTCATTTGTATATATATTTTTATGCATTAAATTTGTATAACTAATTATAAATTTACTAAAAATTTTACTACAAGATTTTTGTATATATTTTAAAATAATTTAATATATAACTCTCATAAATGAAAAAGCGGTTAAAACAAATTTTATCAAATTTTATAATTGTAAACTCATAAAACTTACCAAAACATTATATAAAACGGAATTAAATTATCAATTTACAACTCTAAAATGTACATAATTAATCAATTGAATTTGTTTCTAAAACCGCAAAACCGACTGTATAAACCAGACCGTAGTACTATAAAACCGAATTGATCAAAATTAAATAGTTTGGTTATCGGATTAGATATTTAAAAAATCGTAGACCGAAAAATCAAGTCATAACTATGTAAAACCGAATCAGACCGGCCGTTGCACATCCCTACAACAAACAGTTATATTTTCAGAATTGAATTGATTCTGTTAATTTCGTACCAACAGGATTTACTACATATCACCAACAAAGCAAAATAATTGTGAACATTCTGCGAAATATTGAAAAGTAAAGAAGAAACGAATCATGAACCAGTAAACGAAAAGTCGGATTTAAAAATTATATTTCTCGAAATTTCGGATTGAAGATATAATTAAATGAATGGAGTTAAATAAAAAATATATGCTTTCGAAAATTTATGATGTAATGTAATAAATGAACAGATAAAATTAAGTATTTTTAACATTTTTTACTATTGCTCGGAAATTTAATAGTTACTAGCGACTATGGCACACACGATGCGTGTGCATAAAAAAAATCGATGTTCAAGAAAAAATTGAAGAATGAACCTTTTTTTTTTAAAGATAAAAATCAAGTTTATCAATTTAAGAAAATGAAATCAGTAACTGCATAAAACTTATTTGCAAAGTGATAATGGGTGAAAAAAGTTGATAGTGGAGTGCTAAGGGTATTTTTTAAACAAAAAAAAGCTTCACTAAAAATGGTTTTTTAAAAAGACTACATATAACCAAGTTGTGTAAAACTCAAAACAAATAATAAAATTAAAATTTCGAAACATACATTATTTTATGTAATTTTTTAGAATACAGATACAATCTGTAACGCCCGAAAATTCGATTACGTAAATCCGCATGCATTATTAAGAAAATAATTATTTTAAAAAAATTAAAAATTTGGGTTAAATGATTTTATGTGATATTATGTGAATTATATGCATGATTTAAAGTGTAGTGACCTTTACCCGGATCACCTACTAAACAGAACTTAGGCATGCAATTAACTTAATTAAACAGATATCAGAATAAAACTGCGGAAACCATAAACATTATACAATCCCAAGTAAAGGAATCTGTAATTTATCCCAATAATGTACAACCAAATCGAATAGCTGTATAAACTCAAATAACAGTAATAAAACCTAGACGAAGCTCCAGCTGGCCAACCACTGACTAGCCCCTCCTGGATCCACCCTTCTCGTCCAATCTCAAACCTGCCCCATGGAATAGGGTGTCCAGAAACACAGAGTACGAGACGTGAGCATAAAACGCTCAGTACGAGAGTATGAGTATACATGCATGCAAAGTGAACTCCCTATAGACTCGAGGTCAAGGATCAGATAACAGAGACAGACCGGGCCCTGGTATGTAGCACGCTGTGCCGTTGCTTCAGGAGGTGGCTCCCATACCGAGATAACCATGGATACGCCGGACCCAAATCGATGAAAGTCCATCCACTAACAGGATAGGGTACAACCCTACTAACAGACATCTCGAAAGAGATACAGCAAGATGCAAATGAATGCAGCATAAATCAATGACATATAAACCATGCAGTCATATAATACATGCATACTCAGTCAGGATATCTCGAACAATACTTCCGTACCTCAAAAACAGTGCAAGCTCTACCAACTCTAGGTCTCTGCCTATAGTCTGCTCTACACTGCCAAATGATACTACTATCATTAAAGCGCTCTAAAAGCCTTAACTAAGCTATTGCATACTCCTAAATATTTATAGGAAGCAAAAGCTATACCTTCGTCCGTCGTTAGCCCTTTGATGTCGATGCCTCCAGAACTTGGGCACAACTCCGCTACGACTACCGAACGCCTCGCCGACCACCGGGTCAAGCCTAGGAAGGCTAGAACAACTCGAATAGACTAGAAAGGAGAGGGAAACACTCGGAATTGGCAATTGGAAATGAAGCCTCGGCCCTCTATTTATAGACAACGATCGAAACTTCCGATCCCTGATCGGAACTTCCGATCCCCGATCGGAACGTCCGAACCTCAATCGGAACATCCGATCCTGCCATCGGAGCTTCCGAAGATCCTGATCTACCACGTGTCAAAATATCACTTGTTGAATTTGGATAGGGGTGATCGGAGCTTTCGGTCCTGATCGGAGCTTTCGATCTAACCACACGTCATGGATGACGTAATATCATCGGTGCCTCCGATCGCTCATCGGAGCTTCCGATCGTGCCTTCAGAGCTTCCGATCCGTCCGATACCCAATTTATTTAATTATCATTAATCTTTTAATTACTCAATTAGGGTACGGGCAACTACATTCTCCCCCACTTAAGATATTTCGTCCTCGAAATCAGATCTTAAGTACTGAATGTAATACAGAAATCAGAAACATTCTTTATTCAAATCAAACGTTTATAGAGTTTGCAACTGAATACAACTTAAGAATGAAATCAAAACAACTCAGGATGGTCTTCACGCATCCTGTCCTCAAGCTCCCAAGTAGCTTCCTCAGTGCCTCGGCGCTGCTACTGAACTAAAACCAAAGGAATGACTTTGTTCCGTAAAACCTTATCCTTATAATCTAGGATACGAATATGTTTCTCAACATAGGTCAAATCCTTGTTCACCTGAACCTCAGACCGCTGCAGAATATGAGATTCATCCGCCACATACCGTCGCAACAGAGATACATGGAACACGTCGTGAATACTGGATAGATGCGGTGGCAAAGCTAGTCGATAAGCCAAATCGCCAATGCTCTCCAAGATCTCAAACGGACCGATAAACCTGGGAGACAACTTGCCCTTAAGGCCAAATCTGAGAATCTTGCGGAAAGGTGACACTCTCAGAAACACTTTCTCCCCGACATCGAAATGCAAAGGCCTACGCTTGATATTAGCATAGCTGGCCTGACGATCCTGTGCAGTCTTAATCCGTTTCTTGATCTGATCAACAATATCTATCGCCTACTGGATAAACTTCGGTCCCTCAGCATGTCTCTCCCCCACTTCTTCCCAGAAGAGTGGAGTACGACAACGTCGCCCGTACAACGCCTCAAAAGCTGCCATCCCAATACTAGTATGATAGTTGTTGTTGTACGCGAACTCGATCAACGGCAAATGATCCTGCCAGGCTGAACCAAAATCCATGACGCACGCTCTAAGCATATCCTCCAAAGTACGGATAGTGCGCTCTGACTGACCATCAGTCTCCGGATGATAGGCAGTACTCAAACTGAGAGTAGTACCCATCGCACGCTGAACACTCCCCCAGAATCTAGAAGTGAACCTGGGGTCCCGATCGCTGACAATGCTCACAGGCACTCCATGAAGTCGAACGATCTCCTGAATGTACAACCGAGCCATACGATCCACATTGTACTCTCGGCTATAGACAATGAAATGCGCTGACTTGGTGAGTCGGTCCACCACAACCCAGATAGCATCACAGTTCCTCGGGGATACCGGCAAATGGGTCACAAAGTCCATTGTGATAAACTCTCATTTTCATTCAGGAATAGGCAGACTGTGAAGCAATCCTCCAGGTCGTCGGTGCTCTGCCTTGACCTGTTGACACACCAAACATCTCGAAACAAACTGATAAACACTGCATTTCATTCCTTTCCACCAGAAATGAGTACGTAGATCCTTGTACATCTTGTTGCTCCCAGGATGAATACTCAACTTAGTGCGATGTGCCTGAGACAAAATTTCCTCTCGCAACTCTTCATCTTGCGGAATCACAAGCCTACCAGACAAACACAGAAAGCCATCTGACTGATAATTAAATCCAGACGAGCTACCCTCGTTAGCTAGACGAGCTAAACGCTGGGTCTTCGAATCAGACATCTGAGCATCTCGGATCCGCGAATACAAGGCTGGCTCAGAAAATATCGCAAACATCTGGATACTCTGCATACCTTTCTTATGCTTGAAGGTATAACCTGAAGTACAACAGTCACCAATCGCACTAGACATCGAACAAGTCTGAAGTGCGGATAGTCGCACCTTGCGACTCAAAGCATCAGCGGTGAGATTAGCAGCTCCCGGATGGTACTTAATTTTGCAATCATAGTCCTTAAGCAAGTCCATCCAACGTCTCTGCCTCATGTTCAACTCCGCCTGAGTGAACAAATATTTGAGACTCTTATGGTCGGTGAAGATCTCAAATTTCTCGCCATACAGATAATGACGCCAGATCTTCAAAGCGAACACAATGGCTGCTAACTCCAAATCGTGGACTGGATAGTTGTCCTCGTGAAGCTTTAGCTATCTAGAAGCGTATGCAATCACATGCCCATTCTGAGTCAGAACACAACCTAACCCTTGAAGAGAAGCATTAGTGTATACCACATACCCTCCAGATCCTGACGATAATGCCAACACCGGCGCAGAAGTCAACCGCCGTCGAAGCTCACAGAAATTCTCCTCACACTCGGAGGACCACTTGAAAACCACACCCTTGCGGGTAAGCTGCGTCAACGGTCGAGCTAACTGAGAGAATTTCAGAATGAAGCGACGATAATACCCTGCTAGACCCAGAAAACTACGGATCTCAGCAACTGTCGTCGGACGCGACCAATTAAATACCGCTTCAATCTTGCTTGGATCAACAGAAATCCTCTCCCTGGATATGATATGGCCAAGAAAGACCACTCTATCCATCCAGAACTCACACTTGCTCAGCTTGGCGTACAACTACTCATCCCGAAGAGTCTGCAGTACCAACCGCAAGTGAGAAACATGCTCTTCCGTATTACGCGAATACACCAAGATGTCGTCAATGAAGACCACGACAAACTTGTCCAAATACTCCCTGAAGACACGGTTCATCAGATCCATGAATATAGCCGGCGCATTAGTCAAATCAAATGGCATCACTAGGAACTCGTAATGCCCATAGCGAGTACGGAATGCAGTCTTGGCTATGTCCTGATCACGGACTCTCAACTGATGATACCCAGATCTCAAGTCAATCTTGGAGTAAACTGACGTGCCCTGCAGCTGATCAAACAAGTCATCAATACGAGGAAACGGATACTTTTTCTTCACAGTGACTCGATTCAGCTGCCGATAGTCAATGCACAGCCGCATCGACCCATCCTTCTTCTTCACGAAGAGAACAGGAGCTCCCCAAGGAGATACACTAGGACGAATGTACCCCTTGTCCAAAAGATCCTGTAGCTGATTCTTCAACTCACGCATCTCTGACGGAGCCAGACGATACGGTGCTCTAGAAATAGGTAAAGTACCCGGCATCAACTCTACGCCAAACTCGACTTCCCTAACAGGAGGAAAACCCGGAATCTCATCAGGAAATACATCTGGAAATTCATCCACAACAGGAATGCTCTCTATCCCAATGCTCTCAGCGGACAAATCAACTGCATAGATAAGGTAGCCTTCCCCACCAGACTCTAGAGCTCGACAGGCTCTCAAAGCTGATACCAAAGGCATCGGAGGTCGCGCTCCCTCACCATAGAAAAACCAGCTCTCACTCCCCTCCGGATGAAAGCGTACTAATATCTGATAGCAGTCCACTGAAGCTCGATAGGTAGTCAACATATCTATTCCCAGAATGCAATCAAAGTCGTCCATCGCCAGTGTAACACCCGGTATTTTTAATACGTAAATTCGCATGCATAATTAGGAAATTTATTTATTTAAAATTTTAGATTTATGGGTTAAATAATTATGTGAATTATGTGTGCATGATTTAAGTTATTTTTAAGCATTTAACCCATAATTAGTGATTTTTATGAATTATTGGTATTTGAATTATTTTATCGCGTAGACGAGACCGTGGACGGACGAGATGACAACTTTCTACCCAAATTATTTTATGAGTCTTTTTAGAGCCCAAAAATATTATTTTGAGTTTTATTTCCTCAAAATTATTAGTATTTAATTTTATATAATTTTAGGAGTCCATTTTTATCCAAATTTAGCCAAAATATTGACTTTTAATTACATTTAAAATTCCCTAAAATTAATATTTCGGGATTTTAATTTAGTTATCAGATTTTACTTCTTTTTTATAGTTTTTAAGTTATATATATTTTATATTTAAAAATCCTTATTAATATTTTAATTAACCAAACCCCTATTTTATTTAAATTACACCCTAAATCTACCCTAAACCCCACGTTTTCAAGCCTTGGCCGCCACCCCCTCCTTTGTTCATCAGCTTCTTCATCGACCAGCCATCCCCAAGGACTCCATAGCCACATTTTTTAAGCTCCCAAGTTGATTGTCATCGCCCAGTCGTCCCGGATTCGTTCTACACGCTTCTACCTCTTCTTTTATCGGTGCAAGGCATGTTTCCTTTCGATATTTTTATGCCATATCAGTTGTTATAGTGTGTGTAATGTTATGCATCAAAAATTTGTAAGTTTTTTCAGAAAATGGTTTGAGTTTCGATGAAGGCGCACTGTTTTGTTGGATTGTTGGTTCATACTCACATTTTTCTTAGCCATGGTTGCATCTAGCTGCTGGTCAGAGGTTCAGAGGGTTGTAAGGGTAGCCTGGACTCGAATGGCTCGAGTGGTTCGAGCCAAACGAGCCCAGGAAAACCAGAAGGTTCGATCGGCCTCCTGTAGTGCGCAGAATAGGGTTCACGGGAAGGGCTTGGTTCGGATAGGGGCTGGGCTGAATGGTTTGGGTTCAGGGTCTAGGTTCGAACCGCCCAGACGTGGGCTACGTCTGGGCGGCGGCGCTCCGGCCAGGGGCGGCCGGAGCAGGTCGGCAGCAGCCAAGGAGTGGCTGCTGCTCACGGCCGCAGCAGAATTGGGGCTAGGGCGTCGGGTGTTAGGGTTCCAGGTGGGTTTCCAGGTCGGGTTGGTGGTCCGGCTCAAGTCAGTGGGTCATGGGTTAGGTTAGTTGGGTCCGGGTCCGGGTCAAGTTAGTCGGGCTCGGGTATTTTATTTTTTTAAGTTAATTATTAAGTTAAAGTGTTTTAATTGGGCTAATTAGATTAATTAAATTAATAGGCTACATTTAAGTTTATTAATGGGCTTGAATAATTATTTTAAGTTAGCCTAATAATTTTTATGGGCTTGGGAGCCCATGGAAGTTGTTGGGCCAGTCTTTGGGCTTTTGGGCTCATTGGGCCGGAATAGAATGTTATTGGGCCAGAATTGTTTTAATGGGCTTTAATTAATTATTTGGGCTTAGAATAATTAATTATTGGGCTTAAGTATGTTAATGGATCAGTCTCAGTGTTAGTGGGCCAGAATTTAAGAAAATGGGCTTGAGTGTTAGGGCCAGCAGTTCAGCACAAACCATGAGAAATTGCATGTGTCCTAAATATATATTTAATTATTTTATGCATGAATGTTATTTTAGTATTTATATGTTAGTATAAAAATTAAATTAAATATATATGAAGGACACACATTATATTTAAGTACATGCATTCATGAAATAATTTTTATGCATGATTTAATGTTTAAAGTTGAGCAAAAGAAAAATAATTTTTTATGTTGGAAGTTGAAGTAGTATGACAATTTGAGGGGGATTCGTCCCCATATGTGAACTATTGAAGGGCAGTTTACTGCCAATTTAAGAGGTGATTCGTCACCGCCACGTACGTTGGTTTCCACGCTGATCAGTATTTAATGTATGATTTAAGGTTACACTATGGATACAACCATGCGATGTTAGAACATAATTTGCTCAACAATGTTTATGTATTATGTATGATTATGATATTTAAGTTAATTTAAGTTATGTTATGTCATGATATTTTTTTTAAGCATGCTCATTCATGTATATGTAGGTATTAGTATTAAAGTGATTTAAATTATTTTAAACCCTTGTTATGTTAGAATGTTGGGCCTCTAGGCTCACTACACTGGTATGGTGCAGGTGAGTATGTAGAGGAGGATGTGGTACCCACTGGCGGCGAGGACATATGAGCGGACATGCAGTGACCCCGTGACCGTGATACTCGTCTGAGTCTTTATGCATGTTTTGAATATTTTAGCATGTTATACATTTATTTATTTATTTTCAGTGGTTGACAGTATGGGATATTTTACTTAAATATTTTCAGTGCATGCAAATTTTATCTATTTTTGCTTATGTCAATATTTTATTAAATGTTTGACTCAGATGTTCAATTTATTAAAGGTTGCATTTTTATTTAGTTTATTATTTTTAAATCTATTTATTCTGTGCATATATGTATGGGCATGTATGTACATATTTTTACTTAGTAAGTATATAAAAAAAAAAATTCCGCATATTTATTTATTATTTAGAGAGTTAGGGTCGTTTCAGTTGGTATCAGAGCACGGTCCTTGGAGGGGTCATTACTGCTATGCGAGCTCAGAAATCCACGCTACCGGTCTGTAATTTTTAAGTGTTTATAGCATGATTTACTTTTAAGAATTTAAGTTAGCATTAATGTTAAAACACTTAGTTATGCATGGCGATTTACGTAAATAAATATGTGGTGGTGCAGAATGCCTCCCAGACCGATGAACAGACGTGGGGAATCTACACCTACACCTCCACCTCCACCTTCGCAGAACCCACTTGCAGCATTGGAGCAGGCCAATGCTACTTTGATGGCAGGGGTTACTGCTCTGTTAGAGCAGCAGGCTTCACGTCCCAGAATGTCCCATGAGGAGGACGTAGCTGAGCGGTTCCAGAAGAAGGGACCCAAGGAGTTCACTGGTACCACCGATCCTTTGGTGGCTGAGGGGTGGATTCGATCTTTGGAGTCCATCTTTGCGTATATGGGGATCACAGATGCCAACAGGGTGAACTGTGCGACGTATATGCTGAGGGGAGACGCAGCTCTTTGGTGGGAGGGTGCTGCCAGGGGAGTACACCTTCCTACACTGACGTGGGCGGAGTTTAGGCGTATCTTCTACGCCAAGTATTTCACTGAGGATGTGCGCAGTCGCATGATCCGGGAGTTTATGAGTCTCCGACAGGGGGACAGGTCAGTGGTTGAGTATGTGAGACAGTTTGAGAGGGGCTGTCATTTTGTGCCTCTGATTGCAGACAGCCCACCGGAGAAGATGAGACAGTTTGTGGAGGGACTGAAGGCGGATATTAAGCATGACGTACATATTATGGACGTCGCTACATATGAGGCGGCAGTTAGTAGAGCACTGAGGTCCGAGGAGGGTAGGAGAGAGATACATCGAGAGCTGCAGGGGAAGAGACAGAATCAGTCTGGATTTCAGCGACCATCTTCGCAGCCTCCTGCGAAGAAGCAGTATACTGGGCCGTCTAAGGGCCCGAACCAGCAGCAGAGGCCATAGCAGCAAAGGCCACAGCAGCCTAGGGGCGGGGCCCCTAATACTGGAGGTTTTCCTACTTGCCCGAAGTGTCAGAAGATGCATTCGGGACCTTGTCTGTTGGGAGCAGGAGTTTGCTTCCACTGTAGGGAGCCAGGGCATCAGATAGCTAACTGCCCGAGAAAGAAAAACACTACTGGTAGAGTGTTCGTCATGCAGGCAGAGGAGGCAGACCCAGACACCTCCTTGATCACCGGTATATCTTAATTCTAGCATTTTACAATTTCTTCCTTTGGTTAAGAATTTCGTTTTTCTGTGGAATTGTTGTTATTTGGATTATCTATTTGTATTTTAGAATAAGAAGCATGTTTTACTTGTGAATAGAATTAAGGGTTATTAGTGACTTATCTTTGGAGGAAAGTTTAGTAGTGGTATGAAATTGTTGGGATTCTTCTGCGTGCAGGGAGAATTTTAGTTGGATGCAACTCCACGTTTGCGTTGCTAGATTCAGGGGCTACGCATTCGTTTATCTCCCTGGAGTTTATCAGACGGATAGGCATCACACCCGAGATTGTTGACAGTGGTTATGATGTCACTATGTCGTCAGGACAGATTATTTCTACCTCTAGTGTCATTCGAGAACTGGAGTTGGAGCTTCAGGGTCACTCCATTCGCGCAGATATGGTGGTTTTGCCGTTGAGTGGATTTGACTTGATATTGGGTATGGACTGGTTGACAGTCAATGGAGCTTCGATTGATTTTTGTCGGAGGACAGTGTCAGTGAAACCGTCGGGAGGCGACCCGTTTACTTTTCATGCATCTCAGGGCAGTGATATTCCTCAGGTGATATCTCTTATTCAGGCGAGGAAGTTGTTGAAATGGGGTTGCCAAGGTTTTCTAGCAAGTATTGTCACGGCCTCAGAATCACCTAGCAGATCATTATCAGAGATAGAGGTGGTTCGTGACTTTCCGGACGTCTTTCCGGAGGATGTTGCAGGAATTCCACCAGTGAGAGATGTGGAGTTCAGCATCGACTTAGTGCCAGACACCGTGCCTATCTCTAAGGCACCATACAGACTTGCTGCTACCGAGATGAAAGAGTTGAAGGAGCAGATACAGGAATTATTAGAGAAAGGCTTTGTTCGTCCTAGCTTTTCTCCATGGGGAGCTCCAGTGTTATTTTTGAAGAAGAAGGATGGCAGTATGAGACTGTGCATCGATTATCGAGAGCTCAATAGGGTCACAGTGAAGAATAAGTACCCACTGCCGAGGATAGAGGACTTATTTGATCAGTTGCAGGGAGCTTCGGTGTTCTCCAAGATCGACCTGCGATCTGGTTACCATCAGCTGCGAGTTAGAGAGGCAGATGTGTCCAAGACTGCTTTCCGGACACGTTATGGGCATTACGAGTTCTTAGTGATGCCATTTGGGATGACCAATGATCCAGCGGTTTTCATGGATCTCATGAACCAGGTATTTCAGCCGTATCTTGATCAGTTCATCATAGTCTTCATTGATGATATCTTGATCTACTCTAGGAGCGTTGAGGAGCATAGGCAGCATCTACAGACAGCCTTGCAGACTTTGAGGGAGCATCTTTTGTGTGCCAAGTTCAGCAAGTACGAGTTTTGGCTTGAGCAGGTGGCATTTCTTGGCCACATTATTTCGAGAGATGGGATTGCAGTGGATCAGTCGAAGGTTGAGGCAGTGCAGAAATGGGGTATTCCGAAGAATGCTTCAGAGATTCGCAGTTTCTTGGGTTTGGCAGGATACTATAGGAAGTTCATCAAGGGTTTTTCCTCTATTGCAGTACCCTTGACTTCCTTAACCAAGAAGAACGCGAAGTTTATTTGGAGTTCAGACTGTCAGAGGAGCTTCGATCAGCTGAAGGAAGCACTCACTACTGCACCGGTTTTAGTGATGACAGTACCACACGAGGAGTTAGTGGTGTACACCGATGCGTCTAAGCTAGGTTTAGGTGCAGTACTTATGCAGTGTGATAAGGTTATTGCTTATGCGTTGAGGCAGTTGAAGATTCATGAGCAGAACTACCCGACACATGACTTGGAGTTAGCGGCAGTGGTTTTCGCTTTGAAAATCTGGAGGCACTATCTGTATGGCGAGAAGTGCAAGATTTTCACTGAGCATAAGAGCCTCAAGTACTTCTTCACTCAGAAGGAGTTGAACATGAGGCAACGAAGATGGTTGGAGTTGGTGAAGGATTACGACTGTGACATTAACTACCATCCGGGTAAAGCTAATGTAGTGGCCGATACTTTGAGTCGGAAGTCGTCAGTGGTATCGTGTTTTTCAGTGCAGCTACCACTGCAGAGTGAGATTCAGAGGTTTGATTTGGAGTTTTACTCAAGTGGTCATGCACCGAGCATGTCAGTGTTGACGGTGCAGCCAGTTTTGCGAGATCGGATCAGGGATGGACAGTCTACTGATGAGGAGTTGCAGCGATGGAGACAGAGAGATGAGGCCAAGGGTAATCTTCTGTATACAGTTGTGGATGGCATTGTTCAGTACCTTGGTAGGATGTGGGTACCGAACGTCGATCAGTTGAGAGCTAAGATCTTAGCAGAGGCTCACACATCTTCGTACTCCATTCACCCCGGAAGTACGAAGATGTATCGAGATTTGCAGTTATTGTATTGGTGGCCCGGGATGAAGAGAGACATCGGGAGAGTTGTGTCAGAGTGCTTGACTTGTCAGCAGGTCAAGGCTGAGCATCAGCGTCCAGCAGGACTTCTTAGACCTCTTCCTATTCCGGAATGGAAATGGGAGAATATTACGATGGACTTTGTAGTTGGCTTACCGAGGAGTGCCAGAGGTTGCACAGCTATTTGGGTGATCGTGGATAGACTCACCAAGTCAGCTCATTTCTTACCGGTGAGGACTACTTACTCGTTGACACAGTATGCAGAGCTTTACATCAAAGAGATTGTTAGACTGCATGGCATACCAGTGTCGATAGTATCAGACAGAGATCCGAGATTTACGTCTGCGTTTTGGAGGAGTTTGCACACTACATTGGGGACTAGACTCTTGTTCAGTACAGCGTTCCATCCCCAGACAGATGGTCAGTCTGAGAGAGTGATCCAGGTTCTTGAGGATCTACTGAGAGCTTGTGTCATCGACTTTCAGGGCTCGTGGGAGACTAGACTGCCATTAGTGGAGTTTACCTATAACAACAGTTTTTAGTCGTCTATAGGTATGGCTCCTTATGCAGCATTGTACGGGAGGAGGTGCAGATCTCCTGTGCATTGGGATGAGGTCGGTGAGAGGATTTTACTTGGACCTGAGATTGTGCAGCAGATAGCTGATATTGTGACACAGATTCGGGATCGCATGAGGACTGCTCAGAGTCGTCAGAAGAGTTATGCAGATACTCGACGACGAGATTTGGAGTTCGCTATAGGTGATCACGTATTCCTGAAGGTGTCACCTATGAAGGGAGTAGTGCGATTTGGCCGGAGAGGCAAGCTTAATCCGAGATATATAGGGCCATTCGAGATCTTGGAGAGAGTTGGCACGTTGGCCTACCGTTTAGCTCTACCACCTGGGCTAGCGGCAGTGCACAATGTATTCCATGTATCCATGCTTCGGAGATACATCTCGAACCCGTCACATGTGTTGGATTTTGAGCCTCTTCAGTTGACACCGGAGTTAGCATTTGAGGAGAGGCCTATACGAATCTTGGCTAGGGAGGAGCGCAGATTGAGGACGCGTGTCATACCGATGGTCAGAGTCCAGTGGCTGAATCACTCGGAGGAGGAAGCTACTTGGGAGACCGAGGCAGATATGAGGACTCGCTACCCGGAGTTGTTCGGGTAAGTACTTTAATTTCGAGGACGAAATCCAATTTAAGGAGGGGGAGAATTGTAACACCCGGTATTTTTAATACGTAAATTCGCATGCATAATTAGGAAATTTATTTATTTAAAATTTTAGATTTATGGGTTAAATAATTATGTGAATTATTTGTGCATGATTTAAGTTATTTTTAAGCATTTAACCCATAATTAGTGATTTTTATGAATTATTGGTATTTGAATTATTTTATCGCGTAGACGAGACCGTGGACGGACGAGATGACAACTTTCTACCCAAATTATTTTATGAGTCTTTTTAGAGCCCAAAAATATTATTTTGAGTTTTATTTCCTCAAAATTATCAGTATTTAATTTTATATAATTTTAGGAGTCCATTTTTATCCAAATTTAGCCAAAATATTGACTTTTAATTACATTTAAAATTCCCTAAAATTAATATTTCGGGATTTTAATTTAGTTATCAGATTTTACTTCTTATTTAGAGTTTTTAAGTTATATATATTTTATATATAAAAATCCTTATTAATATTTTAATTAACCAAACCCCTATTTTATTTAAATTACACCCTAAATCTACCCTAAACCCCACGTTTTCAAGCCTTGTCCGCCACCCCCTCCTTTGTTCATCAGCTTCTTCATCGACCAGCCATCCCCAAGGACTCCATAGCCATGTTTTTGAAGCTTCCAAGTTGATTGTCATCGCCCAGTCGTCCCGGATTCGTTCTACACGCTCCTACCTCTTCTTTTATCGGTGCAAGGCATGTTTCCTTTCGATTGTTTTATGCCATATCAGTTGTTATAGTGTGTGTAATGTTATGCATCAAAAATTTGTAAGTTTTTTCAGAAAATGGTTTGAGTTTCGATGAAGGCGCACGGTTTTGTTGGATTGTTGGTTCATACTCACGTTTTTCTTAGCCATGGTTGCATCTAGCTGCTGGTCAGAGGTTCAGAGGGTTGTGAGGGTAGCCTGGACTCGAATGGCTCGAGTGGTTTGAGCCAAACGAGCCCAGGAAAACCAGAAGGTTCGATCGGCCTCCTGTAGTGCGCAGAATAGGGTTCACGGGAAGGGCTTGGTTCGGCTAGGGGCTGGGCTGCATGGTTTGGGTTCAGGGGCTAGGTTCGAACCGTCCAGACGTGGGCTATGTCTGGGCGGCGGAGCTCCGGCCAGGGGCGGCCGGAGCAGGCCGGCAGCTGCCAAGGAGTGGCTGCTGCTCACGACCGCAGCAGTATTGGGGCTAGGGCGTCGGGTGTTAGGGTTCCAGGTGGGTTTCCGGGTCGGGTTGGTGGTCCGGGTCAAGTCAGTGGGTCATGGGTTAGGTTAGTTGGGTCCGGGTCCGGGTCCGGGTCAAGTTAGCCGGGCTCGGGTATTTTATTTTTTTTAATTTAATTATTAAGTTAAAGTGTTTTAATTGGGCTAATTAGATTAATTAAATTAATGGGCTACATTTAAGTTTATTAATGGGCTTGAATAATTATTTTAAGTTAGCCTAATAATTTTTATGGGCTTGGGAGCCCATGGAAGTTGTTGGGCCAGTCTTTGGGCTTTTGGGCCCATTGGGCCGGAATAGAATGTTATTGGGCCAGGATTGTTTTAATGGGCTTTAATTAATTATTTGGGCTTAGAATAATTAATTATTGGGCTTAAGTATGTTAATGGGCCAGTCTCAGTGTTAGTGGGCCAGAATTTAAGAAAATGGGCTTAAGTGTTAGGGCCAGCAGTTCAGCACAAACCATGAGAAATTGCATGTGTCCTAAATATATATTTAATTATTTTATGCATGAATGTTATTTTAGTATTTATATGTTAGTATAAAAATTAAATTAAATATATATGAAGGACACACATTATATTTAAGTACATGCATTCATGAAATAATTTTTATGCATGATTTAATGTTTAAAGTTGAGCAAAAGAAAAATAATTTTTTATGTTGGAAGTTGAAGTAGTGTGACAATTTGAGGGGGATTCGTCCCCATATGTGAACTATTGAAGGGCAGTTTACTGCCAATTTAAGAGGTGATTCGTCACCGCCACGTACGTTGGTTTCCACGCTGATCAGTATTTAATGTATGATTTAAGGTTACACTATGGATACAACCATGCGATGTTAGAACATAATTTGCTCAACAATGTTTATGTATTATGTATGATTATGATATTTAAGTTAATTTAAGTTATGTTATGTCATGATATTTTTTTTAAGCATGCTCATTCATGTATATGTAGGTATTAGTATTAAAGTGATTTAAATTATTTTAAACCCTTGTTATGTTAGCATGTTGGGCCTCTAGGCTCACTATACTGGTATGGTGCAGGTGAGTACGTAGAGGAGGATGTGGTACCCACCGGCGGCGAGGACATATGAGCGGACATGCAGTGACCCCGTGACCGTGATAGTTGTCTGAGTCTTTATTCATGTTTTGAATATTTTAGCATGTTATACATTTATTTATTTATTTTCAGTGGTTGACAGTATGGGATATTTTACTTAAATATTTTCAGTGCATGCAAATTTTATCTATTTTTGCTTATGTCAATATTTTATTAAATGTTTGACTCAGATGTTCAATTTATTAAAGGTTGCATTTTTATTTAGTTTATTATTTTTAAATCTATTTATTCTGTGCATATATGTATGGGCATGTATGTACATATTTTTACTTAGTAAGTATATAAAAAAAAAATAAAAATTTTCCGCATATTTATTTATTATTTAGAGAGTTAGGGTCGTTTCAGTTGGTATCAGAGCACGGTCCTTGGAGGGGTCATTACTGCTATGCGAGCTCAGAAATCCACGCTACCAGTCTGTAAGTTTTAAGTGTTTATAGCATGATTTAATTTTAAGAATTTAAGTTAGCATTAATGTTAAAACACTTAGTTATGCATGGCGATTTACGTAAAGAAATATGTGGTGGTGCAGAATGCCTCCCAAACCGATGAACAGACGTGGGGAATCTACACCTACACCTACACCTCCACCTCCACCTCCGCAGAACCCACGATGAACAGACGTGGGGAATCAACTTCTATCTTAGTCCAAGACTTTATGCTCTGATACCACCTGTTGTGGGGACCCGGGTTGCTAATTTCATCTTAGGGCAATTAATGATTAATAGACAATTAATCGAACAATAAAAGAATATTCAAACCAAAAGCTAAAAATTTTTTTTTTTTTTTAAAAAAAAACTGAGCACCTTGCTCGATCGGGTAAATTCACCCGATCGAGCGGGCAAGAAAGTCCAGCTCTCGGTCTGAATCCATATTGGTCTCGCTCGATTGGTGGAAATCACCCGATCGAGCGAGCCCAAAAACTCACTTCTCTGCTTTGGAAATTCATAGGCCGCGCTCGATCCGTGGAGTTTACCCGATCGAGCAGGCACTCTGTCCAGAAAATAAAAATGTATCTTTATTGTACAATGTGATTCCAAAACTCATACACACTTCATATAAACTTCTAAACATCATGCTAGATACTATACATGCATTCAAACTAATAGCAAGTGATCTAGAATACATGAACTCTCAAGTATAAATCAATACTTGACAAAAACAACCTATACAAAGGTTCTTGCTTTCTAACATGTTTACCAAATCATAAATACATGTCATCTGCTTAAAACCCGAATCACCACATGCTATCTCTCTTCTCAAGCTATCCAAGCCAACTCTAGCTTGATCATGCCCCAACCTGATGCAATGCACACATACAAACAAAGCAACAGCCGGATAACTCCGGTGAGAATCAATCTCGGTATGAAAGACATGCATATACATCATGAAAGCATATGGAATCTATATGCTATAAAAATCTAAAATCATAAAACATGTAATAACATGTAGATCATAGAATCATCATCGACGCTTAAACTCTTAACACATAATGATTCATCTAAAGCAATAGCACACATTCATATCTAGAATAATGTATCACAACATGCTAGCATTTATAACTGCATAATCTAAACCATAGAAAACTCTAGGTTAATGCATAAATGCAATGCATGTGCCAAGGAAAAGGCTATCAAATCTGATACCAATAAGCTTAGTTCTTGGGATCCCGGGGAATAAAATCTTTAACTAACCACCGACTCTCCCAATCGAGGTGGTGTTAAATATCTCAATTTCCCTGACTTTGGTGCAACTATAGTGAGTCATCTAGCTTTGGATATAAATCTATATTTCGTGCCATGAGTCATCTGACTCTGGAAGTAAATCTACATTCCATGTCACTCAACTACAGTTCTCCAAATGTCATATGCACTCTAGGCCATTCTGCCCTCTGTGCTATTCAAGGTAGGGTTCAAGATGAATGCAACATAATCTGTATGCATTAATCAAATAAATACTGATAAACATCTTGAACACATAAGTCAATATTCATAGCAACAAAAGAAAGTAAATCACATAAGAGAACTTAAACAACTAAGTATGTGATTTCAAGATAACTCGAAAACCACCACGTTCTCGAGTTGTTCTACCTGGCAAGAATAATGTCAAATCATACCATTCATTGCGATTCAAACCTCTTGAATCTGTTGCCAATGCTGATCATCTCAACGCTAGCCAAATCGGTCATCAAAATCTGCTCATTTCAATCAGTGCTACTTGAAGGTGTTTTTCAACTGCAAACACTTCAAGTCATTCGAACTCGAACTCATCAATTCAACTTCGATAATCTTCAATTCAAATCTGAAATAGATTATAACATATCTAAAAATCAAGTTCCAATCTGAATCGATGATTCTTTAGAGCTTATTCAGTTCAAATCTTGCTAAGACAATCAGAATTCAAACCAACGTCGCAACTATTCAAGTCCGATAAATCTTTCGATTCAAATATCATTATATCTTCATTCTAAACATAATCTCATATTCAATTCCTCCACAATCAACTTGAATATGAGCTCTAGACATTTAGAATGCACAGCAAGTCAAAATCTTGAACCGGCGGCGTAACGGATTAAAATCGGAAATTCCAAAAGCATAAACATCATCTTGTTAATCATTTAAACTCAATATCATCACCAATTCAATAGCATAATCTCGAAATCATCAGCCTCATAAATTCAGAATTTCGAAAATTCTCTTAAAATTCCAAAACATGTCTAAACGACGATCTTTTCTCGAGCCGTCTTAGATATGCTATCGTCGTATATGCTAGAACATGTTTATACAATCAAATCGTAATTCAAACAACAACTTAAAATTCAAACATGGTAGAACTTCATAAAACTTACGTCAAAACGTAGCACTCGGAGCTCTGATCGCAAATATATATTCAATCGAAAATTCTACTGGGCGGATCAAAAGATATTGGAGCTTAAAGGGACAAAAATTGAACTTGGAACCCTTTTCCTCTCTTCTCGGTTCCTTGCTGACTATTCTGATTCCTTTCCCTTCTTTACACGTTTTTAAGGCAAGTTGCAAGGCAATTTGCACTTTGGTCCCTAAACTTTGGCCTAATTGCAATTCAGTCCCCGGACAAACGATTTAATTCAATTTCAATTCTAAATAATTTAAAAATAATAGAATTTAATTATAAACTCTAAATATTCTCAAATTAAATATTTTTGGATTAAAATTAAATCATTTCGGATCTTATCGCATTTTAGTCCTTGAATTTCTCAATACTTGCAAACTGGCCCTTGCTCGGATTTCATCCTCAAATTCAATCTTTGATATTTATCATCTTGGAATTTACATCTTAAATTCCATAAATATCAATTCAAATATTTTTAATCTTTTAATTTAAGAATTCCGGATATTAAAATCTTAAAATCTAAAAAATCCTCACATTAAATATTTCTAACCCAAAATTGAAATCTCCAATTTCCATAAATTCTTTAATTCATCTTTTCTCTCTTATTCGAAATTTAAATCTTAAATTCCGTCATTAAGAACT
This sequence comes from Henckelia pumila, assembly GCF_033568475.1. Lineage (NCBI taxonomy): Eukaryota > Viridiplantae > Streptophyta > Magnoliopsida > Lamiales > Gesneriaceae > Henckelia > Henckelia pumila. Next base: position 45,719,069 of record NC_133123.1, read on the forward strand.
TAATATTTTCGGGCCTTACAATATGTCTCGAAAATAAAAAAAAGAGTAAAAAATTATAGCCGGTGGTTGACAATGTTCTTGACAATATTGCTTAATGCCTTGATGGAGAGGCCAGTGTGACATCCCACAACCGGATACGGGATATGTTGGTTGGCATTCTCGTGTAAAAAAAAAACTTCAATTTCTTATGAATGCAATTAATAAAATTTAATCAAAGAAAATTAAGCATCATAAACCTAATACCAAGTAAACAACGCAAATCGATGGAATAAAACCGGCACTAAAAACAAAATATTTTATACAATCCAATCGAAAAATATTGTATCAAAACCCAAATAGAGGGAAAAAAACCTCAAAGCGGTCACTATCCCTGCACCTTACCCTGCCTCGTCCAACTTGAGACCTGCACCATCGTATAGGGTGTTCAAGATAAAACCAAGGACGTGAGCGACTGACGTTCAGTACGAGTATGCAAACATATATGACGAATGCAAATGACTGGGTAACTAGCTAGTCAACTATGAAGTTTTGCTCATTCTAGGAGCCAATAAGTGTATAGTACGCCCATTGATGATTTGACCGCAAGGATAAACTCCCACACTCGTCGAGATCACCGTAACGTCAGTCTCCGTCATCACGACATCTCTCGGTGTTCGACCATACAACAAGCGTGTAAGGCCGAGCGCCCCTACTCGAAAGTCTACTTCGAAGGAGATGCGATTCAATTTGAATTCCCATGTAACATATATATAGAAAGCAGTAAAACACGTATCATGAATCATGACACATAAAATGCATCATACAAACATGCATACTAGTTGGTAATCTCAGTCAGTACTTACATACCTCCAACAGGTGAGTACTATCAGGGTTAGGGTCTCAGTCTACAATCAAGTGACTACCGTATCACTAATAATGATCTAAAAGTCTTAACTAAGCTAGTAGATATCCTATTGTTAATATGAATATCATATTATAATTGAATCTATCGTTAGCTCTTTGATGCTAAAGGCTCCGCTGCTATCCCGGAAGCGCCTCGCTATTGTCCAATCTTTGATAGAACATCCAGAACTATTAATATAGACTACAAGGGAAGGAAACCACTTGATTTCTGCATTCCAAAATGATCCTTGTATGGACTTTTTATGGGTGAAGTTCGGACACTCCGAACCCTTTCATTGCTGCCATGTTGAACTGCTGATTTTGGAAGCTCCGAACTCACACTTCAGATCCGATCTCCTCAAAAAAGTATGAGTTTAATGCATCTTGACACCTAAGTGGACTGCTGAGTTCAGACCTTCCGAACCCTAGATCGATGTTTCCGATCTACCACGTGTCTGAGTATTTAGACATTTACTATTTGCATGACCTAACTTTTGACCATACCTTCCGAACTCACTTTCTGCATCTGAAACCAATGCTTACACTTTGATTGTCATGCCCCGAAATTGGTCCTAGTTGACATCAGCGTTATTTAACGTTTTCACATTAAACAACAAGCCTCGGAGTACAGAATTTTGAAATAACTAGTTTACTCATTCACAAAACTGAAATTACATGGTCTTTTACTTTTTTATAAACTTGAAATTAAATTTTCTCTTTACAATCCTTAACTGAAAACGACTAAATGAATATGCAACGGCGTAATACAACTAAATGGAAACATAAACTAAACAGAAACTAAGCATCAACAGTTTGTTGGTCTTCTTCACCAACCCCAAAACTGGTTTCGCTCATCATCCTCGAGTTCTTCTTCATTCTTATCTGAGATGGGTGATTCGGGTGAATGAGTGATATGATTGACTACAAAGTAAATGGGAGAAATTCCTAGCATTCATTTAAAATTATTTTAACATGATTTCTTACACATACATATACATAATATAACAGAGTACAGAGACTTATTCTTATAAAATTCAGAAAACATAAATTTATAGAGTGTATCAATTTACTTGCAAATTTTGTGGTTAAAAAATAGATATCAGTCCCTTATATGGTATTCGTCTAAAGGTGAGGCCAGAGATTCAGAGTAACAGAATATATATTTCTACCATTAGTTCACAAGTTTTGGTACACAAAAAAAATACAAAGTGCATGTTGATCTTGAAGCAATTCGTGTATGATATGCTGAAATAAAACAAAACAGAGTTTCATTACTTTAAAACAAAACACCCATTTATCGTAGATTTGCTAAACACATTTTGATTGTCTTGCTCAACTGGCTGCTACATTGGTCTGCTCAACCGATTACTTCTACTAAACTTAATTTTTTCACTCACTCTACTAAACTTAATTTTTTCACTCACTCTATAGATGTATTGCTCAGAATTTTGTGTAGAAGACCTCAGAAATCTGAGTGCTATTTAAAGGGAAGGTTCTGAAGGTTAAGTTCCTCCTTAAATGCCATTTTACTGCCATAATTTCGAGTTATAATGCGTCGTCAGTTATAAATTTGGAAAAACTGGATTTCAGTCTAAGCTACTTATACGTCGTCCACTTTGTCATATGTTTTAGAATCTATAGCTAGTTTCATTGTTTGAAAAAGTATATTTTTTTCTACAACAATTAGGGGTGTGCATAATATGGTCAAAATCGAAAATCTAAATCGAAGAAACCGAAAACCAAACTGAACCATAATCCGGATTTATTATTTTGGTTTTATAACTTAAAATGTAATTATTATGGTTTGGTTATGGTTTTTTTACTTCAAAACCAAACCGATCGTTTAAACCGTACTTTAACAAAATATATGTTTTATTTATATTTAAACTATTGATAAGTGAATATAATTTTAATAATTCAAATATAAATTATTTTATATTCATTTGTATATATATTTTTATGCATTAAATTTGTATAACTAATTATAAATTTACTAAAAATTTTACTACAAGATTTTTGTATATATTTTAAAATAATTTAATATATAACTCTCATAAATGAAAAAGCGGTAAAAACAAATTTTATCAAATTTTATAATGGTAAACTCATAAAACTTACCAAAACATTATATAAAACGGAATTAAATTATCAATTTACAACTCTAAAATGTACATAATTAATCAATTGAATTTGTTTCTAAAACAGCAAAACCGACTGTATAAACCAGACCGTAGTACTATAAAATCGAATTGACCAAAATTAAATGGTTTGGTTATCGGATTAGATATTTAAAAAATCGTAGACCGAAAAATCAAGTCATAACTATGTAAAACCGAATCAGACCGGCCGTTGCACATCCCTACAACAAACAGTTATATTTTCATAATTGAATTGATTCTGTTAATTTCGTACCAACAGGATTTACTACATATCACCAACAAAGCAAAATAATTGTGAACATTCTGCGAAATATTGAAAAGTAAAGAAGAAACGAATCATGAACCAGTAAACGAAAAGTCGGATTTAAAAATTATATTTCTCAAAATTCCGGATTGAAGATATAATTAAATTAATGGAGTTAAATAAAAAATATATGCTTTCGAAAATTTATGATATAATGTAATAAATGAACAGATAAAATTAAGTATTTTTAACATTTTTTACTATTGCTCGGAAACTTAATAGTTACTAGCGACTATGGCACACACGATGCGTGTGCATAAAAAAAATCGTTGTTCAAGAAAAAATTGAAGAATGAACCTTTTTTTTTTTAAAGATAAAAATCAAGTTTATCAATTTAAAAAAATGAAATCAGTAACTGCATAAAACTTATTTGCAAAGTGATAATGGGTGAAAAAAGTTGATAGTGGAGTGCTAAGGGTATTTTTTAAACAAAAAAAAGCTTCACTAAAAATGGTTTTTTAAAAAGACTACATATAACCAAGTTGTGTAAAACTCAAAACAAATAATAAAATTAAAATTTCGAAACATACATTATTTTATGTAATTTTTTAGAATACAGATACAATCTGTAACGCCCGAAAATTCGATTACGTAAATTCGCATGCATTATTAAGAAAATAATTATTTTAAAAAAATTAAAAATTTGGGTTAAATGATTTTATGTGATATTATGTGAATTATATGCATGATTTAAAGTCATTTTAGTATTTAACCCATAAATATGGAATTTTATAATTTTGAGTAATTAGTTGATTTTATCGCGTAGGCACCCGTGACCGTTGCTATCAGAGTCTTTATGTCTTTAGATTTTTATCAGTTCTTTAAACACGTTTTTCTGCATTTATATGATTATGGTGGTTTCAAAAGTATTATCTTATTTATGTGTGCATGGCGTATGAATTTTTGTATGGGATTCTATTTTAATAATGCATAATACAAGATTTTTATTAAGTATTTGATTAATATTTATATAAGTTATTTATCAAGTTTTTATTCAATGTTTAATTTTAGTGTTTATACATATATATTGTATGGGCATATATGTATTGTATGTAATTTTATTATTTAATAAAAAAAATTCTAGTATTTTATTAGATCGAATCGTTTCACAATCTTGATCCAAATTACAACCATATAAAATAACTGCTCATACCACATATGAGACTTGAGCGCGAACTTGAGACGCGATTATCTCGAGCAAGAGAATTACAAATAAAACATGCAATTAAAACACGTATATATATTATAAAACGATTCACGTCTTATTTAATAAGTTTGCCATTAACTGGTAAGATAACATAGTACATTATTAATATTTGGGCCTAGCAATGGTAGCTACACATGCAATAATAATACAAATCGAAATTCGAAAGCATACAATAACTCGAAATGAAATCGCTTGGACGAAGAATATTTTTTATGCAGATGAAATTACAATCCTCGTATACCCCTGGCCTTGGACTGCATGCATCAAAAACTTTAAAATGACAAATTCTGTCAAAAAGTCCCCCATGCACTAGGCTGCAATCTGCAATATATTCAACCACAAGTGTATGTGTCATGTTTATAAGAGATTTTTTTTATTTTTATTTTTTAAAGATAATTTATTAAACAAATCTAATTGTGTTTTAGGATAAGGATCGGAATTTTTTTTTGTCGTCCTATCTCTTCACGATCGATTTTGGTATATTTCACATTTTTTTGGGAATTTATGTAATTTATTTTACAATTTTAATTCTAAGAGGTTGTGTTTGAATTGACGGAATTTAAATCCATGAATTTTGCTTATAATTTTATTTTTTATCATAAAAAATACTTATTTACACATTAGTAATATATAATAGATGTGGTTTCGATTCTTTCGAATGACTCGAATATAATCTTCGTATTTTATCGACTCAATCCTTGGATGGACTTGAAATTCAGTCTATATAATTATTAATTAACATAAAATACTATATGTAAAGGTTGAATTCAAAATTTATGGTTATACTTTTCTAAATAATAAAAAAAATATTTAAAATTCATAGATTTGAAAGGTGAAAAAATGACTAAAATTTTTTATGAAATCAAATATGACACATTAAGATTGAAATTTGAATATATACCCGATGCAAGCGTTACAAGTACAACCAGTGCCAATAGTGATTTCAGAGCCATAGTTTTCTTTAATTAATTTACTTTTTTCCTGAAATTTTAAGATAGTATAGAATTTCTGGCCAAAAACCTTTTTAAATGTTATTTCTAGTAGTGTACGTGGTCAAAATACGAATGTTGATAATCTGCTCAAAAAATAGTAGAATACGTAATATTTTACAATTTAATACTTTATTACATCCATTTATTTGGGTTTTAGAACATTTTTCTTGTGGTCAACGAACTGAATTACTTTTACAACAAAATTTCACAGCAAATTGATTTACATAATCGAATTAATTTCTATTATTGTGTCCATTTGATATTTTTCATCAATTATTAATTTTACTTTACGATTAGGTTTTCAACATTTAACACAACGAAAGGACAACGATCTAAGGGATAAGAACAGACTTATTTGAGACTTGAAAGTAAAAATTTTGGTGTAAATTTTATTCCAAATTTTTTTTTCTCTATTTATTTTCAAAATCTATATATTTTTTCTAATTTATCAATTCCGATTTTTCCCTATATTAGACCATCTGGATAGACGGATGGATTGTTTTTAATTAGTAACAGGATATGTTGGCATATGTTTGGGTGCAATAATTATTTCTGCTGAGTAGAACGATCGAAACATGGTTCTTGGGCTTCTGTGCGGCTTAAAAGATTTGAGTTGCACCATTACCACCATCTATAATTTTTGGTAAAACGTCAAACACTCGATCCTACAATTTATATTAGAGCCAAAGTCATGGGTTAAATTCCCAATGATTGCAAGGAGTTCAATTATTGAGAGAGATATTGTTGGAGTGCAATAATTGTTCCTGCTGATCAGTAGATCAATCGAACCATGGAGCTTGGGCTGCTTGCGGTTTAAAAGATTTGATTTCTACCATTATCACAAGCTATAAATTTTGGTAAAGTGACAAGCGTTCGGTCCTATAGCATCAACCCTACTCTCACATGTGAGTATGGAATCATTAGAAAACAAGTCTCATGTAAAATTAAAAATAAAAAATAACCAAAGTTTATTACACAAAAGTTAATTAAAAAGTAAACTCCACAAATACATTGATTGTTGTCGTGCACCGAAAATTGGATATCTGCATAATGATATGATATTGTTCACTTTGGACCTCACTTTGGACCTAAATTGTGACGTCCCATATTTTAAATTCATGCTTATGAAAATATTAAATGCGAGAAATATGAAATACTTTTTAATTTTTTTAAAATATGTGTCGTGTTCGTCGGCATAAAATACCATGCATAAAATTATTTGAATTAAACGACTTAAAAATCTCATGGCTCAAAACTTGTATAAAAATTTCATTGAACAAAATGATATTAACGTATACAAAAATACCAAAAATTCCACTTACACACAACTCGAAGTTATAAAATATTCTTTCTCAAAATAACGTGTTCATAGGCTCTTTATATTCTTTAATTTTTTTTAATGCTTTATATGTCAGTTTGACCAAAATATTTGTTGTACCAATTCGAATTATGTTCGTGCTTTAACCTAAAGTTACTCGACCAATCCATCTGGATCAAGAATAGTTTCATCAGTAGTAATCTTGGAGCACATTCGAAGAAGTCCCAAACCGATCCTAACATTGTGAAATCCATAGTTTATATTGATATCCGGATAGTACCTTAGGTCCTTATACGGGGCCAGTGTGGACTAGGATCATGGGACGACGAGGTCATGGACTTGGGGACCCGACTTGGTGGCGAGAAAATGTCGGACCTCTTGTGTGATGCCTGAGGCTGATAAGAGGACATGGAGTAATCGTTGTTGTCAAGAGGTTGCATGAAGAATTAGCGGCTTCTGGCAGACTTTTAAGCGAAGGGAGACATGAATGAACCGATCTTGTGTTGAAATTAGAGGAATTCTGAGAATGTGAAGGTATTAGACTGCACAGTTGAGGAGAGCTTAAAATATTTGATAGATACTCAATAAGGTTTTGATAGGTACTCAATAAGGTACATCTTATTTTCGGGAGTTCATCATATAAGAATTCTAAAGTTAAGCGCGCTTGACTTGGGGCAATTATATGATTGGTGATCCCTTAGGATGTTTCTCACGGTACGTGTCAGTGAGGACATAAGCACACTGGAAAGACTCGTCTTGATACAGTGAGGATAGTCGTCTAACCAAGAGCGTTACAGTTGGTATCAGAGCCGACCTCTTTTAGTACGGTATGGTTCGGGGATGAATTAGGCGCAAGCTAGTGGGCATGCATATGTGACGCCCGAGGCTGATAAGAGGGCGGGGAGTGATCGCCGATGCCAAAAGATTGCACGGATAATAAGTGGCTCATGGCATGATTTTAGGCGAAGAGAGACATGAATGAACCGATTTTGTGCCGGAATAAAAAGGATTCTGAGACTATGTAGTTATGAGACTGCACAGTTGACGAGAGCTTAAAATATTTGTAGATACTATTCATATCAAGAAAGTGAATTTTTTTTTTTGAGCTCATAATATAGAACTCTAAAGTTAAATATCCTTGACTTGGGGCAATTATAGGATGGGTGATCCCCTGGAAAGTTTTCACGGTGCGTATGAGTGAGCAAATAAGCACGCTAAAAAGACTCGTCTTAATATAGTCGTCGAATTTGGGTCGTTACATCTGTTGGGTAAAATACTTGTCTTGAAATATATTGAGTATATGCGGGGGAACAAAATGGCTATAGGAAAAATATTCGAGGCAAGAGTTTGACTCATTTTCCTTAAAATGTTATTGCCCCGTCCCGGTGCTTACGGTTATTGTCAATACATTTCCCATGATACAATGACTATCGACTTTAAAATAGTAGCACTACAAATTTTAAAGTCACACGAACTTTGAAATGTTTAGAACGCTATGAATTCGAATTTTACTCGTTCAACTTAAAAATACAAACCCAAGATTTTATGTCTTGTAAAATTTGGATCTAAGTGTTTTGTTTAAAATTCAAAACACCTCTCGAATTTAATTCTGAAGATCAAAACTTAGCGCAAAATCTTAGAAAATTCGAACCAAAATTTTATGTCTTGTAATTCAAATTTTAAGCGCTAAAAGCTTAAAAATTCGTAGAAGAATTAAACAAGAGAGAAGAAAGAAGAGAAGATAAAAAATGGTGTGAAATGCAAATGAGAGTGGATTCCTATTTATAGATGTTGAAAAGCTATAATGAAAAATCGTGTCCATTCACAAAATAATGCACACCTCTTCGTCCGAAATGATGCAACTCCTATATGCATCTTTTCCATATCACACGGCCAATGACCGTGTGATTCAATTTACTTCACTCGGCCATGTGGCCGAGTGATATATATGTGTATATATATATATAATAATATAATATAATATATATATATATATATATATATCACTTTTTCATTAAATATTTCAATTGGTTAAATTCGAACTAATAACTTAATTTCTCATTTATCCTATTTGATAATCGATAAATAAATTTCTTACGAATTCTACTCGCAATATAAAATTCTTTCGCAACTTATTCGAATTATTTGTTAAATTTAAATGAGTACACAACTTATTTTTCCAACAACATCTTGATAGGAGTGACCGAGAACCCTAGACCCCGAGGAGGTGGCAAGAAGGTGCCTAGTCTACTAGTAAAAATGGCCGAGAACCTGACACCCTGTGGCCTTGGACTTGGATTTGGTGGTGAGATGCCGGGATGGAATAGGAAAATGAAAAGAGTTGAGGTATTGGGTAAAATAAGAAGTTAGCTCGGGATCCGGGGGATGAGGGCTTGGGTTGAGTTGTCAAAATTAGTAATGGGAGACTGGAAGGATATTGAGCAAATATATTATTTCCTCATCTGGTTGATTGCGTTTCTTGGAAGATAAGGAAAGAATCTTGGATAGGGGTTAATTTTGAATTCAAAAGGAAAGCATGTATTCCTATTTCAAGGAGGATATTTCTGTGAGAGTTCATATATAAATACGAAGGTTAATTGGTTTACTTTTCACAATATATACAATTTTTACATTGCATATTCTTAATTCGAAGAGTTTTCCTTTTATTTGGTGAGCCTCATATTAACTTAAGCGTCAAAGTGATTATGCCTTTTCGACACTATTCACGAGTTATTTTCTTTACACAGTAACCGAGCGTAATTCAAGGGCTATGGTGGAAGCAAGATCCTATTGGAAATGCTTGTCATGTCGTTTATCCAACTTTTTTTAGTGATAACATATATAGTATTATACTAAAAATAATACTACATTGTTTATTGAAATAATGCTTACATTTTTAAAATGATATAGTGTACATATTTTTTTTAATTGTATTATACCGAGAAAAAAATTATAGATTTATATGTTCACCTTTGGCTTATCAACTCAATTCCTAATTATGTATTTAAAAAAAAGAATTAATATATAACGTGTTTAACCGAAAAATGGATACTTATCTAATATATATACACACTTTATCAATTTTGACATTATCATAATAATTGATTTTACAAAAACATCATCACGAAATTTATCAAGCGTGTACAAATAAAAAACAAAGTTGAAAATGCACAATTAATGAAAAAATTTTGATCTTGGTTGACACTTTTATAATTGTTATATATTATACCCAAAAAAATATATATATATGTTATGTCTACGTTCATGATCTTTGGTTTATCAACTCAATTGCCAATTATGTAGCATTAACATTTAATTAAAAAAAATTAATACGTAACCGTTCGACCGACCGGCCGACGATTATACAAAGAATAACCAAGTTATGTAAAACTCAAAGCAAATAATCTTATATAACCTCAAAACATGAGATACAATTATGTACTAACAAACGATTCACGTTTTTATTTTATAACAATAATAATATGTTTGCCAAATTTTAAAAGAACATAATATTTGGGGCTAGCAACTGTAATCACACATGCAAAAAAAATGCTGCCGGTGATCCAAATATACACAATGACTCGCAGCGTAAACGCTTGGATCATCCATATATTTTAAGCAGGTGGATTTGCACTCGTGGTAATTAGCCCCTACTCTTGGAATGCATTGTTCCAAAATTTCAAAATGACAATATCTGTCCCCCGAAGGTACTTCGCCATGCACCAAACTCCAGTACTCTGCAATATTCAACCACAAGTTAATTATATCAAAAACATATTAAATTTATACTTTTGGGACGGAATTTACAAAGTCTACGGCAAAATAATAGATTAAATCTAAAATCTATTTCTTACTTATTTACATAGCAATACAAAGTAGGATTGATTTCGGATCACATCATTATTGGTGAGCTTCAAATTCATCATTATACAAATGAAATATTATGTAAACGTGTGTTTCTAAACAACTGACATACTTTTGAAATTCATCAATCTAAACGAAGCATTAATTGAATATATATAGCAATCGTCGATACTACATCATAGCAATTATCGGTAACAGTTTCACTCAAATCTACGGAAACGAAGAAGAAGAAAGAAAAGAAGAAAACTCGAATCAAATGTATTTCTAGTAACTATTGCTATGAAGTAGTATTGGGATTTGCTACGTGCCTGATGTAAGAGCGACAAGTGCAAGGATCACTAGAACTGATTTCAAAAGCATAGCCATTATTTGTGATTGTAATTTTACAGGGGTGTATTCAATGTTGGAAATTTAATTACTTTTAATGACTTTTATGGATTTTGAAAATCCAGAGGTATTCAACTTTGACTTTTGTAAACTCTATAAAAATTTAGTGGTATCCAAATTAGATTTTTGTAAAGTTATTAAAAGTCCAGAGGTATTCAAACTTGACTTTTAAAAACTCAATGAAAGTCTACAAGTATCCAAATTTTCCATAGATTTTCCAAGATTTTTGTAGATTTCTATATGTACAAAACTTAAAACACTAGGTACAACAATAAAAAATAAAACATTCTCCCCAGTCCACCCTAAAGATTTTCGCAGACTTCTAACTCACAAATTTCTATCATATCTCTTGTGAAAGCGGCGCTTTTCTTCTTTGTGAAAATCAACAAGGGTCTCCTCTCTTTCAAGGTATGTTTCCTCTAGAATCCTTTTATTTGTTAAATTTTTTGTTGTATAAATTGAATTCTGTATTGTTAATTGGTGCGTGTGTTGTTGGGACATGTGTCCCTTAAAAATTTTCTTTTTTCTTTTTGATCTGGACACTTATGTAGGTTTTGATGTTAAGTATTATGTAAATAAAATAATAATTTGATTAATTTTAGCTTAATATAGTGTACGTTAGGTTGTTTATTGCAAGAAATTTAGTACTTAGCGGTGTGGACAATTTTTGTACGCTATTACATGTTCAATCTTGCTTGATTATGGGAAATTAAATTCAGGATTTTTATATGATCGTGTTTTCTGTTATGTGATATCAGTTTCTGTGTAGCATAAAATTTTGTTTTTTTTTTGGCCTTTTGGGAATGAAGTTTCTGATTTTTTGAAATTTTTCCTCCTCACTGGTTCTCGACTCTGATTTCCCTATTCTCTTCTTTCATTTTATTTTTCCTTTTGTTTGTTTTATTTGGGTTTTCACTCTTTTTTTCATATTATATTTTCTTGCTCCGTTTTTTATTGTTCATCACTATATTGCGGTCATGTGAAAACAAACTGTTAGTTTTCTATTATTTGTATTTGAAATCCGATGTTGTCATTTCTTATGGCACCCCCTCGTAAGGAACATGATGAAAAGTATTCCAATGTGTTGAGGACCAACTTTAGGAGGGTAACAGCCACACCTTTGGTATTTGATTGACCCAAAGCCACTTTCATAACATTAATTCCGACCCTTAATGATCATAAATACAAGAAGATGTGCAATAAAAAATGAGAAGATGTGCAATAAAAAATAAGGTCGTTTGACTCGTATTGTTCTCTACATGCATTTTCTAATTGGGCTTTAAAGTTGAATGCATATTCACCATTAATTATTGTAATGGTGAAAGAAATTTTGTGATGTTATTGATGTTTGAGAGTAGACTGATCAGATAGACTTTGCAAAATGTGAATTGATATTATTTCTATGATTGAGATAATTATTTATTTTATATTTATTTTTTTATCTTGTGCATACTCAAGTCACATTATCAATGGGAGATTCTCAAGCAAAATATAATGTGTGGACCGCCGAAGAGAGCAATGAATTGCTAAAAATCATGGTTGATGCTGCCATGCGAGGATGGCGCGATAAGAATGGAGTATTTAGCAAAAAAACCGTAGAAACAAAAATACTTCCTGCATTGAATGACAAGCTTGGGTGTGGAAAAACTATGACACAATATCAAAGTCGTTTGAAGTGGTTCAAACAAAGATACGCTAGTTATTCTAAGCTTATGCGTCATAACTCTGGTTTTGGATGGGACCCTGTGACAAAAAAATTCACGGCTAATGATGAAGTATGGGATGATTATTTCAAGGTGAGAGTCTTCGAGTTTGAAAAGTAAAATTTATATTTACAGTTATAATTAAACTAGCTTTAACACTAAATGTTATTTTTTTTCCTCTTTATCAGTCTCATCCTAGACATGAATACTATCGGACAGACACTTTTGAGGATTATGAAGAATTGAGAATTGTTGTTGGCAATGGCACTGCTACAGGAAAACACTCAAATGGATCAGGAGATGACAATGAATCAAGAACAGTTGAGATAGAAGAAAATAGGGGAACTAGTTTATTAGATGATTATGTGTATGATCACAATACTGGTGAATATTTCGTGCAAGGCGACAGACAAGAATCTTCATATCAGCCTCCATTTCTCGAGGACTCTGTTTCACCATTACCTTCTCATCCCATAAGTTTAGAGGTTCCACCAACAAGTAAGAAACGAGATAGGACTGATTTTGAAGGAAAATCAACCACATGCAAGAGTATTAACCCAAATGTTATGCACGAGTTCTCCCACAGTCTTGAGAAGGTAGTTTCTAAGATAGAATCAATAGAAAATGCAGGTGACACTTGTTGGGATGCTATCAAGGAGGTCCCAAATTTGGATAATCGTACTCGATACAAGGTTCTTGATTTACTTAATACCAGATCAAAAAAGATGGATTTCATAAAAATGACAGTTGAAGAGCGTTCGGGATGGATAGAGTATAAATTGGAAGAATAAGTACGTTTTGAAACATGATTAATATTGAGTTACACCGTGTTATTCTTGTTTGAATTGTTTTTAAATTATTGATTTAGTTGCAAACTCTTGAATTTTGGTTTATTTATATATTTTTTAGTTGTTTCTTGAATACATCATGTTTGATATATAAGAATGGTTTTTTCATAAATTTATAGTTTTTTTTCATTTGAATTTGTTGTTTGATATCAGGTATTTTATTTAAATGTCAAATATGAATGTGAATGAGGTAGAAGAGCAAATGGAAGAAGAAGAATTCGAAGAAGAATTACATGAAACTATTGGGTATTTGTTGATGGAAGTTCGTGGTAACCTCTATACGTTTACTAAACATATATCTACCATGCATTGTGAATGTGTCCATCGCCCTTTAAATAGACGACCAATAACTTCAAGGGGGGATAATTATATTCATAAAATATTAAAAGAAGATCCAACAAATTTTCGAGAAATTTATAGAATGTATCCCGATGTATTTTTAAAATTGAGCAACATCCTTAGAGAGAAAACACATTTGCAAGACACAAGATACATTTGTGTTGAAGAAATGCTTGCTGTGTTTTTACTCGTGGTCGGTCATAATACTCGATACTGCTTGATTCGTAAAACATTTGATCGTTCACACTACAATACAAGCCAAAACTTCAACAAGGTGTTGAAAGCATTACATAGCATTGTAGCAGATATGATGGTTAAACCTGGAGCTGCAGTGCCAGAAAAAATAAGAGAGAGTACAAGATTTTATCCTTACTTCAAAGTACGTAAGTAATGAAATTATTTGCGTTGTTATTGTTGTTGTTGTTCTTATTATTATTATTATTATTATTATTATTATTATTATTATTATTATTATTATTATTATTATTATTATTATTATTATTATTCTTGTTGTTGTTGTTGTTGTTGTTGTTGTTATTGTTGTTATTGTTATTGTTCTTGTTGTTGTTATTGTAGGATTGCATCGGAGCTATTGATGGTACTCATATTCCAGCCACGGTGTTTGGTCGTGATACTAACAGTTATCGTAATCGTCATGGGACGATTTCTCAAAATGTTTTGGCAGCGTGTAATTTTGATTTAGAATTCATATATGTGCTCAGTGGATGGGAGGGATCTGCACATGATTCAAGCGTATTGACAGATGCTTTATCAAGAAATAATGGGCTCAAAGTGCCACAAGGTACTTTTTAAAATAATGTTTCTAGTTTATTTATATTTTTCAAGATTATATATTATATGCATTATTCACTTGATCCTATAAATATGGGTTGACAGGTAAATTCTTTTTAGTGGATGGTGGATATCCAAATCGACGTCAATTTTTGGCTCCTTTTCGTGGTGTGCGTTATCATCTCCAAGAATTCACTGGCCAAGGTCGTCACCCTGAAGATGCAAAAGAGTTGTTCAATCTTCGTCATGCTTCTTTGAGGAACGTAATAGAGAGGATCTTTGGCATATTTAAATCACGATTCAAAATATTCAAAACAGCTCCTCCGTTTCACTTTAAAACACAGACGGATCTTGTATTGGCATGTGCTGGATTACACAATTTTCTTCGCAGGGAGTGTCGTTCTGATGAATTTCCAGTTGAAACTGAGACTGAAGTTCTACCATCTTCATCAGAACAAGTTTACGAAGATGGAAATTTTGATCAATTATTTGACACACAAGAACAACAGCGGGCAAATGCTAATGCGTGGAGAGATGCTATAGCAAATCAAATGTGGAGCGATGTTGAACATGTTGTCAATATCAATTAGAATTTTTTTTAAATAAAATTTGTTGAAATTTTGTTAAAGTTATCATACTATTTTTATTTTTTAAGCTAATTTTGATTTAAAAAAATTATATTATATTTTATTAAAAAATATTCATTAATTAATAAATTACGTTTATTAATACTTTTTAGGAAAATATTGAAATGAGTTGTGAATTGATTGATTATTTGTTAAAATGTTAAATGAATTTTATTTACGTTGATAATAAAAAAATTATTTTAATGAAGATATTATATATATAAAATAATTCAAAGATATATTAGTTGATCATTAAAGTAGATAATTGATTTCACGTAATTAAATGAAAAGGTCAAAAAATGTCTACAAAAGTCGTACAAGAAGTCTACTGGAATCCATGGAATTCTGTTTGGAATCCATGGAATTCTGTTTAGAAATCTGTGAGAATCTACAAAAGTCTATCAATTCCATAAAAGTCTATTATTAAAAAAAGTCACTGGAAGTCATTAAATCTCTGAATTGAATACACCCCACTTATAATCTTATAACTTATAAGTTTGAAGACAATATATATATATGTGTGTGTTCGTGGAGATTCTAGCTAATGATGCATTTAAATAATACTGTAATTTGATCAAAAGGACAAATCATGGGATCTGCTGAAAATGGTAATTATATCAGCAGTTAAATTTTATTTCTTTTTTAAATGTAGAATCAAAACCAAACCTAGAACTGATTATGCCACTTCATATGGAAAAGATGGGCACTATCGAAGTTATTCAATCAAATCAATATTTTGAATATCATAATACCTTAATTAATACTAATTAATTCGATCGAGCAGATTATTTCTTTGCCTCACTTTTATTTTGGCATCAATTTCTTTCCATTTTCAGGCAAATATGGTTTGAATACTGGATTTTTCTATGATACTTTCATAGAATAACACAAAAAAATATAAATTGATGACTTTAATTTTCTGATCTTAATTTTTTTTTATTTTTTTGATGAATTGATCTTAATTTTATGACACCATATTCGTAGAAATCTTTGCCATAAGTTCTTAAAATAATAATTGGTCAGAATGATTAATGTTTGATTAATTTGCTTAAAATAGCGGTGTGAATCAAATCATTAGGTTTTGTTGATTCTAGAATTATTGTGCCAATTTGTGTGAGAAAATTGGTATGATTTCTTCGATTTAATATAATAATTAATGTTTCTAGTTGATTATTATATTTTTTTGCATCACGTCTTGCATGATTGCTTCAATTTAATACATAATTAATGGAGAAATCATCATTTATCCGGTATATATATCTTGTATATTTTCAAATTTTGATAATGTTATTAGTTATTTTACTGTCTTAGTGATTTAGTCAGTTAATGAGCTAATATGATATCGAACAATGATGATTTGTCATTGAAAATTGATAACGTGTTGGTGTCCGATGCCACTCAAAACATTGATTTTTTTTATTAAAAAAAAAAACTCTAAAATTGAGAGAGAGAGACCATAAATACGATCCACCAGTCTATCTGGTTATGAGCGCGCGGGATGAATACATCAACTTGTACTACATTCGACTTGTATATAATGGAAGAAATCAGATTTAGTTTTCAAATTCTGATCAAATTTTTCTGACCAATTTCTTTGACCAAGTCCTTCCTTGTATAGAGGAATTTTATTTTGTAATCAACTAATTAATCATGTGTATATAATGAGACTAGAACAACACAATTCCACCAAATTTATTACTCTATCCGCTTCAAAAAAAAATTAAAAAATAAATAAATAAATAAATAAATAATAATAATAATAATAATAATAATAATAATAATAATAATAATAATAATAATAATAATAATAATAATAATAATAATAACTCTATCAGTATCTAGGGGGCATCTGATTTTTTTTTTTATACAACAATCCACAAGAAAATAAAAAAATAAATATGAAAACACTGGAAAGAGACAACAATATTAATACAAACAACATCAAAATTAAAGACAAAAAGTTTACATATTCTTAGTGTTTAAAATTTATAACCATATGTATATGTTTTCAGTTTGTTAACTAGACTAGAATGTAACCAAAACTTCCTTTAATTCATCGGTTATATATCTTTTAATTAGAACAACAGGAAGCTTTCTTATTGTAGTTGGAGGAATACTCCCCAACCTTGATGGCGGTGCCCTGGCCGGGAACAACGGCATCGGCCTCTTGTGCCGCCAGCGCCTTCCGGCTGATAATCTGATAGATATCGAGTAAGATCGTCTGAAACGCTTTCTCAACGTTATGTGCCTCGAGGGCGGACGTCTCCAGGAACGAGAGGCCTTCCTTCTCCGCGAAGAGGCGAGCGTCGTGCTCGGCCACTCCTCGGAGGTGGTTGAGATCCGACTTGTTCCCCGCGAGCATGATGACTATGTTGGAATCAGCATGGTCCCTCAGCTCCCGTAGCCATCGTTGCACGTTCTCGAACGTCTGTCTTTTCGTTATGTCGTACACCAAGAGCGCGCCCACCGCCCCGCGGTAGTAGGCGCTCGTGATGGCTCGATACCGCTCTTGTCCCGCCGTATCCCATATTTGTGCCTTAACTGTCTTCCCTTCCACCTGCATGCAGGTACATGCATGATCATAACAAGTAAATAAACAACATGCATGCATGCATGCAACATTATGGTATATAAATTTACATAAAGATCATTGTATACAGCTAAACATATATTTGTGTTATAAATTGTTTAATAATTCAAGACTTCATTATATTAATTATTTATTTTTGGTTGATGTTCTTTTTTATATATGATATAAATATAGAAGCAGAATATAGGTGTATATATAAGTTTCCCATGCAATGCAAATAATTATAAACTTTAATAAAATACATATTAATTAGATTTAATTTCCATTCGAAGATGGTAATGGAAAATCTTGAATGTTGTTTGATTTTACATCGGAAAATGAAATTAAGTATCAAACAATGAGAGATCATGAAATGAACCTGTTGAGTTCTTGTCGCGAATTCGACACCGATTGTAGATTTGGACTCCAAGCAGAATTCATTTCGGGTAAATCTGGACAAAATATTAGATTTCCCAACACCGGAATCTCCGATCAGCACGATCTTGAACAAGTAATCGTACTCATGATCCACCTTGTATGCCATTCTTCCTGCACCTACAAATTACAAGTATTCTCAGTAATTATCAATGAAACAAAACCCACAAAAAAGAGAGAGAGAGAGAGATCCTAATCGTGTTTATCGTAAAATACAAAAAAAAAAAATGGACAATTAAGGATAAAACACTCACCACTAATCAACTTGTCCTAATATGGTTGATCATTGTCATATAATTTGTAAGAAATGTTTTTGTTCAGATAGAGAAGAAAGAAATAAAGGAAAAGTGTTCAATGGATGTAAGATGAAAAATAGATGTGAATTTTTATTTTTTTGGGCAAAGACAAAACTGAACAACCGTAATAACAGCAATTTAAATGGCCATTATATTGTTGGGTGACTATTAAGTGGATCTTGAACCTCTGGTTTTTGCCTCCCTTAGGACTTTCTTATTATAATTATAATAATATTGCTACAAAATTTAGTTACTCTCAATTATTATTTTGCATATTAAGATTGGAAAATAACAAAAGGACGGTATATATAATGTGTTACCTACTTCTCTTTAGTTCCAATATATTATGACGAGCAGGTATATATATATATATATATATATATATATATATATATATGCAGTCAAGGGAGAGCCCGTGGTTGCACATGCCTCCTCAACTCTATTTTATCAACTATGTCTTATCTATAGTATGTTGTATACAATCTACATTTGCAACAACAGTTTTTTCCTAAATAATTTACTTACGTCGTCCCCAATTCAATAAAAAAATATTTTCACTAACCTTAATTAAATTTTCTGGCTCCATTCCTCATTAAGAGTAAATTAAAAATAGCACAAACATAATACTCTTATGATATATCTAATGTTTTTTCGTTATATAATGCAATGTCAAACAACGTGTTTCACACGTCCTTAAAACTGTTTCCTAATTGCATTCAAATTCTATTTTTAGAGTTTTGTCTTTCTTATACATGTTTTAAAATAAGTGATAATTATTATATCTTCAAATAAATATTTGATTTCGGATAATATCTTGTTTTCATATTTTGTTGGATTTTATTTATTGAAGGATTCCTCAAAGATATTGAAGATCTATTTAAAGGAGTTCTTGGATCGTTCAGAGACACGCATGAAGAGAGCAAAATATACAGAGAATATACGCTGATTAGTGCAGAAATTCTTGAGCTCTGAAGATCGATCGTTGAAGAATTTCTGAAGCAATTACTATCGTTACACAGTGCTGTTGAGTAGTGTTGGAAACACTTGAAGAACACGCGAGTGAAGTGTTGTTCTGAAAGTGGTTTCTTGGTTTTGATTTTTTGGCACATGTGTTGAGAACTTCTTATTGGTTTTATTATTCTAGTTCTTACTAGTTTTAGGAAGCTATTTATTTTCTCAATTTGTTGAGAAAAATAATTTTTCATAAACAATTAATTACTAGTTGGTTTTGTGTAAACTGATTTGTTTTCTAGTGATTATTTCGCCATGAGGCATGCATCGCGCAAGTACTTAGTACTTGTGCATAAATATCTGCATGTTATTTACTTTTAATTACTTTATTCCGCTGCGTAGTGTGTCTTGAGTGTTAACAACACTGAGAGATAACACTAACTCAAAAGTCAAAAAGTTATTTTTGGTATCTTAGTGATTTCAGACTGTCCGATCCTAACACAATGCATGTCACACTTGGATATTGGACATTGAAAAAACCACATACAAAGTTTATTTAAGAGGCCGATATTTTTTCCCATCCGCAATTAATTATAAGAGTAGTTTTCTTGTGAAATGGATCGATCACTTGAATCATATATACAATGAAAGTTTATAATACTTCACAAAAATTTAGGTGAGACGGTCTTACGGGTCAATTTTGTGAAACGGTCGATCCCCTATGTTGGTTACCCAATAAAAAGTATTATTTTTTATGGCAAAAGTATTATTGAAGACGAGAAATATGTCATGTATTTCAAGTTTGAATTCGTTAAAGGAATTATTATTGAAGAAATATTAAGATAAACAAGAATAATTAGATATTTAGACTAAAAAAATCACTTGGGCGGGTAAATTCGATAAAGAGAAATTATTAGAAAAATATAAAAATGGATCGAACTAGCTAGAATAATTAGATATTTAGCTTAAAAAGAAAAAACCACCTGAGAGGCCAGACGCTAAGCGCTAGGTGACCGCTCTCCCACCACCATCACTTTTTAGAACATTGAAAATAGGAAGTGTAAAAATTACTCTAATGAATCTAGCCACAATATAATACTAGAAATTAGTCGCCTTTCCGGTCTTTGATTGGAGACAAATTAGTTCTGAAAGAATTTATTTAGCTCTATTTATTCATATACACAACAACAATTTAAATAAAATTCACCAATTTAACACTACAAAATCGTTCTAATTACTTGTTCTTTGTCTTTGGTTCGTTTTGGATGTCAGCATTTCGGTAAGTTGGATCCTACCTATATAGGCAGGGGCGGAGTTAGTAATTGTTTTCAGTGTAGGTGATGACATATTATAGTAGTTCGATATACTAAGAACTCATATAATGAAATTATACAAAATCTAGGTCAATTCAAAAAAATAATTACGAATAAAACCATCACAAAACAATTTACATTTATCTACATCATCTACTAAAAACCAATAATTTTTCAGCAAACAAACCCAATAATTACGCATCAAAATTCAAAATAAAAAAAAAAAACAATTGTATCCAAAAATAAAAATAAGAAAGCTAGATTGTCAATGACCCTCACGTAATCTTCATTCATTTTCATTTCTTTATTCACATATTTTTGTAAGTTTAATATATAATTTACATATAATTAAAATGTCAATTAAACAATAAATAAGTTCAATTTGATGAAACTAAATAATTAATGGGCTTGTATTTAATAATTAGGCCTAATGTGTAGTGGGCTCAACAATGTTTATAAAAAAAAATTAATGGGCTTGTATTTAACTAATAATTAAGCCTATATATCCCTTTTTTTTCTTGGGCCCAGTGTAGGCAAGTGCCCACACTGGGCCTGAACCAGCTCTGCCCTTCTATACAGGCACTGTCTTGACATAGATCTAACGGTGTACATTTACCAATAAATGTATGGTTAATTATTTTTTAGTAAACCCCGCATGTATTGATAAATGAGGACCCTTAGATCTATCATGAAGGTAATGCGTGTAAAGTAGGTTGAAATGAACCCAGCAGTTCTCAGTTTCACATCAACATTACTCTAATTCACATCAATATTTCCAATATTATATCAGCATTCCAAAAAAATTAAATACCAAACCCACATTTTGAATATTTATAGAACCGAAACACAAAATAGTCAAACTTAAAATATCATTTTTATTAATTTCCCTTAATTTTGTAAGTGTTATTTCTGCATGATCTCAACATTTGAACTTTAATCATTAATGGCTTTACATAGTTTTAGTTTTCCAAGTTCTTATTCGTAAAAATCAGAACCGAATCCTTCGGATTCTCGGTTCACTTTGGTTTTAAAACCAAAACTCAAAAACGGATCGTAATTTATTTAAAGGAATGATGATGATTGGGAATTTGGGTGACCTTCCCCAGCTCACATCATGAGATATTTTGATGTACGGAAAAATAAAATTAAATGCCTTAGAAAAGAAAATTATATATAAAATTGGATTCCACCATTAATTGTTCAAATGAGATCCCCAAAATATTGATGCGTTGAGATTACCAAGTACGAATACGCATAATAATTTATCGAACTCCTTAATTAAAAATGAAATACTTACATGTATATACCAGAAGTCAAACAAATTTAATTATTCATTCCATACATATTAAAACATATAATAAAATAGTAGGTCGTCCATGAGACTATCTCACGGCCTATATTCATGACATGTCGAACGGGTTCATCCTTGTAGTGAAACTCAATATAATAGTTTTAACATAAACAAATAACACTTTCGTGTATCGGATCAAATCGAAAATCCGTTTCACAAAATTGATCGTGAGATGATATGATAATAAAAAGCCAAAAATAGCCGTGTTCAAGTTGGTGGAGTAGGTGAACTCTTGACCAGAGGTCAGGCGTTTGATTTCCCCTGCCAACACTTTCTTGGACTAGCCTGTCACACAAGGTTTGCCCAGTGTGGTTTACCTAACTAGCGTAGTTTGCAGGCTATTGCATTAGTCCGGGGATTTACCCAGAGCGCACCGAAAGATAGCGGCTGCGGATTTCCACGTCACAAAAAAAATAAAAAAAAATAAAAGGCCAAAAATATAATCAGGAAACTGAGATGAAACATCAATTTGTAAAAACTTTTATATGATATTACGAAATATGTTGGAGTCGATCGAGTCAAAATAATAATAATTACTTAATTGGGCACATTACACTTTGAAAAAATCAATCAAGTTGACGAGGTAATCGTACCATTAATCCAACATCGGACAATGGGAAACAAAATAAGTTATATTATATGTTGTTACAAAATTTCTAAAAACTACTATAGAATCAAATTATTTAAGTTTTAGCTAGTAATGGCAGGTTTGATAGACCAGGGATTCGTTGATATGTGAAGCAACAATTAATCAGTTTTCTCATGTCACTTATATTAGAATAATCACTTATATTCTTTGACATATTTACTTTTGAAATCAACATTATTATTACCATTTGTAATTGCAGCTGTAATTAAAGATCTAGTATTTTAAGCAATGAGAATCGTCAAAATATCACTTCATAATAGGTTTTGAGATGCTATGTTAAATAATTTTGTGGACCATATATTCAACGAGATGAGTTTGATACGATTAATGATGAATGTATTATTAAGCTTTTTCAAAATATGAAATCTCGAAGAATGTTATGAAATTAATATATGACATTTATTATACACTTTGTGTTGTATTAATTTTTTAATTTACTTAAATCTCATTTTCTCTAAAATATTGGTTATGCCACTGACATAAAACATTATATTTTATACTTTTGGTTCTATTATAGTAGGTTACTAACTTAAATGGTGATATACAAAGTGCAATTTAATTAGGTTATCATCACTTTTTCTCAATGCTTTACAATGGTGTTAATGTGAATGCACGAGTTTGACCTATGCAACTCAATGGTTATAAGTTGAACGCAATGATGTTTGATATAGTAGAAAGATATGTTCATTCTCCTATTGTTATTTCGAATGTTATTGTATCGGATTTGACCTCCTAAATTTAATCGGTTTCAGTTTCAAAAAAAAAAATAAGAGTTGGACGCAATGTTTTTTTTTCTTTTTTAAACAAAACAAAAACAAAAAACACGCAAGATTATATATATTTTTAGCGATTTTTCCCTTTATCTGCCGATAAAAAGAATAAACAACCCAAATAGTTACATATTTTTATTTATGTAATGGTTTTTCATAAAAGATTTTCCAAATAATACATTATAATTCATCGTTCCTAATCAACACAAATATTATGTATCATCTAGATTTTTTATAAACACGTTCTCGTCACGTGGCAATATATAACCCATCAAGTTCAGTTTCGTACGAAATGAGTCCCGTCAATCAAAAGGCTCTATGATGGACCATAGCTTTCCGTCCATTAATATCTTTTTATATTATAATAATTTCATTTTTTTGGCTAAGTGACAAACTGTTTTGGTCTTTTATGTCTCTAATAATAAGAATTGGACTCACTTTCTCCACAAATATATGTAGACCCACTTTCTTCACCACTACATATTTTTAAGTAATATTATATATATGTGTTTCATATTTTTTAAAATTTTATGTCTCATTCATTTATATATTTTATTTATTTTAAAAAATATTTTAAAATAAAAATTACACATAAGTATGAAGTGTTGGAAAAATGGATAGTAAATGAGATGGTGAATGAGGCTTTCATGCTCATTGTCCCACATTGGTAAAATTTGAGAATGGATGACACTATATAATGCTCAAGTTTAGACAATGGGTTGGGGTCCCAAGGGGTACCCATGTTTGTTAAAGGGAGCGGACCTAGACTATGCTAGGTTCGAACCATAAGTCACACGTGCGCGCCACCGCCGTCTGATTAACTATTAATCTGAAGAGTTGTGTCTCTTGGATCTGAATGTGTGCGTCCCTTCGGGCCGAACCAGTGCGTCTTACCAACTGAACGTGCGCTTGTCAGCGTTCTATCTTGGGAGAATTTTGCGCTAAACCCGTAAACACCTAGACGGGGCAAATCTGTCTTAAAGATAGAGAGTTAAACTCTCGGCTCGCTGTTGTTGTGCCATTCATTGCGCATTGTGGTTCTTCGTGATAATTTTGATAACAAGTTTAAGACAAATTTTCTGTTATCATGGCTGATGTTCCACCAGTTCAGCCAACCCCTGTCACGCCGCCAACTGTTACACCGGCCGTTGTCACGGCCCCTGCCGCTTCTAATGCGCATGCCGAGAAACCTGAGAAGTTCTCCGGTACTGACTTCAAAACATGACAACAAAACATGTTGTTTTACCTCACAACACTTCATCTGGCAAGGTTTTTGAAGGAAGTTGTTGTTCCGGCACCAAATTCTGACACACAAGCAAGGTATGCTTTCGATGCATGGTCTCACAGCGACTTCTTGTGTCGGAACTATATACTGAATGGGTTGGACAATACGCTGTATAGCGTCTACTCTGCAACCAAGACGACTAAGGAACTTTGGGAGTCCTTAGAAAAGAAATACAAGACGGAGGATGCCGGTTCAAAGAAATTTGTAGTCGGAAGGTTTCTCGAATTCAAGATGGTTGATACCAAAACGGTGATAAACCAAGTGCAAGAATTTCAGATCATCCTCCATGACATAATGGCTGAAGGGATGATGCTAAGTGAATCCTTCCAGGTTGCTGCCTTGATCAAAAAGCTACCACCTTTATGGAAAGAATTCAAAAATTATTTGAAGCATAAACGCAAGGAAATGGGGCTCGAGAACTTGATAGTCAGGCTGCGAATTGAGGAAGACAATCGCAAAGTGGAGATCAAAGCTGGTAAGATGCCGATGGAAGCAAAGGCAAACCTGGTGGAGCCAAACGCTACGAAGAATAGGAAGAAGTTTGGAAAAAATGTGAAGCAAGGAAATAACAAGAAGTGGAAAGGAACCTGTTGGAACTGTGGGAAGACGAACCACAAAGCCAAGGATTGTCGCTTACCGAAGAAGGACAATCAATATCGGGCAAATGTTGTCCAACACAGATTTGTACCTGTTGACTTGTCTGAGTTAGATCTGTCAGCAGTGGTGTTCGAGGCTAACATGGTTGATCATCCTAGAGAATTGTTTATTGACACCGGAGCCACCCGACATATCTGTGCTGACAAGGAGTTATTCTCGAAGTATAATCATATAAGTGGAAGACAACTTTATATGGGTAACAATGCGACTTCCAACATCGTTGGCTTAGGCAAAGTGGTGATCAAGATGACTTCGGGAAAGGAAATTATTCTGATTGATTTCCTTCATGTTTCGGACATAAGGAAGAATCTTGTATCAGGTTCTAGGCTGGTTAAGGCCGGATTTAGAATAGTGTTTGAAGCCGGCAAATTAGTTGTAATCATGAAAAATGGACAGTTCCTAGGAAAATGATATATTGAAAAGGGACTGTTCAAAATGAATGTAATGAATGTACTTCGCAAGTTTGAAAGTAATAAAGTTAATGCTTTGAATTACTTGGTTGAATGTTCTAATTTATGACATATTAGATTAGGACATGTTAACTTCAACACTTTGAGAAAACTCGGAAAGTTAATCTTATTCCAAAGACTAAGATTGATACAAACTACAAATGTGAAGTATGTGTTGAAGCTAAATTAACTAAAGTACCTTTTCACACCGTGGAAAGAAGTACAACACCTCTAGAACTAATTCACACCGATATTTGTGACTTAAATTTTGTACAGACTAGAGGTGGGAAAAAGTACTTTATTACATTCATTGATGATTGCACAAGATTCTGTTATGTGTTTATTTTAAGAAGCAAAGATGAAGCTCTTGAAGCATTTAAGACCTATAAAAATGAAGTTGAAAATCAACTAGGTAAACGAATCAAGAAGATTCGTAGTGATAGAGAAGGTGAATATGTTGCTTTGTTTGAAGAATTTTGCAATGAATCAGGCATTATTCATCAAACAACGGCTCCTTATTCACCACAATCTAATGGTGTCGCGGAAAGGAAAAATCGTACATTGAAAGAAATGATGAATGTCATGTTAATAAGTTCTGGTCTACCCCAAAACTTGTGGGGGGAAGCAATACTTTCGGCAAATCATATTCTTAACAAAATTCCACATAAAAAGAAGAATGAAACTCCTTACAAATTGTGGAAATAACATAAGCCTTCATACAAATACTTGAAAGTGTGGGGGTGTTTGGCGAAAGTAGAAATACCTAAGTCAAAACAAGCGAAGATTGGACCCAAGTCTATAGATTGCATATTTATTGGATATGCAAACAACGGTAGTGCATATAGATTCATAGTGCACAAGTCAGTGATTCCTGATATTCATGACAATACGATTATTGAATCGAGGAATGCTGCATTTTTGGAGAACATCTTTCTTTGTCATGAATAGAAAGAAAAGAGCTCTGTAAAAAGAACTCATGAATCCACTAATGAGGAAACTCATGAAAGTGAAGAACCAAGGCGTAGTAAGAGAGCTAAGATAGCTAAAACTTTTGGTCCTGATTTTCTTAGTTATGCTATAGAAAATGATCCAAGGACCTTAAGCGAAGCGCTATCTAGTCCAGACGCTCTGCTTTGGAAAGAGGCCATAAACAGCGAAATAGATTCCATCATGCAAAATCATACTTGGGAATTAGTGGATCTCCCACCAGGAAGCAAACCTTTAGGATGCAAATGGATCCTAAAAAGAAAATATAAAGCTGATGGATCTGTTGAAAAAATACAAAGCAAGGTTAGTGGCTAAAGGATTTAGACAAAAAGAAGGGTTGGATTTCTTTGATACATATTCACCTGTTACGAGAATAACGTCTATTCGAGCACTTATAGCAATTGATGCTTTAAATAATCTCAAAATTCATCAAATGGATGTAAAGACGGCATTTTTAAATGGTGAGTTAGAAGAAGAAATATATATGAAACAACTTGACGGTTTTATTGCTCTTGGTCAAGAAAAGAAAGTGTGCCGACTCGTTAAGTTGTTGTATGGACTAAAACAAGCTCCTAAACAATGACATGAAAAATTTGACAAAACAATGATGTCAAATGGATTCAATATTAATGAGTGTGATAAATGTGTTTATATAAAGGGCACACCTAACTCATATATAATTGTCTGTCTATACGTAGATGACATGCTCATAATGGGTAGTAGTCATGATATCATCATGAATACTAAAAAAATGTTGACAAAACATTTTGACATGAAAGATATGGGAAAAGCAGACGTTATCTTAGGAATTAAGATTGAAAAAATGTCTGAAGGAATTACCCTAACACAATCTCATTATATTGAGAAAATACTTAGAAAATTCAATGCGTATGATGTTACGCCGGTTAGATCACCTGTAGATTTAAATTTACATTTATCTAAAAATCGTGGTGAACCCGTATCTCAACAGCAATATGCAAGGATTATTGGAAGTTTAATGTATATTACAAATTGTACTCGTCCTGATATTGCTTACTCAATAAATAAATTGAATCTATATTCACAAGTAATCCTAGTCATGATCATTGGAAATCATTGGAAAGAGTATTTAAATACTTAAAGTATTCAATGGACTATGGATTACATTATGCAGAATATCCTTCTGTACTTGAAGGATATTGTGATGCAAATTGGATTTCAGACACAGAAGACTCAAAGTCCACAAGTGGATATGTGTTCACCATCGATGGAGGAGCTGTGTCGTGGAAATCCTCTAAACAAACGTGTATAGTGAAAGAGTGGGTGCCCGGATAGCCAACTTGTGGCTAAGGGCTTTTATGACTCTTTGTGTAAACAATCTTTGTTTAATATAATTTACATTTTATTAATGGCAATGATTTTATCTTTCTCCATATTGTTATATTGTGATATACTATTGTTGTTTTGATAAAGACCTTGAATATACTATAGTGTATGTAAGATGTGGTAGTACATGGGGATGACTATCATGAAACACATCTTATAGTCACTGTATATTCTAAACAATTCCTAGTCGATTGAGCCGTCCAAAAATAAGGATAAGGATCGCTCGAATTTGAGACTAGCATTTGCGATGCAGAGTACCACGTTTCATTGGTAGGGAACATAGAGATGTTCGAAGCATGCAAATGGATATTCATATGATGAATGATCGAACTACCCTATTCGGACTTTCCAAGTGGTTATCACTTATCGAGTGGATAAAGTCCGCGGTTTTGGTTGTACACCATTAGTCCTTATTACTTGAAACATTATTGAGACTCTATATGCTAGTACTGTGCTTTGACTCGTTTACCGACTCTATGGGGGTCATCAGGTGTCGGGATTGGGTATAGTTACGACGCATATAGGAGTCGATGCTTTGTTGTCAAGGATTCACCACGTACTTGCGAGTGTGGATATCCTATGCGATCTGAGGAGATATTAGTGTGACGAATCTCTGGCCAGAGTACATGATGTGTTTTAGGTTAATGGTTATCCTAGTAACACATGCAATGTCACTAATAGATCTCCAAGATGTTATGCATAGTTATCGAATCTCAAACGACTCTCGATGTACCAATGGTTGTTGATTCGATCGGGATATTTGGTTGAAGGGACCATACTGTACGCTAACCAAAATCTACTGGTTCTTGCAGGCACTATCAGTAATACCTAGGGAATCATGGGGCGATGTTGCTAGACGCTCTTACCATGATTCGTTGGGTAAGTCGGAAATTGTTGTTTCGAGTCACAAGGAGTTGTGAGCCCACGGCTAGCTGTATTCCTGAACCATTGAGGGTTACACAAGTAATGGATTACTAAAACCCCGTAGAGATAGTTAAATTTAAAGAGTTAAATTTAATGAAAGAGAAATTGGATTTCTCAACTAAAGGGAGTGGAATTTCCTAAAATGACATAGTGATGGACATTTTTTGAAATCACTGAATTCGGATTCAGAAAAATTATCTTGACTCTAAAAGATGCAGAAATGGTTTCTGTGCACATTGGTGAAATCAGTTTATCAATCGGAGTCACGATGAATTTTATATTAATTTCTATAACAACGGGCTTGGCTTGTTGGGCTTAAGTTATGGATTGTGGGCTTTAAGGAGTTAGAGTCCTGATACAATTATAACTAGAAATTATCTATAAATAGAGGTGTTGGGTTCGAAAATCAAACACTTTTGTGTCTTATAATTTTCGAAATTACACTCTAAATATTCTAAGGGTTTTTCGAAATCCTTGTCCCTCCCGAAGAAAATTCAAACTTGTGATTTTTGTGAAAAATTACAATTCTGAATTAACAGATCATATCTGTTTATTCTCTACGCAAAACTTCTGATTGATTTCTAGTGCAGTCAATCAGAGGGTTTCTGTTTTCTGTTCGTGGACCTTATTCCGGTGATTGATCGTGACGCCATCGGTTCCCAGGATATACAAGAAGAGCAGATTAAATTCTGTTGGTGTCCATAATCTCGCTTCGAGATTGGAGGTAAAATATTTAATTAATTATTATTTATTTTACTTGTGTGATTTAATCGTTAAACGTTTTGATACCCATGATATGAAATTGTTTCATATCAAAGAAAAATAAATTTTTTAAACTTCCGCTGCACCGGGTATCGATTCAATTGATCTGAACACGGTTTTCCAACAGTGGTATCAGAGACAGGTTGCTCAGATCAAACGATTAAATTAATCGATTGTACAAAAATTTTTGGCCTCGGGTTTTTGAAACAAAACATATTTTTAAAAATCAAAAATTTTATTTTTCTGACGGGCAAGAAAAAGGGCAGCGATTGGATCGCTGCCCAATGGGCAGCGGCGGGGCACGGGCTGCCCAGCCCGCGCCCGGTCAGGGCACGGGCTGCCCAGGATTGTCCCGGGCAGCCCGGAAAAATTAAAAATTGATTTTTGAAAATTTTGAAATTTTGAAATTCTAGTGTTTGATCCGATCGAAAAATGTTTTTGATAAGATCACGAGGCATCGAATCGAATTGTTCGAGTCCGAAATTTTTAAAATTGATTTTTGGATAAATTTGAATTTTTGGAAAATTTAAATATTTTATCCGTTAAATTGAATTTTGAAAATTGATTATTTTGGTACAATTGATGATAAGATGTGATCTTATGGATGGATAAGATAAAATATGATTTTATCTTTTAAATTATGATGCCACAGCATGTTTATCCAATTATTTAAATTTTGAATTTAAAATTGGATAATGGGATGATCGATTGCCATAACCAATTTTGTAGGTGTATGTTAGGAATTTACATTTGTCTTATTGTTGTTGGTGTTTATTAATGGGCTTGGTTTATAGCCCAATATGATTGTCATATGTAATAAAAGTGGGCCTGGTTTATGGCCCGTTTCCACCCCTACAAATGTATCCCATATTTGTCATCGAAATTTATTGTAAATTTATTAGACTTAGTGGGAGACAAAGATTTGAAGAAATGGTGGGCCCAGCAGACAATGAAGACTGAAGAAATGTAAATTGGAAGTTCAATGTAATAGGATTGCATTGCATACCTACATATTACCTAGGATTGGACTTAGACTCGTGATTGGCAACCACGGGTCGAATAGATAATGGGATCGATCATCCTTAAATAATATATGATATTATTGATGTATGCATGTTTAGAACAAATTGTATGAATCCCGCAAGCATACATAAAAATGAATGATGAGACAAATTTTCAAAATTAAAAATCCCTCATTTTAAATATGATTTAAAATTTATATCAAGATTAATAAAAGGGAATTTAAATATTGTTTAAATTTTCCTACCTTCCATCAACGATCAATGTATGAGATGCTACCCGCGGATATGGTCTGGCTCATATTATTGGGGGGACCCATTCGTCGGAAAGCTGTACATTGGATCGACAAATGTTGTAAGTTGGGTGGAACTCCCATGGGATCAGCTCATATTATTGGGGGATCCACATGGCGACCGTCCATCACAACTTAATATTGATGGGTCATCTTGACATGTCACAATAAACGACGTCATATTATTGGGCCCTTATTGGACATGAGGTAAAAACATGGAGGTTGCTTTGGAAGCAATTGGGCTCTACCTTTTGAAAATTATAGTTGGCTGATATTATTTGGGACTATAGTTTGTCAATTGGACTCCATGTTCCCACTAAAGAAAATGTTTATCGTTTTCACTAGAGGGTAGTGAAATCGTCAAAATAGTGGGAGTGTAATTCATAAAATGAAATCTCGCCATATTTTATGTCTTAGTAAATTAATTAAACAATCATCGATAATTGTCTGTTTCATCTCAGTATATCATTATGATGAATCTTCGTAATCCACATGTTTCAATTCTCGAACAAAACAAACTTACTGGCGCAAACAATACGGAATGATTCCATAAGTTAAGATTGTCCTAAGTTCGAAAAAGATTTTCTAAGTGTTAGAAAAGGCTTCTCCGAAAACAGCCCCGGCTGATGTAACTGCCGAAAGGTTGGCCGAACTAGAGAAATGGTTGGACCATGATCTCAAGGCCAAATGTTACATGCAAAATTGGACAAGTCTAAACAAGTTTGCCATCACTGCAAGAAACCCGGTCATTGGAAACGTAACTGCAAGGAATACCTCGAGCAGTTGCGAACTGCAAAGGGTATGTTTTACATTGAAATAAATGTTTTTCTTAATACTACTTCTTGGGTATTGGATACCAAATGTAGATCTCACATTTGCAATGAGTTGCAAATGATGACAAGAAGTAATAGGCTAAGAATGGGTAAGACCCAGTCAAGGCTCGGGAATGGTTCCAGAGTTAAATCCATAGCTATGGGAAATATTTGTTTAATTTTGCAAACCAATTTTAAGTTGTATTATGAGAAAGATATTTTTATTTGTGCCAAAGATTTCATTAAAACATTATTTCTATTTCTATGCTTGATAGAGATGGGTTTTCTTGTAATTTTGTGAATGGAATTTGCAATATTTACAAGAATGAATGTTTGATTTGAAGTGGACAATTTAAAAACGATCTATATAACTTAAAATTAAAAGACGTTCCAATTAATTATGTTGATAAACCGGTAACAACAAATAAAAGAAAAAAACGATAGTCAAAACCCGGCAAACCTTTGGCATGCTAGGTTAGGTCATATTTCCTCAAGGAGGATGGACAAGCTAGTGGGAGAGGGCATGTTTGATATGTCTGAAATTAACTCTCTACCTACTTGTGAGTCCTGCCTAAAGGGAAAAATGACTAAATCTCCTTTCAAAGGGAAACCTGAGCGAAGTCAAAATCTGTTGGATTTGATCCATACAGATATTTGCGGTCCATTTAGGATTGGTACTAAATGTGGCAACACCTACTTCATTACCTTTACTGATGATTATTCAAGGTATGGGTATTTATATTTAATGAAATATAAGTCTGAAGCATTTGAAAGGTTCAAAGAATTCAAGGCTGAAGTATAAATCATGCAAGGGAAAAGTATTAAAGCACTTCGATCGGATCGAGGTGGAGAATACTTAAGTACCGAGTTTTTGGACTATCTAAAAGAGAATGAGATTCTCTCTCAGTGGACTCCTCCTATGACACCACAGCTGAATGGTGTTTCGGAGCGTCGTAATAGAACCTTGTTGGACATGGTTCAATCCATGATGAGCTTCACTGAGCTCCCACCATCGTTTTGGGGCTACGCGCTTGAAACGGCGGTTTTGTTGTTGAACAACGTTCACACTAAAGCAGTAGATAAAACACCATACGAGTTATGGAATGGCAAAGCTCCTAAGTATTCGTACTTGAGGATTTGGGGATGTCCTGCTTACGTGAAGCAGACAGTGGGAGATAAGTTGGATAGTCGATCCGTCTTATGTTATTTTGTGGGGTATCCGAAGAATTCAATCGGATATTATTTCTATCATCCTGCTGAAACAAAGGTGTTTGTTTCAAGGAATTCCACCTTTTTGGAGAAGGAATTCTTATTGGATAAGAAAGGCAAGATGATGGAACTCGAAGAAATTCGAGAAGAACCCGAAATACAAATTAACGATCCTACACCTCAAGAATCATCACAAGACACGCCTATTGCTAGAAGATCCGAGAGGACTTCTAGGCCTCCTGTTAGATATGGTCTTCTTCTTGAAGGGGATCAAAGTGAACCCGATATTGGATGTGATCCAAGAAACTTCAAGGAAGCAATTTCTGATGCGGATTCTAATTTATGGCTTGAAGCAATGCAGTCGGAAATAGACTCGATGCATTAAAACCAAGTTTGGTCTTTAGTAGATACTCCTGATGGAATTGTTCCAATAGGATGTAAATGGATTTACAAAAGAAAACTTGGGCCTGATGGCAAGGTGTTGACCTATAAGGCACGATTGGTTGCAAAAAGTTATACTCAAAGACAAGGTGTTGACTATCATGAAACCTTTTCACCAGTCGCAATGTTCAAGTCCATAAGAATCCTAATTGCCATAGCAGCATGGTATGACTATGAGATATGGCAAATAGATGTGAAGACTGCATTTCTTAATGGAAACATTAAGGAAGAAATCTATATGATACAGCCTGAAGGATTCACCTCCATGGGAAGCGAGCATAAGGTATGCAAGCTTCAGAGATCAATTTATGGTCTAAAACAAGCATCAATAAGTTGGAACCAGAAATTTGATAAAACAATAAAGGATTTTGGTTTCATCAAGAACCCGGAGGAACCATGCGTATACAATAAAGTAGTTAAGAATGCGGTAACATTCTTAGTACTTTATGTTGATGACATCCTACTCATTGGGAATGACATAGGGATGTTGCAGTCAACAAAGATATGGTTATCAGGTAGATTCTCGATGAAGGATTTGGGTAAGGCATCCTATATTCTAGGGATACAGATCTATAGAGATAGATCTAAGAGAATGATAGGACTCACTCAAGCAACCTACATCGACACTATATTGAAAAGGTTTTCAATGGATGAGTCCAAGAGAGGACATCTACCTATGTGTCATGGAGTTTCTCTATCCAAGTCTATGTGTCCCAGGACTAACGAAGAGATAGAGAAAATGACACATATACCATATGCGTCAGCCATAGGTAGTATCATGTATGGGATGATATCTACTAGACCGGATGTGGCCTATGCTCTGAGCGTCACGAGCAGATATCAAGCCAATCCAGGTCAAATGCATTGGAAAGCCGTGAAGGATATTCTTAAGTACTTGAGAAGAACTAAGAATATATTCATGGTTTATGGTGGAAGAGAATTGAAGTTGGAAGGCTACACCGACTCTAGCTTCCAAAGTGACGTGGATGACTCGAAATCAACCTCTGGATTTGTATTCATGCTCAATGGAGGTGCTGGCTCTTGGAAGAGTTCCAAGCAAGACACCACAGCGGATTCCACCATTGAGGCAGAATACATTGCAGCATCAGCTGCTGCTAAAGAGGCGTTTTGGATGAGGAAATTCATCCAAGAGTTGGGTGTGATTCCAGAATCTGTTGGTCCAGTCCCGGTGTACTGCGACAACACTGGTGCCATTGCTCAGGCAAAGGAACCAAGGTCTCATCAAAGATCCAAACACATACTGAGGAAATACCACATCATCCGGGAGATCGTGGAAAGAGGAGACATTACAGTCAAGAGAGTGGCCTCTGTAGACAATATCGCTGATCCGCTTACGAAGCCCTTGCCAGGACCATTGTCTGACAAACATCGTGAAGCAATGAGATTACGTAATATGACTAGTTGGCTTTAGGGCAAGTGGGAGATTGAAAGACTGGGTGCCCGGATAGCCAACTTGTGGCTAAGGGCTTTTATGACTCTTTGTGTAAACAATCTTTGTTTAATATAATTTACATTTTATTAATGGCAATGACTTTATCTTTCTTCATATTGTTATATTGTGATATACTATTGTTGTTTTGATAAAGACCTTGAATATACTATAGTGTATGTAAGATGTGGTAGTACATGGGGATGACTATCATGAAACACATCTTATAGTCACTGTATATTCTAAACAGTTCCTAGTCGATTGAGCCGTCCGAAAATAAGGATAAGGATCGCTCGAATTTGAGACTAGCATTTGCGATGCAGAGTACCACGTTTCATTGGTAGGGAACATAGAGATGTTCGAAGCATGCAAATGGATATTCATATGATGAATGATCGAACTACCCTATTCGGACTTTCCAAGTGGTTATCACTTATCGAGTGGATAAAGTCCGCGGTTTTGGTTGTACACCATTAGTCCTTATTACTTGAAACATCATTGAGACTCTATATGCTTGTACTGTGCTTTGACTCGTTTACCGACTCTATGGGGGTCATCAGGTGTCGGGATTGGGTACAGTTACGACGCATATAGGAGTCGATGCTTTGTTGTCAAGGATTCACCACGTACTTGCGAGTGTGGATATCCTATGCGATCTGAGGAGATATTAGTGTGACGAATCTCTGGCCAGAGTAAATGATGTGTTTTAGGTTAATGGTTATCCTAGTAACACATGTGATGTCAATAATAGATCTCCAAGATGTTATGCATAGTTATCGAATCTCGAACGACTCTCGATGTACCAATGGTTGTTGATTCGATCGGGATATTTGGTTGAAGGGACCAAAATCTACTGGTTCTTGCAGGCACTATCAGTAATACATAGGGAATCATGGGGCGATGTTGCTAGGCGCTCTTACCATGATTCGATGGGTAAGTCGGAAATTGTTGTTCCGAGTCACAAGGAGTTGTGAGCCCACGGCTAGCTGTATTCCTGAACCATTGAGGGTTACACAAGTAATGGATTACTAAAACCCCGTAGAGATAGTTAAATTTAAAGAGTTAAATTTAATGAAAGAGAAATTGGATTTCTCAACTAAAGGGAGTGGAATTTCCTAAAATGACATAGTGATGGGCATTTTTTGAAATCACTGAATTCGGATTCAGAAAAATTATCTTGACTCTAAAAGATGCAGAAATGGTTTCTGTGCACATTGGTGAAATCAGTTTATCAATCGGAGTCACGATGAATTTTATATTAATTTCTATAACAACGGGCTTGGCTTGTTGGGCTTAAGTTATGGATTGTGGGCTTTAAGGAGTTAGAGTCCTGATACAATTATAACTAGAAATTATCTATAAATAGAGGTGTTGGGTTCAAAAATCAAACACTTTTGTGTCTTATAATTTTCGAAATTACACTCTAAATATTCTAAGGGTTTTTCGAAATCCTTGTCCCTCCCGGAGAAAATTCAGACTTGTGATTTTTGTGAAAAATTATAATTCTGAATTAACAGATCATATCTGTTTATTCTCTACGCAAAACTTCTGATTGATTTCTAGTGCAGTCAATCAGAGGGTTTCTGTTTTCTGTTCGTGGACCTTATTTCGGTGATTGATCGTGACGCCATCGGTTCCCGGGATATACAAGAAGAGCAGATTAAATTCTGTTGGTGTCCATAATCTCGCTTCGAGATTGGAGGTAAAATATTTAATTAATTATTATTTATTTTACTTGTGTGATTTAATCGTTAAACGTTTTGATACCCATGATATGAAATTGTTTCATATCAAAGAAAAATAAATTTTTTAAACTTCCGCTGCACCGGGTATCGATTCAATTGATCTGAACACGGTTTTCCAACATATAGCTCGTTCAACTATGGAATCGGAATTCATAGCTCTAGACAAAGCGGGAGAAGAAGAGGAATGACTTCGTAATTTTCTAGAAGATATTACGTGTTTGACGAAACCAGTGTCAGCAATAATGATACATTGCGATAGTCAGTCGGCTATAGGTAGGGCACAAAGTAGTATGTATAATGGTAAGTCAAGACACATACATCGAAGACATAATACCATTAGGCAGTTGATCTCAAATGGAGTTATCGCAGTTGATTATGTAAAATCAAAAGATAACTTAGCGGATCCGTTGACAAAAGGTTTAGGGAGAGATCAAGTAAACTGCTTATCAAGAGGAATGAGATTAAAACCTACAAAATTAAAGGATATTCATAGCGGAAACCCAACCTTGTAGATTGGAGATCCCAAGATCTTGGTTCAATGGGAAAATCAAGTTATGAATGTTCGTGTGCACTTAGAACTTCATTCTATTCTCATTCCTAGGATAAATGTGCAACCTGTGCAAGTAGTAATGTTAAGTTTTAAACAAACTTTTAATAATTCCTATATTTCTTTAAAGAAATAGGGTATGGCAGAATACTCAAATAATAGGAGGTCACCTATTTAAGTGTGAAGAAGGGCCGCTTCAACGAAACACTTAAGAATCCAAGATGTTGTCCAGGGCCAAAACGGACAAAACCATGAGAACAAATAAAGTGTAAGAAAAATTATTGTGTGAATACTGTTGTCTAGGTTTACATCAACGGCTAAATAGTTCAAGACATCGTGTTCACTAATAAGCCTAGTAAATCCGATAGTATTTCACTAAGGAAGGTTCAAAGCCGCAAACTACCTCTCCCCATGCAATAATTTTTTCGGAAGAAACTCTCTTTTCGCATATGCATACATATTCGCATAAAATCACATTCATGTAGGGGATTGTTGGAAAAATGGATAGTAAATGAGATGGTGAATGAGGCTTTCATGCTCATTGTCCCATATTGGTAAAATGTGGGAATGGATGACATTATATAATGCCCAAGTTTAGACAACGGGTTGGGGTCCCAAGGGGTACCCATGTTTGTTAAAGGGAGTAGACCTAGACTATGCTAGGTTCGAACCATAAGCCAAATGCGCGCGCGCCGCTGCCGTCCGTCCGACCGGCTCGGCATGGACCGGGCTTGGGTTGGCTTTGGCACATATTTAAGTTTTTGGATAAATAAACAATTTATTTATTTTGTTTTATTTTATTCCAAAAATTAAGTATTAATCTGAAGAGTTGTGTCTCTTGGATCTGAATGTGCGCGTCCCTTCGGGCCGAACCAGTGCGTCTTACCAACTGAACGTGCGCGTCCCTTCGGTCTGAACCAGTGCATCCCCTCGGCCGAGTGTGCATCCAACTGATGCATCCGTCCGCATGCAACTGTCCAACATCTATAAATAGATCACCCCACTTGCATTCATTCTCACCAATTCACTCATTTCTTTCTCCTCTTGTCTTGCATAGAGAGTTCTGATCTCTCTCATTTCTCTTGCTTAAAGAGTTTCTGAAAACACTTTGTGTTCGAAGTTATTCGAGTTTGTAGTGTTACTACTCGAGGTTGTCAGCGTTCTATCTTGGGAGACTTTTGCGCTAAACCCATAAACACCTAGGCGGGGCAAATCTATCTTAAAGATAGAGAGTTAAACTCTCGGCTCGCTGTTGTTGTGCCATTCATTGCGCACTGTGGTTCTTCGTGATAATTTTGATAACATGAAGCACATGATTACACACGCAAAAGCGTGTGCTACAATGGCTAGTATTAATAAAGAATAACACTCCTGTGAGATGGTATCATCCGTGAGATGGGTCAATCCTACCCATATTTATAATAATAAGTAATACTTTTGGCATAAAATGTAATAATTTTTAATGGATAACTCATATAAGAGACATGTCTCAAAAAAATGATCCTTGAAACCGTCTCATAGGAGTTTTTGTCATTAATAAAAACTATAATTTTATATGTGAAAAATAAATAAATAACTTGACTTATCTCACGACAGTACATTGTTTACACGCATCATTGTGTATATTACATGTGTTATGTGTATAATATTTTATGAGTAACACTCCTGTGAGACGGTCTCATCCATGAGACGGGTCAACCCACCAATATTTATAATAATAAGTAATATTTTTGGCATAAAATTTAATAATTTTTAATGGATAACCCATATAAGAGACCCGTCTAAAAAAATGACCATTGAGACCGTCTCATAGGAGTTTTTGTCATATTTTATATATGTGAAAAATCCTTCTTTTTTTTTCCTTTTTTATCCAATGTTGTTGATGTAGCAAAAAATTGATATTATCCGATTAGAAAAAATTTGGGTAATTTGTGGAGATCTGATAACCGGATTAATACTCAAACTGTTCCAAAGACCGAACTTCGTGGGTTGTTACTGTTGGAACACGCGTTCTCTGATCATACGGATGTGATACCCGGAGCAGCGGAAGTTTAAAAATTTTATTTTTCAATATGGAACGATTCCATATCGTGGGTATCAAATCCAAACGATTAAAATCTTGCAAGTAAAAATATAAAAATCACAATTAAATATTTTTACCTCTTCAAGCAATGGCTTGATTATGGACTTCAACAGAATTTAATCTGCTCTTCTTGTAAATCCCGAGAACCGATGACTTGCTCGATCAATCTCCGGAATCAGGTCCACGAATAGAAAACAGAAACCCTTTGATTGATTGCACTAGAAATCAATCAGATGTTTATCGTAGAGAATAAACAGATTTGATCTGTCAATTCAGAAAGTGACTTTTCGGAAAAATCACAGACTGAATTTTCTCAAAAAGGGAAGAGGAGAATTCGAAATTCCCCTTATAATATAAAGTTTGATTTTCGAAAATTGCTTGATGAAAAAGTTATATTTTCGAACCCTACACATGTATTTATATATAACTTTTAGACTGGATTAAGTTATAATTGTATTAGAACACTATATCCTTAGGGCCCACAATCCATAACTTAAGCCTAACAAGCCAAGCCCGTTATTATAGAAATTAATATAAAATTCATCATGACTCCGATTGATAAACCGATTTCACCAA
The DNA here is from genome assembly GCF_033568475.1 of Henckelia pumila. Classification (NCBI taxonomy): domain Eukaryota; kingdom Viridiplantae; phylum Streptophyta; class Magnoliopsida; order Lamiales; family Gesneriaceae; genus Henckelia; species Henckelia pumila. Next base: position 45,759,428 of record NC_133123.1, read on the forward strand.
TGTGCACAGAAACCATTTTTGCACCTTTTAAAGTCAAGATAATTTTTCTTAATCCGAATTCAGTGATTTTCAAAAATGTCCATCCCTATGTCATTTTAGGAAATTCCACTCCCTTTAGTTAAGAAGTCCAACTTCTCTTTCATTAAATTTAACTCTTTAAATTTAACTATCTCAACGGGGTTTAGTAATCCATTACTTGTGTGACCCTCAATGGTTCAGGGATATAGCTAGCTGTGGGCTCACAACTCCTTGTGACTCGGAACAACGATTTCCGACTTATCCAACAAATCATGGTAAGAGCGTCTAGCAACATCGCCCCATGATTCCCTAGGTATCAGTGATAGTGCCTGCAAGAACCAGTAAGTTTTGGTTAGCGTACAGTACAGTCCCTTCATCCATATATCCCGATCGAATCAACAACCATTGGTACATCGAGAATCGTTCGAGATTCGATAACTATGCAACGCATCTTGAAGATCAAATAGTGACATCGCATGTGCTACAAGGAAACCAAGTAACCTAAATCACATCGAGTACTCTGGCCAGAGATTTGTCACACTAATATCTCCTCAGATCGCATAGGATATCCACACTCGCAAGCGTGTGGTGAATCCTTGACAACAAAGCATCGACTCCTATATGTGTCGTAACTGTACCCAATCCTGACACCTGATGACCCCATAGAGTTGGTAAACGAGTCAAAGTACAGTACTAGCATATAGAGTCTCAATGATGTTTCAAGTAGTATGGACTAATAGTGTACAACCAAAACCGCGGACTTATCCACTCAAATAATAATAACCACTTGGAAAGTCCGAATAGTGTAGTTCGATCATTCATCATATGAATATCCATTTGCATGCTTTGAACATCTCCATGTCCACTACCAATGAAACGTGGTACTTGGCATCACAAATGCTAGTCTCAATCTTGAGCGATCTTTATCCTTATTAGCGGACGGCTCAATTTGACTAGGAACTTTTTAGAATATACAATGACTATAAGATGTGTTTCATAATAGTGATCTCTCTTTATTCACTATCTCATCTTACTTACACTATAGTATATTCAAGGTTTTTATCAAAACAACAATAGTATATCACAATATAACAATATGAAGAAAGATAAAGAAAATGCCATTAATTAATGTAAATTATATTAAACAAAGATTGTTTATACATAGAGTAATAAAAGTCCATAGCCACAAGTTGGCTAACCGGGCACCCACTCTTTCAATCTCCCACTTGCCCTAAAGCCAACTAGTCATATTACGTAATCCCATTGCTTCGCGATGTTTGTCAAACAATGGTCCTGACAAGGGCTTAGTAAGTGGATCAGCGATATTTTCTGTAGAAGCCACTCTCTCGACAGTGATGTCTCCTCTTTCCACAATCTCCCGGATGATGTGGTATTTCCTCAGTACGTGTTTGGATCTTTGATGAGACCTTGGTTCCTTTGCCTGAGCAACGACACCAGTGTTGTCGCAGTACATCGAAACTGGACCAACAGCTTCAGGAATTACGCCCAACTCTTGGACGAAATTCCTCATCCAAACGGCCTCTTTAGCGGCAGCTGATGCTGCAATGTATTCTGCCTCAGTGGTGGAATCCGTTGTGGTGTCCTGCTTGGAATTCTTTCAAGAGACAGCACCGCCATTGAGCATGAATACAAATCCAGAGGTTGACTTCTAGTCATCCACGTCGCTTTGGAAGCTAGAGTCGATATAGCCTTCCAATTTCAATTCTCTTCCTCCATAAACCATGAATATATTCTTAGTCCTTCTCAAGTACTTAAGAATATCCTTCACGGCTTTCCAATGCATTTGACTGGGGTTGGCCTGATATCTGCTCGTGACACTCAGAGCAAAGGCTACATCCGGTCTGGTAGATATCATCCCATACATAATACTACCTATGGCTGACGCATATGATATGTGTGTCATTTTCTCTATCTCTTCGTCAGTCTTGGGACACATAGACTTGGATAGAGAAACTCCATGACACATAGGTAGATGTCCTCTCTTGGACTCATCCATTGAAAACCTTTTCAATATGGTGTCGATGTAGGTTGCTTGAGTGAGTCCTATCATTCTCTTAGATCTATCTCTATAGATCTGTATCCCTAGAATATAGGAAGCCTCACCCAAATCCTTCATCGAGAATCTACTTGATAACCATATCTTTGTTGACTGCAACATCCCTACGTCATTCCCAATGAGTAGGATGTCATCAACATAAAGCACTAAGAACGTCACCGCATCCTTATCTACTTTCTTGTACACGCACGGCTCCTCCGGGTTTTTGATGAAACCAAAGTCCTTTATTGTTTCATCAAATTTCTGGTTCCAACTTCTTGATGCTTGTTTGATACCATAAATTGATCTCTGAAGCTTGCATACCTTATGCTCACTTCCCATGGATGTGAATCCCTCGAGCTGCATCATATAGATTTCTTCCTTAATGTTTTCATTAAGAAATGCAGTCTTCACATCCATTTTCCATATCTCATAGTCATACCATGCTGCTATGGCAATAAGGATTCTTATGGACTTGAACATTGCGACTGGTGAAAAGGTTTCATCATAGCCAACTCCTTGTCTTTGAGTATAACCTTTTGCTACCAATCGTGCCTTGTAGGTTAGTACCTTGCCATCAGGCCCAAGTTTTCTCTTGTAGATCCATTTACACCCTATTAGAACAATTCCATCGGGAGGATCTACTAAAGTCCAAACTTGGTTTGTATGCATCGAGTCTATTTCCGACTGCATAGCATCAAGCCATAAATTCGAATCCGGATTAGAAATTGCTTCCTTGAAGTTTCTTGAATCACATCCAATGTCGGATTCACTTTGATCCCCTTCTAGAAGAAGACCATATCGAATAGGAGGTCTAGAAGTCCTCTCGGATCTCCTAGATGTAGGCGTGTCCACTGAAGGTTCTTGAGGTGTGGGATCGTTATTTTGTATCTCAGGTTCTTCTCGAATTTCTTCGAGTTCCATCATCTTGCCTTTCTTATCTAATAAAAATTCCTTCTCCATGAAGGTGGCATTCCTCGAAACAAACACTTTTGTTTCAGTAGGATGATAGAAATAATATCCGATTGAATTCTTCGAATATCCTACAAAATAACATAAGGTGGATCGACTATCCAACTTATCTCTCACTGTCTGCTTCACGTACGCAGGACATCCCCAAATCCTCAAGTATGAATACTTAGGAGCTTTGCCATTCCATAACTCATATGCAGTTTTATTCACTGCTTTGGTGTGAACATTGTTCAACAACAACACCGCCGTTTCAAGTGCATAGCCCCAAAACGAAGGAGGGACCTCAGTGAAGCTCATCATAGATCGAACCATGTCCAACAAAGTTTGATTGCGACGCTCCGAGACACCATTCAGCTGAGGTGTCATAGGAGGAGTCCACTGAGAGAGAATCTCATTCTCTTTTAGATAGCTCAAAAACTCGGTACTTAAGTATTCTCCACCTCGATCCGATCGAAGTGCTTTAATACTTCTACCTTGTTTGTTTTCTACTTTAGCCTTGAATTCTTTGAACTTTTCCAATGATTCAGACTTATATTTCATTAAATATAAATACCCATATCTAGAATAATCATCAGTAAAGGTATTGAAGTAGGTGTGACCAAATTTAGTACCGATACTAAATGGTCCGCAAACATCTGTATGGATCAAATCCAATAGATTTTGACTACGCTCAGGCTTCCCTTTGAAAGGAGATTTAGTCATTTTTCCTTTTAAGCAGAACTCACAAGTAGGTAGAGAGTTAATATCAGACAGATCAAACATGCCCTCTCTCACTAGCTTGTTCATCCTCCTTGAGGAAATATGACCTAGCCTAGCATGCCAAAGGTTTGCCGGGTTTTGACTATCATTTTTCCTTTTATTTGTTGTTACCGGTTTATCAACATAATTAATTGGAACGTCTTTTAATTTTAAGTTATATAGATCATTTTCAAGTTGTCCATTTCCAATCAAACATTCATTCTTGTAAATATTGCAAATCTCATTTATAAAATTACAAAAAAAACCATCTCTATCAAGCATAGAAACAGAAATAAAATTTTTAACTAAATCTGGCACAAATAAAACATCTCTAAAAAATAACTTAAAATTATTCTGAAAAACTAAATAAACGTCTCCCACTGCTTTGGCTTCAACTCTGGAACCATTTCCGAGCCTCAGCTGGGTCTCACCCATCCTAAGCTTACGACTTCTTGTCATCATCGGCAAATCATTGCAAATGTGAGATCCACATCCGGTATCCAATACCCAAGAAGTAGTATTAAGTGAAACATTTATTTCAATGTAAAACATACCCTTTGCAGTTCGCAACTGCTCGAGGTATTCATTGCAGTTACGTTTCCAATGAGTGATGGCAAACATCTCCAGATATGTTCACGTTTGAAGCTTTTGTCTTGCCCTTCTTCTGTGGTACAATTTTCTTGGGTGGGGCAGAACGTTTTTTACCCTTTCAACTTGGCCCCTTCTTCTTGACCCCTTCTTAGAGTAAGAAGAGGAGCCAACCAAGAGTACCGGTTTTTCCTTCTTTAATGTGGCCTCATAAGACACAAGCATATTGACCATCTCTTCAAGGGTGGCCTCTATCTTGTTCATATTGAAGTTCACCACAAATCTGTCAAACGACGAAGGAAGAGAAAGAAGTAACAAGTCCGCGTTTAGTTCATGCTCCAATGTCAAATCGAGTGTTACCAACTTTTCAATGAGCCCAATCATGTGTACCCCATGCTCACGGACCGAAGTACCATCTCGCATGCGGCATGTCATGAGCTCTTTGACGGTGGCATACCTCTCCGACCTTGACTGAGCTCCAAAAAGTTACTTGAGGTGCATGTGTATGTCAGCAGCATTCACGGCATCCTCAAATCGCCTCTGGAGTTCATTAGACCTTGAAGCTTGCATATAGCATTTAGCCTTGATATCATGGTCCCACCATTGATCAAGTTTTACCAATTCTTCCGGACTTATATTAGCCGGTGCTTCCTTTGGAGGATTCTTTTCTAACACGTAGAAAATTTTCTCCGAGTTTAGAACAATCTTTAATTTACGGAACCATTCCGATAGTTTGCGCCAGTCAATTTGTTTTGTTCGAGAATTGAGTATAGTGGATTTCGTGAATTCATTGTAATGAAATACTGAAAAGAAACAGACAATAATCAGTGATTGTTTAATTAATTTACTAAGACATAAAATATGGCGAGATTTAATTTTATAAATTTCACTCCCACTATTTTAACGATTTCACTACCCTCTAGTGAAAACGGAAAACTTGTTTCCTTAGTGGGAACATGGAGTCCAATTGGCAAACTATAGTCCCGAATAATATCAGCCAACCATAATTTTCAAAAGGTAGAGCCCAATTGCTTCCAAAGCAATCCCCATGTTTTTACCTCATGTCCAATAAGGGCCCAATAATATGACGTCGTTTATTGTGACATGTCAAGATAACCCATCAATATTAATTTGTGATGGACGGTCGCCATGTGGATCCCCAATAATATGAGCCAATCTCATGGGAGTTCCACCCAACTTACAACTTGTGTCGATCCAATGTACAGCTTTCCGACGAACGGGCCCCCCCAATAATATGAGCCGAACCATGCCCGCGGGTAGCATCTCATACATTGATCGTTGATGGAAGGTAGAAACATTTAAATAATATTTAAATTCCCTTTATTTATCTTGATATCAATTTTAAATCATATTTAAAATGAGGGATTTTTAATTTTGAAAACTGTCTCATCATTTAATATTTGTATGCTTGCGGGATTCATACAATTTAGTCTAAACATGCATACAACAATAATATCATATATTATTTAAAGGATGATCGACCCCAATAACTAATCGACCCGTGGTTTCCAATCACGAGTTTAAGTCCAATCCTAGGTGATATGCAGGTATGCAATGCAATCCTATTACATTGAGCTTCCAATTTACATTTCTTCGGTCTTTATTGTCTGCTGAGCCCACCATTATCTTCAAATCTTTATCTCCCATTACGTCTAATAAATTTACAATAAATTTCGATGACAAGTATGGGATACATATTTAAGGGTGGAAACGGGCCATAAACCAGGCCCACTTTTTATTACAAATGACAATTCAAATTGGGCCATAAACCAAGCCCATTAATAAAACCCAACAACAATAAAACCAAATGTAAACAACCTAACATACACCTATAATATTGGTCATGGCAATCGATCATCCTTTTATCCAATAATTAATTTAATAATTAAATAATTGAATAAAATGCAATGACATCATAATTAAAAAAATAAAATCAAATTTTATCTTATCCTTTCATAAGATCATATCTTATCATCCATTGTACCAAAATAATTAATTTTATAAAATCTAATTTAACAGATAAAATTTATAAATTTTCCAAAAATTCAAATTTATCCAAAAATCAATTTTAAAAATTTCGGACTCAAACAATTTGATCCGATGCCTCGTGGACCAATCAAAAACAATTTTCGATCGGACCAAAAACTAAAATTTCAAAAATTTAAAAAAATCCAAAAAATAAAAATCAAATTTTAATTTTTTCCGGGCTGCCCGAGACGTTCCCGGGCAGCACCGCCCCCACGTGGGGCAGGGAAGCCCCACGTGGGGTTGGGCAGCCCTTCGTTGCCCTAGGGAGCGATTGGATCGCTGCCCAGGCCTAGGCAGCGCCCAGCGCAGCCCTGGGCAGCGACGTGCGCTGCCCTGGGCAACGTCCAGCGTTGCCCTGGGCAGCGCCCACCGCAGCCCTGGGCCGCGACGTGAGCTGCCCTGGGCAGCGTCCAGCGTTGCCCTGGGCAGCGCCGATCGCTGCCCGTGTTTCCCATAAATTTTCGTTTAAAATTTTCGTTTTGTTTTCCAAAAAATTGAGGCTAAAAATTTTGTACAATCGATTAATTTTAATCGTTTGATCAAAGATTACGACCTGTCTCTGATACCACTGTTGGAACACGCGTTCTCTGATCATACCGATGTGATACCCGGAGCAGCGGAAGTTTAAAAATTTTATTTTTCGATATGGAACGATTCCATATCGTGGGTATCAAATCCAAACGATTAAAATCTTGCAAGTAAAAATATAAAAATCACAATTAAATATTTTTACCTCTTCAAGCAATGGCTTGATTATGGACTCCAACAGAATTTAATCTGCTCTTCTTGTAAATCCCGGGAACCGATGACTTGCTCGATCAATCTCCGGAATCAGGTCCACGAATAGAAAACAGAAACCCTCTGATTGATTGCACTAGAAATCAATCAGATGTTTATCGTAGAAAATAAACAGATTTGATCTGTCAATTCAGAAAGTGACTTTTCGGAAAAATCACAGACTGAATTTTCTCAAAAAGGGAAGAGGAGAATTCGAAATTCCCCTTATAATATAAAGTGTGATTTTCGAAAATTGCTTGATGAAAAAGTGATATTTTCGAACCCTACACATGTATTTATATATAATTTCTAGACTAGATTAAGTTATAATTGTATTATGACACTAACTCCTTAGGGCCCACAATCCATAACTTAAGCCCAACAAGCCAAGCCCGTTATTATAGAAATTAATATAAAATTCATCATGACTCCGATTGATAAACCGATTTCACCAATGTGCACAGAAACCATTTCTGCACCTTTTAAAGTCAAGATAATTTTTCTGAATCCGAATTCAGTGATTTCCAAAAATGTCCATCCCTATGTCATTTTAGGAAATTCCACTCCCTTTAGTTAAGAAGTCCAACTTCTATTTCATTAAATTTAACTCTTTAAATTTAACTATCTTAACGGGGTTTAGTAATCCATTACTTGTGTGACCCTCAATGGTTCAGGGATACAGCTAGCTGTGGGCTCACAACTCCTTGTGACTCGGAACAACGATTTCCGACTTACCCAACAAATCATGGTAAGAGCGTCTAGCAACATCGCCCCATGATTTCCTAGGTATCACTGATAGTGCCTGCAAGAACCAGTAAGTTTTGGTTAGCGTACAGTACAGTCCCTTCATCCATATATCCCGATCGAATCAACAACCATTGGTACATCGAGAATCGTTCGAGATTCGATAACTATGCAACGCATCTTGAAGATCAAATAGTGACATCGCTGAAAGAGTGGGTGCCCGGTTAGCCAACTTGTGGCTAAGGGCTTTTGTGACTCTATGTATAAACAATCTTTGTTTAATATAATTTACATTCATTAATGGCAGTTTTTTTGTCTTTCTTCATATTGTTATATTGTGATATACTATTGATGTTTTGATAAAGACCTTGAATATACTATAGTGTAAGTAAGATGAGATAGTGAATAAAGAGAGATCACTATTATGAAACACATCTTATAGTCACTGTATATTCTAAACAGTTCCTAGTGAATTGAGTCGTCCGCTAATAAGGATAAGGATCGCTCGAGATTGGAGATGTTCAAAGCATGCAAATGGATATTCATATGATGAATGATCGAACTACCCTATTCGGACTTTCCAAGTGGTTATCACTTATCGAGTGGATAAAGTCCGCGGTTTTGGTTGTACACCATTAGTTCTTACTACTTGAAACATCATTGAGACTCTATATGCTAGTACTGTACTTTGACTCGTTTACCGACTCTATTGGGGTCATCAGTTGTCGGGATTGGGTACAGTTATGACACATATAGGAGTCGATGCTTTGTTGTCAAGGATTCACCACATACTTGCTAGTGTGGATATCCTATGCGATCTGAGGAGATATTAGTGTGACGAATCTCTGGCCAGAGTACATGATGTGTTTTAGGTTACTCGGTTTTCCTAGTAACACATGCAATGTCACTATTTGATCTCCGAGATGTAATGCATAGTTATCGAATCTCGAACGACTCTCGATGCACCAATGGTTGTTGATTCGATCGGGATATTTGGATGAAGGGACCGTACTATACGCTAACCAAAATCTACTGGTTCTTGCAGGCACTATCAGTGATACCTAGGAAATCATGGGGCGATGTTGCTAGACGCTCTTACTGTAGTGACCCTTACCCAGATCACCTACTAACAGAGTTTAGGCATGCAATTAACTTAAAAAAATAGATATCAGAATAAACTGCGAAAACCATAAACATTATACAATCCCAAGTAAAGGAATCTGTAATTTATCCAAATAATATACAACCAAATCGAATAGCTGTATCAACCTCAAAACAACAGAAATAAAACCTAGACGAAGCTCCAGCTGGTCAACCACTGACTAGCCCCTCTTGGATCCACCCGCCTCGTCCAATCGCAAACCTGCCCCATGGAATAGGGTGTCCAGAAACACAGAGTACGAGACGTGAGCATAAAACGCTCAGTACGAGAGTATGAGTATACATGCATGCAAAGTGAACTCCCTATAAACTCGAGGTCAAGGATCAGATAACAGAGACAGACCAGGCCCTGGTATGTAGCACGCTGTGCCGTCGCTTCAGGAGGTGGCTCCCATACCATAATACCAGTGGATATGCCTGACCCAAATCGATGGAAGTCCAACCACTAACAGGATAGGAAAAAACCCTACTAACAGACATCTCGAAGGAGATAGCTCAGTATGAAAATGAATGCAGCATAAATCAATGACATATAAATCATGCAGTCACATAATACATGCATACTCAGTCAGGATATCTCGAACAGTACTTCCGTACCTCAAAACAGTGCAAGCTCTACCAACTCTAGGTCCACGCCTATAGTCTGCTCTACACTGCCAAATGATACTACTATCATTATAGTGCTCTAAAAGCCTTAACTAAGCTATTGCATACTCCTAAATATTTATAGGAAGCAAAAGCTATACCTTCATCCGTCGTTAGCCCGTTGCTGTCGAGTGCCTCAAAACTAGGCCACAGCTCCGCTACGATGCCTGGACTGCTATGCCACTTTCGGATTCCCCACGGGACGCCTAGAATGCCCTAGATCTAAACTCGAAGGCTAAGGAATCGAGAGAGAAGAGGTGAATGGTGCACTTCAAAAATGAGCTCGGCACCCCCTATTTATAGACGGCGATCGGAGCTTCCGAACTGCGATCGAAACGTCCGAACATGATCGGAATGTCCGATCCTGCCATCGGAGCTTCCGATCTTGCATTATCCGCTACGTGTCAAAATATCACTGGTTGACTTCGGATAGGGCGATCGGAGCTTCCGATCCCGATCGGAGCTTCCGATCCTGCCACACGTCATGCATGACGTAATATCGATCGGAGCTTCCGATCCTGATCGGAGCTTCTGATCTCACTTTCGGAGCTTTCGATCCGTTCGATACTTAATTGGTTTAATTAACACAATTAATCTCTTAATTACCAATTTTGGGTACGGGGTACTACACTTACCATGATTCGTTGGGCAAGTCGGAAATTGTTGTTCCGAGTCACAAGGAGTTGTGAGCCCACGGCTAGCTGTATCCCTGAACCATGGAGGGTCACACAAGTAATGGATTACTAAACCCCGTTGAGATAGTTAAATTTAAAGAGTTAAATTTAATGAAAGATAAGTTGGACTTCTTAACTAAAAGGGAGTGAAATTTTCTAAAATGACATAGGGATGGACATTTTTGGAAATCACTGAATTCGGATTCAGAAAAATTATCTTGACTTTAAAAGGTGCAGAAATGGTTTCTGTGCACATTGGTGAAATCGGTTTATCAATCGGAGTCATGATGAATTTTATATTAATTTCTATAACAACGGGCTTGGCTTGTTGGGCTTAAGTTATGGATTGTGGGCCCTAAGGAGTTAGAGTCCTAATACAATTATAACTTAATCTAGTCTAGAAATTATCTATAAATACATATGTAGTGTTCAAAAATTGACACAATTAATTCTAGCAATTTTCGAAATTCACATAAAATAATTCAAGGGGATTTTTGAAAATCCTCTGTCCCTTTTGAGAAAATTCGGTCTGTGATTTTTGTGAAAAATTACATTCCGAATTAACAGATCAAATCTGTTTATTCTCTACGATAAACTTCTGATTGATTTCTAGTGCAATCAATCAGAGGGTTTCTTTTTTCTGTTCGTGGACCATATTCCGGAGATTGATCGTGAAGCCATCGGTTCCCGAGATATACAAGAAGAGCAGATTAAATTCTGTTGGTGTCCATAATCAAGCCGTTGCTTGAAGAGGTAAAATATTATTAATTGTGATTATTATTATTTTACTTGAATAATTTAATCGTAAAGTTTTGATACCCATGATATGGAATCGTTCCATATAGAAAAATAAAAATTTTTAAACTTCCGCTGCACCGGGTATCAATTCTTAATTGATCTGAACACGTTTTCCAACAATCGCATGTGCTACTAGGAAACCAAGTAACCTAAATCACATCGAGTACTCTGGCCAGAGATTTGTCACACTAATATCTCCTCAGATCGCATAGGATATCCACACTCGCAAGCGTGTGGTGAATCCTTGACAACAAAGCATCGACTCCTATATGTGTGGTAACTGTACCCAATCTCGACACCTGATGACCCCATAGAGTCGGTAAACGAGTCAAAGTACAGTACTAGCATATAGAGTCTCAATGATGTTTCAAGTAGTATGGACTAATGGTGTACAACCAAAACCGCGGACTTATCCACTCAAATAATAATAACCACTTGAAAAGTCCGAATAGGGTAGTTCGATCATTCATCATATGAATATCCATTTGCATGCTTTGAACATCTCCATGTCCACTACCAATGAAACGTGGTACTTGGCATCACAAATGCTAGTCTCAATCTCGAGCGATCCTTATCCTTATTAGCGGACGACTCAATTTGACTAGGAACTTTTTAGAATATACAGTGACTATAAGATGTGTTTCATAATAGTGATCTCTCTTTATTCACTATCTCATCTTACTTACACTATAGTATATTCAAGGTCTTTATCAAAACAATAATAGTATATCACAATATAACAATATGAAGAAAGATAAAGAAAATTCCATTAATTAATGTAAATTATATTAAACAAAGATTGTTTATACATAGAGTCATAAAAGCCCATAGCCACAAGTTGGCTAAACGGGCACCCACTCTTTCAGTTACCTGCATCACAAAGCAAAGTGAGTGGCGCCGGAGGTCGTCCGGCGAAAATACTCTGATGCTCAAGTCAATATTTTCCCAAAAAAATTTCAAAATAACTAGAGCATGTGACTATAGAGAGCGTACCTTAAGAATATCAGATAACTTGAGCTATTTATAGATAATCGGAGAGTTTCATGGGCTTGAGCTTCTTATAGGCTTTTAGAAATTTATAGGTATTGAAAAAGTGTCCAAACATCTAAATAATATGGGACCAAGATTGAGTCATTGAACTTTGGCCTCGGAAAAAATCAAATTAGGTCATAACTCATAAGTTGCTAACAACCCTTTTTTATTTCATGTATATATGATTTTTTTTTTCTTAATTTTTTTTTATTGATTTGTCCTCGATTTATTTCATTACTAAAAATGAATTTATCAATAAATTTTTCTCGATTTTAGAAAAATGGTTCTTGGGTTCTTACCATTAAGTTAAAAACTATAGCATTTAAAATAGACGTAAACTTTATTTTCTCTTTTTTAAAACGTAAACAATTACCAACAAATCGTATTGTAGTGTTAGTAGCCTGAGCCAACCTATTACACAAGCTTCCCACGAGGTCACGCATCCCATAATTTTTTATTATATTTGGACAAATATTTATAAAATATTTTTATAAAAGTGTTCCTTACGAAAATTTTATGTGAAAAAAATACTTTTACAAAATTATTTTAAGAATAAATATGTATTTGAATAATTATTCTATAAAAACGTTTTTATATTTATAAAATTCTGATTTTCATCATTATTTTCAATTTAAAACATCAAACACCAAAAAAAAAAACACACGTCTTAATTAATGTTCTTTAAAAACCATAATTGAGTAACATTTTTTAAAATATTATTCATGAAAAATATTTTAAAAAAAATTTGTCCAAAGATAAACTTTAAATATTTTGAAATATAAAACATTAAAAATACTTTTAAAATACTTGTCCAAACGAAATCGTTATCACTCAACTCTCAAGCACGTTTAGCCCAACAAATATGATGTCCAGTTCAGTCTTATGTGATCGATCAATAGACATGATCCATCTTTATCATATATTCCATACACCACTATAGATAGATGTGTAGGTATATATAGAATAGGATGCGCTTTCAAGATGCTTATCTTCGTGGTGAAATGATAAATATACTCAAAATTCCAAATCTCGTGCTATATATAATTGTACAGAGGCTGTCCCTGAAAAATTATTTTTAGATACTATGAGAATAATATGATTTACGTATGTTTGATTTTGAACCATTAAACTGATATTTTTTTTATATATAATAGTATCATCATATATCTGTTAATTTTTGGAGGTACGGATATTTCATATTTACAGAATAGTAAAATAGAAATAAAATAAGAAAGAAAATTAATTAATTAATGGTGAATATTTAGACTAAAAAACGAACTTAAGCATAGCCTATTTGGCTAAGTTACTTTTGTATGGAAGCTACCTATCAAGTATCAACACGTTTTCTTCCCCAAAGTTCAATCAGAGAATTTTTGGATTGACTTGTGTAGTTGAGTATTTCAAATTCTTTTATTTCAAATCCTTAAATTATATATTTGGATGAAAAAATCGAAATAAATATTAAATCAACTCATTGTCATATCAAGTAACTGATTTCAATTAATAATAACATTGAAGATTTCAAATATACACACACTACCATTTGAAATTTCTCTCTCAAATTCTTCCTCAAATCAAATCTTTTAATCTAAATCAAATCAGTCAATTCAAACGTAACTTAAAAAACCACACCATTGGATCTAGAAAATGGCCGGTCCCGGAGACGAGACGAGTCGAAAATGAAAATACTATATATGTTACCCCAACCCATTTTTGCTTTTTCAAACCAACCTTTGAATTGTTTTTTTTTTTTTTTTGTGACGTGAGAACCCGCAGTCGTTATTTTTGGTGTTCACTGGATAAATCCTCGAACTAACGCAATAGCCTGAAAACTACGTTAGTCAGGTAAACCACACTAGACAAGCTCTGTATGACAGGGTAGTCCAAAAAGTTGTTGGTAGAAAAAATCGAACTTCTGACCTCTGACCAAGAGTTCATTTATTCCATTAACTTGGACACCCCATCGAGCAACCAACCTTTGAATTTTGATAATAAATGATGATGTAAACACGGTTGTTCACACATCCAAACCAAATCATTGTCTACTTATACATACATATATATATGTCGGTATCACTCACATTCACATACAACGTACATATATATATATACGAACATATGTATTCACATATATATATTATACAAAAAATAATCATTATATATACAACTAGCTAGCTAAATAGCTATAATATCCGAATGATTTATATACAGAACATTATTATTATATGATATCTGAATATTATATATATAATTCTGTCGTGGGATTTTTCCTATATATTGACGGGTCATAATAAATAGAGCCCCGGGCCGCAGCAAAATTAACAAACCGATAGCTAAGCTAGGCATACATACGAAGAGGAGCAAAGTCCAGCTGCCCTTTGAATATTATCTCCTTCTCCTTTCTCGTATGTTCATATATATATATATATATAACAAATTAATACAAGAAGATCAAGAAGCTAAAAATGGATGTGGAAGATGGGAAGATTCATGCTGCCGATGATTCTGCGGTTCAAATCCCATCAACTGCTCATCAAATCAGCCAAGGTTTGCTTTTATCTATCATTCTTTAAATCTGCTGTTGATCTTATTTATTTCGTTTTGGTCTGAATTTATATAACTGTGTGTGTTTTTTTGTAGATTCTTGGTTTCAAGTGGGATTTGTGCTGACGACGGGGATCAACAGCGCGTATGTTCTGGGATATTCGGGCACCGTGATGGTCCCACTGGGCTGGGTGGGCGGTGTGGTGGGGCTGAT
Source organism: Henckelia pumila (assembly GCF_033568475.1). NCBI lineage: Eukaryota > Viridiplantae > Streptophyta > Magnoliopsida > Lamiales > Gesneriaceae > Henckelia > Henckelia pumila. The sequence goes on from NC_133123.1 coordinate 45,774,438, forward strand.
TCTGGCCACCGCCGTATCTCTCTACGCCAATTCTCTGGTGGCCAAGTTACATGAACATGGAGGGAAGAGACATATTCGATACAGAGATCTTGCTGGATTCATTTATGGTAACCCTATACTATATATATATAATTTCATATATATTAGGGAGAATGATATATAATTGTTTTAATTAATTAATTGGTTGGGTTTAAATTTAATACAGGTAGAAAGGCTTATAAGCTGACATGGGGATTGCAATATGTGAATCTTTTCATGATCAATGTGGGATTTATTATTTTAGCGGGTCAGGCTCTTAAGGTAAATTAATTCATTTGCTTTTTTTTTTTTGTTTTTGGTTGATTTCATTATTTTCTTCCCAATCAGTGGCACTGATTTTTTTTAGTCAACTATTGCATATAATTTATTGCCCTAGGGATTTGAATTTTCTTGGGATTGATTGGTGGGATTTGACTTTGAGATCAGATATGGCTATCTTTTTAGAAGCGCCATAAACAATAGTAGTGTATTTTTTTTTTAATTAAAAATATATTGACAACTACAAATAACTTTAATTTAAATACTATATTTGATATTTTTTTACTTGAGTAAATATTTATGATATTGCATGAAATCTGTATTAAAAATATCTTTTATTCAGAAAATAGACGAATGTATACCGGAGCTACCCAATCTATTTTTACTTTGAAACGTACTTTTCAACCATATATGCTGCCATGTAATTCAAAATAATTAATGGGAAAGAATTTCAAAACAAGTCTAGTCAACCGAATTACTTTGAATATAACTTTTGACTAATTCCTTAGATAGAGGAAAATTTCATTCTATTTTAATATCTTATAATCACTCATTTAAATTAAAAAAAAAAGGCCTAAAATAGAATGAAATTTATTTTTAAAGACAAAATTATCGTTTATTTAAGAAAAAAAAACTAAAATAACAATTATTCAAGAACATTATTTTTGTTGTTTTTATTTTATTTCTATTAACTTATAATTATTCTTATGAAAACAAAAACCATAGGTTAAGTTTCTGGGATAGTTATTTTTTAAAGGTAAATAAAATTATTTTTTTTTTCAGAATAGATAAAATTTCAACTATCGAATTTCAAGGTTAAAAAGTGAGTCTCTCATGAAAATACATGAGACCATGTAATTCAATGGTTTTAAGATGATAAGTCGTAATTCTTGAAAGGTGTATAGCATAAACTTGGGCTAATTGCATTAATCTCCCCAGTGAAAAGTCTAATAATCATAAAACCCCCTAAGAAATATTAATAGGCTAATGCATCCCTCAGTTTTTTAAAATGTAACACATTTCACCCCTATGTTATACAAACTCGGGCACATTTATACCCTCTCATAGGATTTTTTATGCTAATTTTTTTAAAACATAGGGTCTAACATGCTATTAATTTTACACAAGGTGTTTTATGCCTTTTAGACTTTTCATAGGGGGTGTGGATGCAATTAGCCCGATTAACTTTGCTCAAAATTCACATGAACATGAGAATAAAAATGAGCATTTATCATCCCAACCACAACAGATGAAATAATGGTTAAGTTCAACCTACCTTAAGAGTATTAGAAGATCTAACAATATATGATTTATCATGTCAACCCTATAATATTAATTATGCATATGTGTTGAGACGTTGAAATAAGATCGCGAAGGAAAATAGGCACATCTATATTTGGTGAAGTTTTTATATGGATAGAAAAGTGTATAGAATAGTAAAGAAAGATACGGAGAATCGGAGATGATTTTCTGATTCACGATTACTAAATTCAATAAAGTGACCCAAATATATATTATATTATAAAAGGGAAAATTCACGTACTCTACAAACTACTGCCACTAATTCAATTAAATAGAAATAGCATGACACGTGAATAACTAACTAGAACATGGCCTATCAACCAAAAAAAAACCCACTATCATTCTTCAATATTCCGCCTTTTTGTACATCACATAAGAAAGATGAAAAGTATTTTAGCCCGAAAAAGTAGAGGCCAAAATTGTAACTATGCCGCGAATCAAATTCCAATGATTTACAAAATCCCAAATGTCCATATCTTGAGTGATGAGACCGGGTTTGTAACTCAATTGGTTTTATCTGTCCGCCAAATTGTTGGAGATTCGTGTTCGAGTCCTCAGCATGTGATAAAAATTTGACTTGGTGAAAAATCATGCACGCACAGGCTGTGTATCGACTATTCCAGGACAACAACGACATGAAGCTTCCTTACTTCATCGCCTTAGCCGGGTTCGGGTGCGCGCTATTCGCGGTTTCTATACCCCATTTGTCAGCACTCCGGGTCTGGCTTGCATTCTCAACTCTCTTCAGTCTCATCTACATCGTTATAGCATTCGCTCTAGCTCTCAAAGATGGTAATTAATTCTAAAGTCATGTCTTCAAATTCTTGCGTAAGTCGTAACTCAATCCAAAATCCATTCAAGAACATGCATAGAATTATGTCTTCTATATATCAGGTATCAAAGCACCATCCAGAGACTATGATATCCCAGGATCAAAGACTAGCAAGATCTTTACGACCATCGGTGCATCTGCAAATCTTGTTTTCGCATTCAATACCGGAATGCTTCCTGAAATACAGGTCAGACATAGAAGCTAGTGATCCGGCCCTGACCGCACCCTCGACTGGATTGCTAACGCTTATGGTTTTGGCTGCAGGCAACAGTGAGGCAACCAGTTGTGAAGAACATGATGAAGGCACTGTACTTTCAGTTCACCGTCGGAGTTCTTCCCATGTACGCGGTCACGTTTATGGGATACTGGGCTTATGGATCGGGTACATCGACCTACTTGCTTAACAGTGTAAGTGGTCCGGTTTGGGTGAAGACGTTGGCGAATATCTCGGCTTTCTTGCAAACTGTCATCGCTTTGCATGTAAGCACCCACCACTTCATTCAATTTACTAGTATATACACTCTTTTTGGTGGTCACTTGCGTGAAATCTAAAAAACTTGAAACTTTTCTTAGTTCTAAACTTAGCATGATTGACTGCTTTCGAAAACAGAGTTGTATGGATAGGGAAAATAGTCAAATTCGTCCTGTTTTGGATTATGAAATTTTTCTAGTTTGATGTAGTTTGCATTTTTATTGCTTGTTGCTGTCTGTCTAGCATCACGTCAACGTTCTGATGAAAAAATGACTAGAAACAAATAAAAGATCAACTTGCAGTATCAAATTTTTACCAATTGAAAGAAACAAAACAAAAAATAGGCCAATTTACAGGACGGTTTTTATAGTGTTTCTGTATTTTGTTGGATGTATTAATGTGTCATCTTAACATTTTCATTAATTAATCTATCTCATAATTAACCACGTGGAATTTTTTTCTTGATTATTCAAGCATAACGAGTGTTTTTGTAATCATATGAATGGTTTTTCCTCCTGCTTAGCTAGCTAACAGAAATGCAACATCATCTACTTTTTTTAAGATCTTTGCAAGTCCGATGTACGAGTACGTGGATACAAAGTATGGAATCACCGGAAGCGCTCTGTCTTTACGCAATCTGAGCTTCAGGGTCCTCGTGAGAGGCGGTTACCTGGCAATGACGACGTTAGTGGCTGCATTGCTTCCGTTCTTGGGAGATTTCATGAGCCTGACCGGAGCGGTCAGCACTTTCCCTCTAACGTTCATTCTTGCGAACCACATGTATCTGGTGGCGAAGAGAACTAAACTAACTTCTCTGCAGAAGAATTGGCATTGGCTTAATGTGATTTTCTTTAGCTGCATGTCTGCTGCAGCTGCTGTTGCTGCCGTAAGGCTCATTGTTGTGGACTCTAAAACTTATAGTGTTTTTGCAGATTTGTAATTTGTAATTTGTAATATTCTTGGAATTAAACTTTGATTCATTCATCCATCTGTTGTAAGATAATGAGATTGGAGATTGGAAATTTTTTAAAATTCTTGCTATTATATATATAATTTTTTTTAAGTATGTATATATATAAATATATAACTTAATTAAAGCCGTTCACACATCTGCAGCCGAGTTGGCGAGCCTCTTCTGTTTTTGGGAGAAGTGTACAGGTTTCGAATCTTATGAGTTCCACTTACAACCTTCATTTTTTTTATTTATTTTTCCCTTTGTCTCAATTTACTTATTTCGTTGTGTCTCAAATTGGATATTTATAGAGGTTATTGAACCTTTTTTTTTTTTTTTACATTACGTGTGATAATTTTCATAAATAAAAAACTAACTTTTTCAAATTTTATTCTCATTTCATGTTTTTCATGTTGAAAAATATATAAAAAAATTAATAAAAATAAAAATATTTTCTGGACTTTAAATTAATTTTAAAATAAATTGTAAAATGACCTCAAAAAAAATAAGATTTTATTAAGTTAAAATTTGATTTCACAAATAGTGGTAAATTTTTGTGACCCTCGAAATTTTTTAAAAGATTATAATATTTTCTGGACTTTAAATTAAATTTTAAAATGACCTCAAAAATAAGGTTTTTATTAAGTTAAAATTTGATTTCGCTAATAATGGTAAATTTTGTGGCCCTCGAAAAATTTTAAAATATTATTGCTATATAAAAAATATATATATATAAATGTATTATTTATTTATTTATTTATTTATTAACATTTCAATATATATTTATTGATCGTGAACTCCCGTCTTCTTTTATATTTGTTCAAGGTTTGTGTCCTCGAGTTCTCAAATTTTTATTTTATGTATTTATCTCACTCAAATACAAATTTTTAGAAAACTAATACACGGACCATAATTTTAAAAGAACGAAAGTAACGACCTTTATTAAAAATCGGTAGCTCCGTCATCACTGCACACTTTAAGGTCCCCCAAACATAACGTCCTGAATCCGCCCTTGGTTAGAATTATGAACATGAAATGGCGCACTAGAAATGAGTGTGCATTGATACGAAGTAAAAGGGAATTGTTTTGAGATTTGTGTAGGGGAGACTCGAATTCGAGTAATTCTTGTTCAGTTTATTTGGCTTGTTATTCGTTTAATAGGTATAAAAATAGTCAATTTTGACCTTAAAATCAACGAATTGATATTTTTAATTATGTTATAAAAAAAATCTTTTACTATCAAATATATACATTAATTTTTTACCTTGGTATTTTCTTTACATGAATACCCCAGCATAATTAAATTTAGATTAATCAACTTTATAACATTATTGTATACCAATTCATACAAGAAAATTATAATGTAAAGTATTACTATTAAACATTGATAATATAAATCAATATATAAGATATAAAGTAATTATTACTATAATTCGAAATATTTTTGCAATTCTAATTTATTTTTTCAGACATCTAAATTGGTGAATTCTTGATCTAAGATCAAAGGTAAGACGTCAATAAAATAGATACCGTTCTGAAGATTATATACGTTGGTATCTTTAAATATCAAATTTTAGCATATTATATTAATAAATTAATTAATGGTTATTTAATAAAAACAAAAAACAAAGTTCATTCTTGAAGAAAATGATAAAATCCAAATTTGGACATATTTTGGCAAATAAAAAACACATTGTGAACTCATTGAAAGAAGCCAGTTTCCATGGTAATGTAACTGTCTTTCTGTTCCCATAATCCAATCCGAATAAATTTTATCTACAAGGAACACCCTTTTAAGAGGGGTGGAAGAAGATTACATCTTCAAATTTATCTAGTCCCCTGAATTTCAGGGGGAAGCGCATCAACTACACCAAACCCATAAAATTAAAAGCTCAAGTCAGTCATATCCACGAACCAGCCGCAGCAGCGTATTCTTCTGCCTCGATCCAGCCCCTGCAGCGAGCAGAAAGGATTAATGGCAATTTCTGGTAAGCAGATGGAGAAAGAACAGATTTTCAAAAATCTAGAGATGGTTTCCCACATATGTGCTTTAGTTCATGAACACTAAACTAATGAATGCTTGAAGAAATTGGTGAACAAGACATCAATGACAAAATTTAGCTGCCATAAAGTGAATCGAATGTAGTCAGAGTTCTCCAAGTCGCGCCTTTAAAACATCCATCTTGGTTGAATGAATCAACTTAGCGCCGAGATTATAACGTACATAAAAAAGGAGAATAAGATGGACTTCACTTTAGAAGTAAAGTAAAGAATGTAAAGATGGACTCATTCTCTGTTGATTCATACAACATTGCACAATCAAAACAGTTGAGTCTAAATTACAAGGCTGAGAATGTAATGTAAGATGTACTGAAAACAAGATGAAGAGATGACCTTCGCGTCAAGCACCAAAATGCCTTTGGTTGCAGGTGGCAAGAATTAGAAGAAATAAACTCAGGTATCACGCATCGATAGTGCAAATAAAGATTCATAAATCAAAGTGATCCACTTGTGTCATATTAGGTATCCCACAACCTCAATACATTTCCCAACCAACCAAGGAAAGCCCCTTAGAGGAAAGGGCAAACTGACAGCTGGCTAACTGTTATACCAGACAGCACTATAACTTCAATAGAAATAATAATTTTGAGTCCTCATCTTGTTAATTAAATTTCTATAGCATTTTATCAGTTCATACACGGAATATGTCTCTACTATATAACAGGATCCAGAAGTTTTTATAAGGGAAAACCATAAGAATACTGTGGAAGTTTTTCCAGTATTATCATCAGAAGTTTAGGCAACAGATATAAACAGATCCGTGTTAAGAGGAATGCCAAGAGATAACCCCCAAACAGTAACCTCAGGATATCAACTTATTCTTTGAAAGCTGGATGTTTATTAAGAACCATCACCAGAAGGATGCAACCATATACCAAAAGAGTTGAGCCACCTATTCAGGTGTTTGCATTAAGATACGAGGAAGAGAACTGCAAAACTTTAGCATTAGTCTCATCTTCAATTTACATCAAAAAGCTTTCGTATTCATTACAACCCAGATTAACAAAAGAGATTTAGCATTTCACCTTTCTTCGCACTTTTCTTTTAAATACAAATCTAGTTACTTTTTTAATACCAAGAGGTAAGGCACCTTGATTAAATACAAATATAGTTACTTTTCCTGAACATGCATTTTATTATTTGTTGAAACTCCTTTGCGGCAAATAGATAGATAACCTTTTTTTTTTGGCAACAGATAGATAACTTGATCATAGTAATTAACTTCACTATATTGGCAAATATTCACAAGAAAAAGGATGAAGTATCATCAAAATTAGGAAAAATTGCAACATTTGTCAGGTTTGTTCGCCTCTTTATGATTGGATCCTCTATGTTATCAGAACTGGATCTTAGTCTCGTTACCCTCTCAACTTTTCGCAATTTTAGTTTTTTTTTTTTCCGCGAGAAAACTTACGTGGCGCTGGACACGTCGACGCCATGTCAGAAATGTCAAGGCCACATGAGGTCCACATCAACGCTCTCAAGAACAAAAGGATTAAAATTGAATCGGACTAAGACTGAAATTTGACCACTTGACGGGACAAAAATAGCATTGAAACCAACATACGAGACAAAATTGCAATTTTCACTTAAAAAATGAGAGTTGAAAATAAGACAACAAGAAACAGGACAAGGAACTCGAGGACTAGATTGAGCTAACCTTGAATACTCAAAAGCAGTTATGTATCACATTTTTGTTGACATCATGAACTTGTTTTTCTTTTCGGCCGGCTTCAGAATTTGAAAAGAACATATTAAGTTTTCATCAACACTCATCATTGCACCGGAGTTGTCGAATTCTCCACAGTAGTTTGGGGCCGAGAAAATGGTTACAAGCTGCCTGTCAGCGAAGAATTCGTAACCATCTTCCACAACCTGCAAAGTGGTTAGTTAGGTGAACAGACTGAACTACCAAAAACAGAAGAGAAGAAAAAAATCACCTGATGAGCACGACAGATTAGATCCAAATCATGCTTCTTCAAAAACTCTGAGACTTTGTCAGGGCCAAAAGTATATGAAACTCCTCTATCGTTCATTCCCCATCCTTTAACATCTCTACCAGGATCTGACCACAGTAAATCACAAAGCAAACCAGTATCCGGAATAGCAATTGGACGGGGTAAATTTTTAATCTGATCCAGGTTGTTTAGTTCTGGAGAAAGACCACCATGCATGCACAATATCTTATCATCAATGAGTGCAGCAACAGGAAGCCAGTTAAAACTATCAGTGAAGGCTTTCCACAATTTCACATTGAATCGACGCTTGCATTCATCATAAAACCCATATATCCTATTTATGGAAGCACATTCATGGTTTCCTCTAAGGAGGAAAAAATTCTCCGGGTACTTGATTTTATATGCGAGCAACAAGCAGATTGTCTCTAAACTCTGTTTACCGCGATCTACGTAGTCACCTAAAAATAGGTAATTGGATTGAGGTGGGAACCCTCCATACTCAAAAAGCCTCAAAAGATCGCTATATTGTCCATGAATGTCACCTGCAAGAACATACAAATCCGGATTGTTGATAAACAAAACATATGACATGCAACAATAATGATTGACAGCTTAAAATGCTTTAACCATTCAACATAGGTCAACTAGAATATCAGGTTAAGGTGAACCATATTGATGCCATGATGTGATAGCGTCAGATAAAGTGCTAATCAAAATAATTAACCAGAGAAGAAATAAAAGGAAGAAAAGATCACTTCAAAATGTTATATCACCACAATTTTCCCTTGTCTTTCACTACTTTCATTGTCTTACAGCCATTGTACCAAAATGAAATTAAGGTCTCCTAACAGAATAGGCCTCCACTGTATTGCTCATCAGTTATATTTGTTTATCACACTGACCCTTGCATCCCTATAGCTGATTTAGAGCTTCAAACTACATGTTTCAAGTCATATTACCATCAACGCTGAATCCACGGGTACGAGACCTTCAAGTGAAGAGACTAGCACAATTTACATAAAAGTATTTGCTACTGTTCTTACTTTACAAAATGGTGAATTCGAGTAACTAAGAAAACTAATTCCACACACCTTTTCTAATCCAAGCTTTCCTCCCATTAATAACATAACACAGCATGCACATCCACATCCCACTCCTTTGTAACCTAAGAAAACCCCTATAGACATCCATTTAAACCAGCCTGAGCCAATGATAGGGCTTTTTTACTATTTATAATAGAAATTTTCATTTTAATTTTTTACAATATGTAGTACTTCCAATTTCTTCTGTTATTCTACAATCAAACTTGACCAACAGTAAGACAATGGATAATTCATCACAACAGTTGGCAATTCCTGTTTCTTCCGCGGATTAGTTTTAATTTACCGAGGCTCGTTTCTTACATAAGATCTCGATTAGCTTTGCTCAGAAAAATGTAAAATATCCAATTTTTTTTGGGTTCAGGAAGTAATAATTGCTACCCAACCCGATGTTCACCCCTACTTGACCGTGAAGCAAGCATTAGATAAACCTGAAAAAGAAAACATGATTCCTTCTCAACAGTCAACTTCTTCCTGCCCCATCTGACAAAATTCCTCGACAAAACTAAATACCGAGATCAATTGCCAAGGTTTCTCTAAGTCTTAGATTTTTTTACCTAAGCTCAATTCTAACACGAGCCCTTGAACAAAAAGGTCATAGAGCTAGGCTCCAAGACAATTGGATTCACTAGCACCTCGTATTTCAAAGTCCACAAATCAGAGGTGTATGTTCTATACTCTCAAGCATCAGTCTTTCTTATGAAATTATCAAGTAGTCAATTCACATTACAGCTCAAGTTAAAGATTTGAAATAACTTTATGCCTCGGACATGTGCAAAGAGAGATAATGCTTCAAAGTGCTGATATATATTATTTTGCAAGTTCAAGGAAGAAGGAAACTTGTGTATTCACGCGTGTTAAATGTCAGCACCACATAGTTTGTATATTACTATGGTGAATGTCAAATTAGGCGGGCGGCATTCCTCGCATCTTAAAAGAAAGGAGGTTGAAGGTTTTCGTACAGATACACACGCACTATACAGCAGACATAAACAGGAAGAAACAACACATTAATGAAAGAGAAAAGATAGGCGGAAAACAGAATAAACTAGATACAACAGTGAAAATCAGAGGCCATAGAAGAGGTCAGGGAAATATTGAAGGTGAAGAAAAACTGGATGGATGAAAGAACTTAAAAGATGAAGAGAAAAGCACAAAACAAAAGAAAAAAAATTTAATAGGAGAAGGTTTGTAGGAGAACTGCTGCCAAAGAACACAGCAGAAAAAAGATAGAAGAACCGTACTTTTGCTCAGTCCTCAACAAAATTTTGATGCTCTTAGCTTCTCAATACTCTGAAGTAAAACATTGCAAATTCAAATAGGTCTTCTCATCCATAGATGAATTGTTCTACTTCCTTCAATTTATATTTCATTCATCAACTACATTTTCTCATCACTTTTCATTTCCAATTTTGAATTGAGAAGAAGCGAAATTGAAGGTTATAGTCCACAAAGAAAGTTCATAAAATACTCAAATAATACATTGTATTGTCAACAAAACAAAAACTAAGAAATTTAAGCCACATTTAAGGTTGTGGTGTAAGAAGGAAATCCATACATACACCAAATATGAAAAGATGATGTCATGATACACAACTGAGGTATTGCAGTTAACTACAAACTCACATTTCTGAAACAAAACAGCATATCACAAAAACCTTCATTTGTCAAAATGATAGGGCCATAAATCCAACAATCGAGTTAATCACAAGCTCCTACACTGCATTCCTGTACGAGTAGAACTAAATGCCGAAAATTTTAATTAAAAAAGGGGGAAAAAGGAACTTTTTTGCAATCATTCACGGAAGACTCATAGGAGAAAAAGCTGTCATCCCTAAAACTTCCTCAGACCGAACATCCAGGTAACACCTCAAATTCATTCCAGAACGCCGAAAAATGTGCCACACAACTTCAGTATTGTAAAACATTGAATGAGAAGAAATATGCAAAATAAGGAAAAAAAAATACTAAAACCCCTCGTAAACAAGACACCCCCAATAAAAAATCCCAACACGTTCAAAGTAACAATAATAATAAAAAAAATCAAAGAATTTTAAAAATAAACTAGCATCACTAAGGCCCAATAAAGTCACGAACTTTGAAAATTCAACACAAAAAGCAAGACAAGCTCGGACACACAAGCACAAAAAAAAAAAAAACTAAATCTTGAAACGGGTACAGGAAATATACCACAAATCTTGATGGGAGGCTGGAGTTCAAGAAGATTAGGCTGATTGCTGAAGATTTGACGTGAGGCATCACACAGCTGCTTGATTTCGGATTCCGTCAGCTGCACCAATTTCCCAGGCTTCGAGGATCGGACTTCAACCAGTTTCTCTATGATTTTATCCAATACTACAGGGTCCATTGATTCCTGCGGCCGCAAAACTACTCTCCGATTTTCACACACTCACACACATTAGTGCGTGAATTCGCTTTTCGAGAAGGACAAGAGCGTCTCTTTTGGGGTCTTTTCAAATTAATAAAAAAATAATTAATAAAATATATAAAAATTCATGAGGAGCCGGGACTTCAAACAGCGGCTTCTCGTTTTCTTTTTGAGATTTTTTGATTGGGTACAAAACATAAATTATTAAATTCAAATCGATCAATATCATTTTGTTTCAGTATATATTATAATATTTTTTTCTAAAATAAAACTTTAATTTAAGTTTTGTTTTCCCACGGTTCGAAAATATATTATTTCAGTTTGGTTTAGATTAATTTTTCACAGTATCGTTTTAAAAAAAATTAGCCATGAACCGACCATTTATTTTTCCACCAAAAATCAATTTAGTCGAACTGAATTAAAATTTTCAGTTAGTATTCGAAATAACCGAATTGCAAAAAATATATATATTTTTTGAAAATGCAAAAATAGTTTTAAAACTGTAAATTTTGCATTGTAATATCTGATATAATTATATAAACTAAATTAAAGAAAAAATAATCGTAGTAAAAAATCAATTTATTTGGTCGACCGATCATTTTTATATAAAAAAGTAATCGAAACCAAATTAAATAAACAAAAACATAATAAAATAAATATTATGACATGAATCCTTGGTTCAGAAAATTTCAGCATGAGTTGCATTTTTTAAAATATTATTTTACTAAAAGTCTAAAATACATCTTTTCGATATTTAACTTAAAACAAACACGAGATCAGATGATTATAATTCGTATCAAATGATATTCTCTATTAGACTTCTGACAATTTCATTGTTTTACCAAAATTAACGTTTTACATGACAATTCAATTCAAAAAAAAGAAAAGAAAAGTTCTATTATATATACATATATCTTTTACTATTTATTAAGTATATGCATATTAAAATAACTAAGTTAATGTCATAGTCTATTTTTCAATATACCAAAAATGTCTTTCTTTTCAATTTTTTGTTTTATCGTTTCTTACTCACTATCCACAAATCTCCAATAACTACTCTCTTTGTCAATTTCAATTCACTTTTTTTTCTTCTAATTAACCTAACCTGTTAAGCATCAAAATTCATATACATTGTAATTATTATTTTCTACACGCAAATGCGTGTACACGGTTGCTAGTTTTAAATATGATTTGTGCTTGTTCAACTTTAAGCATGCGAACCCGGTTATTTCTTCTTAACATAAGAATGATATCTTAACATTAGATCCAATTATCCAAAATTATTTGTTTTTGTCACTAATCGTTAACAAAAGAACGCCATCCTAACATTAGATCCAACGACCCAAAATTAAATTATTTTTTCTTGTCGCATGTACAAATAAGTTTAGACTCTTAGATACACCATGAGACGAAGAACAAAGAGGGACAAACAGTATTGAGAACAAACATCTGAATTTCATCAACTTCATAAGATCTGATATACCTTTTTTGATTCACAGGGGAGAAAATTGATAACATTTCCCCCGTTTTCTTCTTCGATCGTTACACAATTTGCTATCGACTCTCTCTATATTACCACTACTCTAGCTCGACTCGAACTATTTACATAACATAGAAGTGTGGTAAGTCAACCTCCCGACTCGAGCCATTTACAATAACTAGAAGCATTGTAATTAAGCTAGCTAACCTCAAATGGAAATTGTCTCCGAATGCTTACACTTTCTAATTCCAATCCTCAAGGTCTGCTGTATCAAACTCCCGCTGATCTCGCAACATTGTCTTCGTGGTCTCTGCAAGAAATTCACAACATTATAAGACCAGTTGTTCCAAGCTTTCCAGACTAAATATACCTTCTTAAAAAAAATTAAGAAGATCCCATTAAAAGATGATTGAGTTCAAACTCAAAGGATGAAACTTTGCATATGTCGACTTGATGGCATGTGGCATGGCAAAGATAGAATGGATAAAAAAAAACATGATTTTCTTGAGTGAATAAAAACACCAGTTTTTCGAAACTATGAAGACAGATGCATGCACACAATGGTACTTGAACCCGAGAGACGGAGTACGTGATCACAATGATGTTGGCAAACCACCAATTTGTTTATGCATACAGATTCATTATGTTGAGATTCATGGCTTGTGTATCATGAATAGAAGCAAATTTCGCTTCATTAGATCATTGTCCTGATTAAATTCACAAATCAAACCAAACAAGGAGCAGAGCTAGAACTTGAGGAGAATGACATGAAAAGAACAGAACCAACCTTTTTCCAATCTTCAGCATCCATTTCAGATGCAGATACTATGATGCTCTCAATCGCCACAGCACGATCATACTGGCTACTACATGTCTTCACTGTCTTAACCACAAACTTCTTATAAGTAGTTATCGTCTTACCATTCGCATCCTCTCTAACTGAGTTCAAGTAAAAAATAACCGGTTGTTCACAGGGGTCGGAGCTCACTGGTCGGGTATTGAATGTGAAAGGCCCATCGCTGCTACTCCTCCATGTTTGGAATGTAAGCAATGGTCTTTCCAAATCTTTAGCAGTAAAAAACATTGGATATATTTGGACGGTATAACCCCATGAGATTGAAACTGACCATTCATACTTGTGAAGGTAGCAAATACATTGTTGCAATGTACGAGAGGGATCGGCTACATACGCGTTCATTAAGGTTTTCAGAGAATCCAACTGCGTCTGGTTTGGAAACAACGGCTTCACATAGTCGAGGTGGTGAAGCGAAACTAACGGTGCCAAGGGGTGTGCCGCTAAGAGGCCGAAGGGGTCACCTTTGACGTCAATCTGGAGATTTGAGGGATAGTAAAAATGTTATATATGTAGCTACACCTCTAGTTGATATTTAGTCAAACTGTTTACCACTAATCCGTTTTAATTATTTTATCTATTTGAGTGTCAAAATGTGTTTTGCAACTGTTTATATATAATCAGCTTTAGCTTCCCATCTATTCAAATATCTAATTAATCCAATAATTATTTAAAGTTAATCGATCTTAATTAGTCCTTTTGCACAACTGAACTAGCAAATAGCAATGGGGTAAAACAATTTTTTTTTTCAAATTTGATCATTTTTCACTCGAACACATCATTACATTTGTTCGATATTACGCCAGTACTCCAATGAAAAATAGAGAAAAAAGTACAAATTTGTGGAGTAAACCATAAATTGACCGAAATACAAGATATAAGACCAAAAATGTAATTTTCACGTGTAAAATAACTACTCTTTAAGTTTAATCAAATTCAGAATTGTCACTACTTTATTCTTACTTTTATTGCTTTAACAGTTAAATTGTCCAAGATAATTATTAAAAAAAAATGCTCAAGTTCAGTTTATAAAGTCGATATATATAATTTCACATATCAATAAATAAAAGAAAATCTTAAAACAGATTACTTTTAAATAATCATGGAAATTAATTCTTATACTCAAATGCATAAAAGACAAATTTGATGGTGCGGAAACTTTTACAAGACCGATTTGATCATTAAAAAAAAAATTGCTAAAATTGAAAATGATAATAGTTTTTTATATTCAAACAGAAAGGATCAAAAAACGCCGTACTCCTATATATAAACCAAAAATTGTAAAATTTGCCTCCCAAAAATCATGGCACCTGACAAAAAAAATTACGTAAAAGAAAAATAGTCTAAAATGGGGTGATCAAAATGAGAGACAAAATTTACGATTTTATAAAACATGAATATATGTTTTTTTACAAAATTAACCTAAATTGGTGTGATCATATGGTTTCATAATTCGGGACGCAATTTACTACATCTAATCATCTTTTTTCTTTGGGAATCTAATAATAGATAATTTGTCATAAATGTCAAATAGGCTCCGTTTGGTATCAAGAGGAAAAACACTTTTTTTAAAAAAAAAAAGTGTGTTTTTTTAGTTTATAAGGTGTTTGAATGGTCATTTAAGTGATTAAAAAAGCACTTTTTAAGTCAAATTTAGAGCTTTTTCAAAAGTCCAAAATTAAAGCTTTAAAAAGCGTTTTTTAAAAAAAATCTATGAAATTCAAACGGGCTCATAGACAAAACACAGATAGTAAAATAATTCCAAGACAAGGAAATTAGAAAAAAAAATTTGTAATCATTGAGACTTTGATGGTATGGTCTATTTGTTTTTTTTATGGAAAATATTGGCAATTCACATTTAACAGTTTGTAGTATTATAATTGGATTAGTGACACATTAACTTGTCAATTTGTATAATTGTCTTTATCTGTCCTTATTTTAATATTTTTTTACATGTTCATAGTTAGATAAGTTATGGCGATACATACTTCTTCTTTTTTTTTTTGTGACAGGTAAATTATATAATTTATTTTAGTATTAAAATTGCATTATTACGATCTCAACCTTTCATGGTTAATTATCTATAAAGAAACTAACAAGTAGGCGGTATATAATTTTATATTTCAAGGGGTATTATCATATTATGATTCCAATTTATGAAACAACATATATAAGAAGATCTCCAATTACGCCAAATGGAATCCATAGCAATCTTTGAATAATGAATTCTAAATTCCCCAAAGAAGACAAAAAGAATACGAGACAAAGACAACCCATCGATCATGATACCCCCATGTTTTTTAATTTCTCAACAATTTGACCATTTTTTTAATAGATTCCAAATAAAAAAAACATTTTACCATTTTTATAAATAATAAAAATATTTTATATAAAATTAAATGATAATAGATATAAATATATATTTTATAATAATTTGGAAATTGTAAAAAAATTAATTAGTTACGGGAGGGAATATTATTTATTACCTGGTGGAAGCCTGGTTCAATGGTAAGCGGCACACCGAGTTCCCCAACGCAGGCCCAGACCCGCTGATCGGAGCCGTAGAAATAATGGTACCTATCCACACAGCCGTCCATTGCTCGAGCCAGCTCCGCCGCTAATGGATAACTGACGGCGAATCCTCCGCCACCGAACGCCATGTCGTACGCATGCATCACGTCCTGCTCCACGCTCTCCGAGTTCCCGCCCACGTACACCATCCCCCGGTGGTCGTATTTCCCCAGCACCGACACCAGATTCTCCGGGAAGAACACGGTGTCATCGTCTCCCATCACGAACCACCTCACGTCCGGCAGCCCCTCCCGGAACAAATCAACCACCACCCTCGCTATCCTCACCGCCGAATCCGACCCCGCCGTCCTCCTGAACCGGGTCCAATCCGACGAGACCCGGGCGGGGATCTTGCTGGGGAGGCCGTTTCTCTCGTCGAGGAACACGAAGCCGCGGGTGGCGTTGGGTTCCCACCAGAGATCCGAGTAGTGCCGCCGCTCCGTCCAGGTCCGGGCCGACCCGCCGATCCCGAAGGCTATGTGGGAGATGTTTGTGGGGAATGAGTCGGAGTTCAGTCCGGCGATGTACCGGGCCGGGTACGGGAGGTAAACGGGCCCGGTGGTTCCATGGAAGGAGGAGTAGAGAACGAAGGAAATGGAGGCAACTAAGAAGAATACGGCCGCGGCCTTAAACGACGCCGCTAGGAAATCACAGGCCTTCTTCTCCGCCGAAGCGGGCTTGGAGAAATTGAACGGGTCCTGACCCGGATGATCTCGGGTCGTGTACATATTCTTCTTCACAGGAAGCAGTGTTGCATATTTCTGTGAGAGAATTATGATATGGGAAATGGAGACGTCTCGTGTACTGTGTGTGAAAATTAATTAATGAAACAGTACTTACTAGGTTTGTTTTTTTCCTTTTTGTTTTTTCAAAGTCAATAAAAAGTGGAAGAGACAAAAGTAATATAATACTAAAATGAGTCCAAAAGTTTTCTTTTTTGTTTTTTTGGCCCTAAAAATTAGTAAACATATTTTTTTATTTTTTAAAATATGAGCTAAAACTGATTTAAGATTTACCGCTATCATACGTGCATATTTATAGGCACGGATAAACTTTTGATTTTTTGGAGTTAAAAACCGTTAAAAACTCTTGAACTCGAGATCTAATTCTAAATTTGGAATTTGATATGATTTTTCCGCATATGTCAACAATTGCTTTTTATTTTGGAGATTTGATTGGGATCCCAAGATTTATATACATATATGAGATGTTCCTTCATCTACATAGATATGTTTTCTAATTAAATAAATTATACATTCAATATATTGGTACATGGGAAAATGTGTGATATCTTGAAAGTGAGAAACCCTCGGACAGGAGTCTCTCCGAGATTGGGAGATGGGGAAACGTGTAATCTTCTCAGACATTTTGGATTTGGATTCAACTTATCCAAAATTTAATTTATATTAACATTATCGTTACGTATATGTATAAAATCATTTAATATATTTAATTTTGAATTTTATATATAAATATTATTTTTTTAATAATATTTAAAATTATTAAATTTTTCATTTCTAAAATAATATTAAAAAATTTAAAATTTATTTATCAATTTATCCTATATTTAATAATTAGTTGAGAAAGATATAGAAATATATATAAATAAAATCTTTACTTATTTGTATAAAGGTTAATTTTGGAAGAAAAAAAAAAAGTTGGTATTCATTCTAAGGTGCTCAACTTTTATGTATAGTATAGATAATGCAAAAATAAAAAAAAAATTGTATTTTTCGAATGATCGTATGAGCATAGATTATGTCACTAAAGAATTGAATAAAACGTTTTGTAAAATTTTTTACAAGATATTAAAGTTGATGTATTGAACCTAAAAAGTTAATTGAGTCTTAAGAAAATTTAATTTAAATGATCGAACTAGAAACTTACAATAAGCTCGAAATTCAGATATTATTATGATATGTTGTTGTTTACGATAATTGTTTCTCATTTTGTCGTGTTTCTCCTGGTCAATCAATATATTTGAAAAGATCATTTTTTAAAATAATAATTAACCGAGGTTAAGTAACAAAATACCTCGTCGTGGATAATTGATCGCACTATTTTATCAACCGCCTTCAACATCCAAGCAATCGATTCAATTGTTGACCCCATGTTATTACACAAAAAATGCAACATAAAATGAGTTGGAAAATGCCCGTAACAACAATAGCAACTCGAAAAATAAATAAAAGATCTTCGCGTGGTGTAACAAATATTAAACTTTAAACTTATAAATAATGCTATCATTTCTTGCATTAATCAGGTAATATATAAGCTCATAATAAATTAAAGGTGTATCATTGAGTATTTCTTTCATGTGGAGTGCCTGTTATCCTAAAAAATCCCCATCCATAATATCAATGTTTAATGAAGTATTTTTAAAATATTTTTTTTCGTGTTGATAATTAAATATTGGGAATTGGACATATAGGAATTAGGAAGGTTGTATTTTGAAATAAAATTCGGTTTCTACCACTTCATAATTTTAAAAAAATACATAGTTTTATTTTTTAATGCATGAATTAATGACATGCATCGATATAAGTTGGAAGGATAAGTAATAAATTAGTAAAATCACCAATTTGATATGAGTCAACATAAAATACCAGTAACGTTACTTGCATCGATGTTAACATAGATTCATATTGGTGTTAAGGTGCACGTTTTACGGTTTTGTACAAATTTTTTCAACTAATTTTAAAATAAAATATAATATCACAATTGTAAATATTCGCTACAAAAAAACTTAACGATATTTTGTTTTTCTTTCTTGGTTTTATCTCCTTTCTTTTCTTTTAAGGGTCCGTTTGAAGTTGGTGATAAGATAAATAATATATTGTAATAAAAAATAAACAAAAAATAATAGTTAATATAATATTTGATTTGATTGATAAATTATAATTTGTTTGATTTGATTGATTATCTATTATATTGAAATAGTGAATTACTATTTTATCCTTTTAATAATTAATAAAAATATGAATAATATTATTTATAAATGGTAATATAGTAATTTAAATTCAATGATTTGATTGATGTAAGATAAATAATTTATAATTTGATTGATGTGATATAAATAATTGAAAGATGAATAAATAATATGAAAAAAAATGTAAAACTAGATAAGATAATTTATAGTTAGATTAATAATATATAACTTCAAACACAACCTAAGATGTTTCTAGATCTTCAATATTTGTTTCTTTCATTTCCCCTATTTGAGTCTGAGGGAAAATTTAGGATACAATGTTAAATTTCCCGGTCTCGGGCTCGTTTATCACCTTTATTGCTACAATTATCTAGTTTATTTTTATCAATTTGTTAAAATATATTTTAGATGTATATATGATTTATTTATGAATATGATTTTATTATTGTATAATTATAATATTTTAATATAAATAGAGGAAAAATATATATTTTATTATATATTTATAAATATTTTGAAAATAGATTATAATTGAGTATATAATTAGCAATAGATAATTCTATAATTGTTTTACAAAGAGCAAGATAATTATTTATTATTTTTAAAAAACATAATTATTTATTATAATATAAGTTTTAAATAAATTTTTATACTTTTATAATAAAATAACTTTAAATAAAATATTTTGTTGAATTTACTAAAACGAATTTTACATATTAATGTCAGGATAATAATTTTTTATGTTAACTTTTGACGCTTTTGTTTTAATTTTTTTTAAAAAAGGAAATAAAGTATAATCGCAAAAAATAGCAATGACAAGTGCTCACAGTTAGAGCCGTCAATTTGGGTTAGACCCGTCGGATTGGCCCGGTGAAAGAATTGATGCCTCGCTAGCCAAGTTGTGGCTAAGGGCTATGAGAGTCTCTTATTGTAAACAATCTTTGTTTAATATAATTTACATTCATTAATGACATTTTCTTTATCTTTCTTCATAATGTTATATTGTGATATACTATTGTTGTTTTGATAAAGACCTTAAATATACTATAGTGTAAGTAAGATGAAATTGAAACGACCCGAACTCTATAATTAATAAATAAATATGCGGAATTTTTTTTTTTATACTTACTAAATAAAATATGTACATATATGCCCATACATATATGCACAGAATAAAAAGATTTAAAAATAAATAAATAATTAATTAATTAAATACTTAAATAAAAATGCATTCTTTAAAATAAAATAAATATCTGAGTCAAACATTTAATTAAAAATACTGCATAAATAAAATGATTAAAATTTGCATGCACTGACAATATTCAATAAAATATTCAAAACTCACAACCACTGAAAAATAATATAAAATGTGTAACGTGCTGACATAATCAAAAAAATGCATGTGACTCAGACATCTATTGTTGGAAAAACGCGGCGTTCAGATCAATCACGATTGATACCCGGTGCAGCGGAAGTTTAAAAATTTTAGTATGGAACAATTCCATAGTGTGGGTATCAACCATACGATAAAATTATATGTGTGTGTAAAATTAAATAACAATTATATAATTTTACCTTTAATCTCGAATCGAGATTCTGGACACCAACAGATTTAATATGCTCTTGTTGTCTCTCCCTGGAACTGATGAACTTTAATCTCCTTCAATCAGGTCCACGAATAGAGGTTTAATCCCTCTGATAGATTGCACTAGAAAATCTATCAGAAGTTTTCTACGAAGAGAATAAACGAATTTGATTCGCTATTTCAGACTGCAATTCAAAATCACAGACCGGAATTTCTCACCCAGAGTAGGGAGGGGCGGCGGTCATGTGAGAGAGAGAGCTAGGGTTTCGAAAACTCTGTCTCAAAATTATGACCAGTTGTGTGTTATTTCTGTACTGCAATAACTTATTTATAATGCAGGCCACTAACACCTTAGGGCCCATTAGTCATAAGTTGAGGCCCGACAAGCAAAGCCCGCATGTTCAGAAATTAATATAAAATTCATCGTGACTCCGATTGATGAACCGATTTCACCAATGTGCACAGAAACCATTTCTGCACATTTTAAAGTCAAGATAAATTTTCCTGAATCCGAATTCAGTGATTTCCAAAAATGTCCATCCCTATGTCATTTTAGGAAATCCTACTCCCTTACTCTTATTTAAGAAGTCCAACTTCTTTATTCATTAAATTTAACTCTTTAAATTTAACTATCTCAACGGGGATTAAAAATCCATTACACTGTGTGACCCTCAATGGTTCAGGGATACAGCTAGCCGTGGGCTCACAACTCCTTGTGACTCGGAACAACACTTTCCGACTTGCCCAACGAATCATGGTAAAGCGCCTAGAAACATCGCCCCATGATTCCCTAGGTATCACTGATAGTGCCTACAAGAACCAGTAGATTTTGGTTAGCGTACAGTACGGTCCCTTCATCCATATATCCCGATCGAATCAACAACCATTGGTATATCGAGAGTCGCTCAAGATTCGATAACTATGCAATACATCTTGAAGATCAAATTAGTGACATCGCATGTGCTACTAAGAAACCATTTCTTAAATCACATCAAGTACTCTGGCCAGAGATTCGTCACACTAATATTTCCTCAGATCGCATAGGATATCCACACTCGCAAGTATGTGGTGAATCCTTGACAACAATGCATCGACTCCTATATGTGTTGTAACTGTACCCAATCCCGATACCTGATGACCCCCATAGAGTCGGTAAACGAGTCAAAGCACAGTACTAGCATATAGAGTCTCCATGATGTTTCAAGTAGTAAGGACTAATGGTGTACAACCAAAACCGCGGACTTTATCCACTCGATAAGTGATAACCACTTGGAAAGTCCGGATAGGGTAGTTCGATTATTCATCCTATGAATATCCATTTGCATGCTTCGAACATCTCCATGTTCCCTACCAATGAAACGTGGTACTCCGCATCGCAAATGCTAGTCTCAAACTCGAGCGATCCTTATCCTTATTATCGGACGGCTCAATCGACTATGAACAGTTTAGAATATACAGTGACTATAAGATGTATTTCATGATAGACATCCCCATGTTCTACCACATCTTACATACACTATAGTATATTCAAGGTCTTTATCAAAACAACAATAGTATATCACAATATAACAATATGAAGAAAGATAAAGTCATTGCCATTAATAAAAGTGTAAATTACATTAAACAAAAGATCGTTTGTACAAAGAGTCATCAAAGCCCATAGCCACAAGTTGGCTCACTGGGCACCCACTCTTTCATCTATCACGGTCATGGGGTCACTGCATGCCCGCTCATACATCCTCGCCTCCGGTGGGTACAACCTCATCCTCAACGTACTCACCTGCACCATACCAGTGTAGTGAGCCTAGAGGCCCAACATGCTAACATAACAAGGGTTTAAAATAATTTAAAACAATTAAATACTAACACATATATATACATGAATGAGCATGCTTGAAAATATCATAACATAACATAACTTAACTTAACTTAAATAACATAATACATAAACATTGTTGAGCAATTAATTTTCTAACATCGCATGGTTGTATCCGTAGTGTAACCTTAAATCATACATTAAATACTGATCAGCGTGGAAACCAACGTACGTGGCGGTGACGAATCACCTCTTAAATTGGCAGTAAACTGCCCTTCAATAGTTCACATATGGGGACGAATCCCCCTTAAATTGTCACACTACTTCAACTTCCAACATAAAATATTTTATTATTGCTCAACCTTAAACATTTAATTATGCATAAAATTATTTCATGAATGCATGTACTTAAATAAAATGTGTGTCCTTCATATATATTTAATTTAATTTCTTACTAACATATAAATATTAAAATAACTTCAATGCATAAAAATAATTAAATATATAATCAGGACACATGCAAATTTCTCATGGATGGTCCTGGACTGCTGGCCCTAACACTCAAGCCCAATTACTTAAATCTGGTCCATAAACACTGAGACTGGCCCAATAACATACTTAAGCACAATAAAATTATTCTAAGCCCAATTAAATTAATTTAAGCCCATTTAAAACATTTTAAGCCCAATAACAACTTAAACTGGCTCAATGGGCCCAAAAGCCCAAAGACTGGCCCAATAACTTTTATGGGCTCAAAAGCCCATAAAATTAATGGACTAACTTAATTAAAATTTTAAAAGTCCAAATAAAATTATTTGGGAGTCCAAATAATTTTATTTCAAATTAATTGGACCAAAAACCCATTAATTCGTAAAATATTTTAAAAATAAAAAGACTCGAGCCCGGCCCACCAAACCCAAACCCAAACCCACTTAACCCGACCCACTACCTTACTGACCTGACCCGGACACCCAGACCCGACCCAGGCACAGAACCCAGCCCAACCTGATCCCCCCCTCTCTCAATTCCTCTCGGCTGCGTGCAGCAGCCCTTCAAGGGCTGCTGCCGCACCAGTCCGGCCACCACTGGCCGGACCGCCGCCGGCAGGACCTTCCCAAGGTCCTGCCGGTCCGAACCTGGCCATGGGTCGGCTGGTTCCCGGCCCTGCATGCCCCAGCCGACCCCTCTTCCCTCCAACCCTAAACTGCTCCTCTAGGGCCTCCGATCTGAACAGCAGGCCTCCTGGACTCGTTTGGCTCAAACCACTCAAGCCATTTGAGTCCAGGTCACACACACACCCACTGGACCCTCGACCAGCAGCCAGTCTACCATGGGAGAAGAAAAACGTGAGCATGCTTTACTAATCCAACCAAAACCGTACGCCTTCATCAAACTCAAACATTTTCTGAAAAAAACTAAAAGTTTTCGATGCACAATACTACACACACTATCATAACTGACATGGCAAGAAAAATCTAAAGGAAACATGCCTTGCACTGTAAAAACGAGGAGAAACGGGCGTGAGACGATTCCGGGACGACGGGACGATGATCAACCACCTTGGAAGCTTGAAAAATCAATCTCCTATGGAGTTTTCTTGCTAGAACGATGAAGAAGATGATGGAGAAGTGGGATGGAGGCGGCTACTAGGGTGAAGGATCGGTTAAGGGTTTGGGGTAGATTAGGTTAGAGTTTATTTTAATTAAAATTAAAATAGGTTTTAGGATAATTAAAATATTAATAATGATTTTAATACTAAAATATATAACTTAAAAGCACCAACTAATACTTAAAAATCTGATACTAAAAATAAAATCCCAAAATATTAAATTAAGGGAATTTTAAAAATACTAAAAAGTCAATATTTTGGCTAATTTTGAATAAAATGGACTCCTAAAATTATATAAAACTAAATACTTAAAATTTTGAGATAATAAAACTCAAAATAATATTTTAGGGCTCTAAAAAGGCTCATAAAATAATTTGGGTGTAAAGTTGTCATCTCGTCCGTCCACGGTCCCGTCAACGCGATAAAATAATTAAAATACTAAAAATCATAAAAATCACTAATTATGGGTTAAATGCTTAAAAATAAATTAAATCATGCACAAATAATTCACATAATTATTTAACCCATAAATCTAAAATTTAAATAATTAAATATCCTAATTATGCATGCGGATTTACGTATTTAAAATACCGGGTGTTACAGAAATAGTGAATAAAGAGAGATTACTATCATGAAACACATCTTATAGTCACTCTATATTCTAAACAGTTCCTAATCAATTGAGACGTTCGCAAATAAGGATAAGGATCGCTCGAGATCGAGACTAGCATTTGCGATGCCAAGTACCACGTTTCATTGGTATGGAACATAGAGATGTTCAAAGCATGCAAATGGATATTCATATGATGAATGATCGAACTACCCTATTCGGATTTTCCAAGTGGTTATTATTAATTGAGTGGATAAGTTCGCGGTTTTGGTTGTACACCATTAGTCCTTATTACTTGAAACATCATGGAGACTCTGTATGCTAGTACTGTACTTTGACTCGTTTACCGACTCTATTGGGATCATCAGGTGTCGGGATTGGGTACAGTTACGACACATATAGGAGTCGATGCTTTGTTTTCAAAGATTCACCACACGCTTGCGAGTGTGGATATCCTATGCGATCTGAGGAGATATTAGTGTGACAAATATCTGGCCAGAGTACACGATGTGATTTAGGTTACTTGGTTTCCTAGTAGCACATGCGATGTCACTATTTGATCTTCATGATGCATTGCATAGTTATCGAATCTCGAACAACTCTCGATGTACCAATGGTTGTTGATTCGATCGGGATATTTGGATGAAGGGACCGTACTGTACACTAACCAAAACCTACTGGTTCTTGTAGGCACTATCAGTGATACCTAGGAAATCATGGGGCGATGTTGCTAGGCGCTCTTACCATGATTCGATGGGTCACAAGGAGTTGTGAGCCCATGGCTAGCTGTATCCCTGAACCATTGAGGGTCACACAAGTAATGGATTACTAATCCCCGTTGAGATAGTTAAATTTAATGAAAAAAAAGTTGGACTTCTTAACTAAAGGAAGTGGAATTTCCTAAAATGACATAGGGATGAGCATTTTTGGAAATCACTGAATTCGAATTCAGAAAAATTATCTTGACTTTAAAAGGTGCAGAAATGGTTTCTGTGCACATTGGTGAAATCAGTTTATCAATTGGAGTCATGATGAATTTTATATTAATTTCTATAATAACAGACTTGGCTTGTTAGACTTAAGTTATGGATTATGGGTCCTAAGGAGCTGGTGTCCTAATAGAGATATAACTTAATCTAATCTAGAAATTATATATATATATATATATATATATATAAGTGTAATTTTCAAAAATAACATTCAATTCCAACCTTGAGTTTTCGAAAATCACACAAAATTAAAAGAGGGTTTTTCGAAAATCCTCTCTCACTTTTTGAGAGAATTCAGTCTGTGATTTTTATGAAAAATTACATTTTGAATTGACAGATCAAATCTGTTTAATCTCTACGATAAACATCTGATTGATTTCTAGTGCAAACAATCAGAGGGTTTCAGTTTTCTGTTCGTGGATCTAATTCCGGAGATTGATCGAGTAGTCATAAGTTCCTGGGATTTACAACAAGAGCAGATTTAATCTGTTGGAGTCCATAATCAAGCCATAGCTTGAAGACGTAAAATATTTAATTGTGATTATTATTTTACTTGCATAATTTAATCGTTAGGATTTGAAACCCATGATATGGAATCATTTCATAAAATTTTTTTTAAACTTCCGCTGCACCGGGTATCAGATCTATGATCTGAAAACGTGTTCAAACAGTGGTATCAGAGCCAGGTTGTTTCTCAGATCAAACGATTAAAATTAATCGATTG
This sequence comes from Henckelia pumila, assembly GCF_033568475.1. NCBI lineage: Eukaryota > Viridiplantae > Streptophyta > Magnoliopsida > Lamiales > Gesneriaceae > Henckelia > Henckelia pumila. The sequence goes on from NC_133123.1 coordinate 45,800,967, forward strand.
TACAAAATTTTTAGCCTCGGTTTTTTGAAATAAAACGAAAAATTTTAAATTAAAAATTTGAAGGAAACAAGGGCGTCCGGGGCAGCGATTCCAGGGCAGCGATCGTCGCTGCCCAACTCCACGTGGGCAGCCCTGTCCCACGTGGAGGCGGGGCTGCCCGGGAACGTCCCGGGCAGCAAGGAAAATTAAAATTCGGTTTTTTTTTAGAATTTTTTATTTTCAAAATTTTAGTTTTTGGTCGGATCAAAAATTGTTTTTGATTGGTCCGCAAGGCATCGGGTTAAATTGTTTGAGTTCGAAATTTTTAAAATTGATTTTTGGATAAATTTGAATTTTTGGAAAATTTATAAATTTTATCCGTTAAATTAGATTTTATAAAATTGATTATTTTGGTACAATTGATCATAAGATATGATCTTATAAAAAGATTAGATAAAATTTGATTTTATCTTTTTAATTATGATGTCATTGCATGTTATCCAATTATTTAATTATTGAATTAATTATTGGATTAATGGATGATCGCCATGACCAAGTTTGTAGGTGTATGTTAGGTTGTTTACATTTGGTTTTATTGTTGTTGGGTTTTATTAATGGGCTTGGTTTATGGCCCAATTTGAATTGTCATTTGTAATGAAAAGTGGGTCTGGTTTATGGCTCGTTCCCACCCTTAAATATGTATCCCCTACTTGTTATCGAAATTTATTGTAAATTTATTAGACTTAGTGGGAGATAAAGATTTGAAGACAAAGGTGGGCCCAGCAGACAATAAAAACCAAAGAAATGTAAATTGGAAGCACAATGTAATAGGATTGCATTGCATACTTGCATATCACCTAGGATTGGACTTAGACTCGTGATTGGCAATCACGGGTCGATTAGTTTTGGGGTCGATCATCCTAAATATAATATATGATATTATTGTTGTATGCATGTTTAGACTAAATTGTATGAATCCCGCAAGCATACAAATATGATATGATGAGACAATTTTTCAAAATTAAAAATCTCTCATTTTAAATATGATTTAAAATTGATATCAAGATAAACAAAAAAAAATTTAAATATTGTTTAAATATTCCTACTGAAACATCCTAGAACTCCTACTGAATTTTTTTTTAACTCTCTAATAATAAAATAATGAATATAAATATATATATGCCCATACATATATATATCATACTTAAAAATAATTTTTCTTAAGTTAATATACATAAACACAATAAGTACAATAATAAAACACACATGCAATTAAATAATTTAAATTAATTACTAAATAATAATTTATAAGAATGCCATAATAAAATTTCTAAATAATATTTCTTTCACAAAAATTCATAAAAACTTAGAAAATAAATACTTAAACGTAAAATCCACGCATATACTAAAAATCTATAATAATAAAATATATGCGGAAATAAGTGTTCTAGTCTCAACATAAAATTCATCTTAGAGCAATGGTCACGGGTTCTAGCCGCCTGAAAACTCATACGCCCTCGCCGCCAGTCGGGAACACATTGTCCTTATTGACATTTTGCTCACCTGCACCATTTAAATCTAGTGAGCCTAGAGGCTCAGCACGTTCTATCCTTATATAACAAAATTAAATCACACACAAGTACACATTATATAAAATACGTGAATAATAATTATACGTGCATGATCTTAAAATTATATGCATATAAACTTGAAATAAAATAATTATACTGATTTATCATAATGCTAAACATATATCATCATACTTAATAAATCTCATAAAATAACTTATCATGATTTCTTAGTTCTCAATAGGTCGTATCCATGTCGGTGACATCATACTAAGCGATCGATCAATCTATAAACCAACGTACGCGGCGGTGGGGTTTCCACCTCTGTGCTGCCACTTCACCAGCCCTCTCAGCTGGATCCATAAGCTCACCATACTTATACATCATTAGGAAGGTCACCGGGCCCAGGTATCCCGGCCTCCAACCACATCACTTTCCACCTTCACTTCAACTTCCATAAAAAATATATATTTTTCTTAACATACATATAAACTTATCATAAAAATTCTTACATGATGCATGAACTTAAATAAAATCTCATTTATTTCTTTATTTCATGAAAATTTGTCCGTAAATATATATTTAATTTATTTTCTTAAAAAGCATACTTATATATCTAATAAAAATGCATGCATGAATTAAATATATATTTACGGACATTTATTTTTCCAAGGACTTGTTCGAGCTGCTGACCATTAGACTTAAACTCAAAAATTTTTAGACTGACCCAAAAACCCAAAAGCCCAATCTGCCCTGGCCCAATTAGTTTCATGGGCCCCCAGGCCCATGAGAAACTAATGGGCTCACTTAAAACATAATTTAGGCCCATCAACTTATTAATTTAAAGTTAAATTAATAAAATTATTAACTAACCATTACTATAAATTAGACCGATAAAATTATTAACCCGACTCAACTTGACCCAATAATTCTCATGGATCACATGGCCCATGACAAATTAGTGGGCTCACCTCAATAATTATTAAATTCCATTAATTTAGTCCAATTAATTAATCAAGCCCAACGCATAATTTATTAACTTGAACTCTTAATTAATTAATTAATTAGAATAAGAGACTTAAGCCCAAATAATAAAATCTAGACCCGAACTAAAAATATTTTGACCCATCAAGACTTGACCCAACCCGGACCCGAAAAACCAAGCCCGGCCCGCCAAAACACAAGACGCAACCCTAGCCTTCCTCTCCCAAATCCCAACTCACGGCTGCCCTGAGCGGATTCAGACAAATTGATTGTGCCGCCTGCTCAGGCCACCTTTGGCCGTGAAACCACTGCCTATACTTAGCTAACATCCAGGAGGTTCTAACGCAACAAATTTGACTTAAAACCGAGCTCTGTAGAAGGAGAACGAACCAAAACAACAGAACCCCTCTGCTGCTGTACGTGCAGAACGCGACTCGACACTTCAGGCCGGTTGGCCGCCTAGATCCGGCCACCACCTGCCGGATCACCACCTTGAATACCTTCCCCAAGGTCTGGCGGTTCTAACCCCACCAGAACCAGACCCTAACTCAACCTATTGACCAAGAACGAGCTGTTTTTCTGAAACTACTCAACCTGCGCCCAATCTGTCTTCTATAGTGCACACAGCCTAAACCAGCGGTTAAGCCATATGAACCACCATACAATCACGACCCTAAGGACCGTAACTAAGCCCTCAACCAATGTGTTCAGCCCCTAAAACAGCCTTAGATCAGAATATATGAAGAAACATGGGTTATGCACCTAAAAACGTGAACCATGCATGATCATGTGAAGAATTTCATTCAAAACCACAAACGCATACATAATATGATCATTCATGTTTAAAAAGAACTGTGTAATATGATTTAAATGGTGTTCAAAAATGGATTCGAGACGTGCCTTGTTGAATATTTGGACAAAACGAAAAAATTGACGCGTATCGGGCTCGCCGGGACGAACGGCTTGAAAATTCCTTGCCGAAAAACCTCAAGAAAAATCGTGTGTGTTGTGTTCTCTGACATAGAACATGAGAGATGGGGAAGAAGGATGAGAGATGAGGCTTAGAGAGTTTAAGCGTGAGATAGGGTAAATCTTTTTTTTTTTGGAAAGATAATCTGGGTTTAATAAATAAATAGATAATTAAGATAAATATATACTCTAAACATATAAAATTTTAAAACTCTTAAATACAATATAAATTTGATATTTAACCTTAAATCCCGAAATTATAATTAATGGGATTTTTAAAGCTTAATAAAAGTTATTAAAATGACTTATCTTGGGTAAAAACGGACCTATAAATATATATATATATAAACACTATGATTTTCTTGAAATAATACCTTAAAATAATATTTTAAGGCTACTAAAAATCTCATAAAATATTTTGGATGAAAACAACATCTCGTCCGTCCACTGTCCCGCCTACGCGATCATAAAATAATTTTTCTCAAATAAATTCATAAATCATATCATATAAATTTAAATGCCGAAACAATATTTAAAGCATTCAAATAAATCACATAATTCACATACTAACTCATAAAAACAATTCAACACATTTTCACATTATTTTAAAATTATTAAATCTCCTAGTTATGCATGCGGATTTATGTAGCAAATTTCCGGACGTTACAATTCTCTCCCCCTTAAATGGAATTTCGTCCTCGAAATTTGATTTAACTTAGTCGTCTAATAACACATGACTAAAATTTTTCAAAACTAATTTTCAAACTTAAATCCCAAAAACATAACTTAATTTATATATCTAAAATTCAATTTAAATCTCAAAAAAAATTCTAACTTGTCAAACTTAAATCTAAAATCATAACTTAATCTACAAATCTAAGTGTCAAACTTACGTCTCATAAATTATCAAACTTAATTTTCTAAACATATATCAGTCTAGTCATCCTGGGGTGTAACGCGTCTCAAAGGAATACTCTAATTTCCATAAATTCTTTACGTAACCGCATTGCATACCTAAGTATTTTTAACTTTAATACTGTAATAACTTTAAATTCTCCTTTCATAAATCGTTAAAACATAAGTCATGTGTTCCATGCATAAAACATAATTTAAATCATTTAAAACTTACAGACTGCCAGTGCGGCTTCTGAGCTCCGAGCAGCAAGCTAGTAACCCTCTAAGGACCATGGCTTTGATACCAAATGAAACATCCTAGAACTCCTACTGAATTTTTTTTTTAACTCTCTAATAATAAAATAATAAATATAAATATATGTATGGGCATATATATATTTATATTCATTATTTTATTATTAGAGAGTTAAAAAAAAAATTCAGTAGGAGTTCTAGGATGTTTCACCTACCTTCCATCAACGATCAATGTATGAGATGCTACCCGATGACACGGTCCGACTCATATTATTGGGGGGGCCCGTTTGTTGGAAAGCTGTACATTGGATCGACATATGTTGTAAGTTGGGTGGAACTCCCATGAGATTGGTTCATATTATTGGGGATCCACATGACAACCGTCAATCACAACTTAATATTGATGGGTCATCTTGACATGTCAGAATAAACGGCGTCATATTATTGGGCCCTTATGAAAGAGTGGGTGCCCGGTTAGCCAACTTGTGGCTAAGGGCTTTTGTGACTCTATGTATAAACAATCTTTGTTTAATATAATTTACATTCATTAATGACATTTTCTTTGTCTTTCTTCATATTGTTATATTGTGATATACTATTGATGTTTTGATAAAGACCTTGAATATACTATAGTGTAAGTAAGATGAGATAGTGAATAAAGAGAGATCACTATTATGAAACACATCTTATAGTCACTGTATATTCTAAACAGTTCCTAGTCAATTGAGCCGTCCGCTAATAAGGATAAGGATCGCTCGAGATTGAGACTAGCATTTGTGATTCCAAGTACCACGTTTCATTGGTAATGGACATGGAGATGTTCAAAGCATGCAAATGGATATTCATATGATGAATGATCGAACTACCCTATTCGGACTTTCCAAGTGGTTATCACTTATCGAGTGGATAAAGTCTGCGGTTTTGGTTGTACACCATTAGTCCTTACTACTTGAAACATCATTGAGACTCTATATGCTAGTACTGTACTTTGACTCGTTTGTCGACTCTATTGGGGTCATCAGGTGTCGGGATTGGGTACAGTTATGACACATATAGGAGTCGATGCTTTGTTGTCAAGGATTCACCACATACTTGCGAGTGTGGATATCCTATGCGATCTGAGGAGATATTAGTGTGACGAATCTCTGGCCAGAGTACATGATGTGTTTTAGGTTACTCGGTTTTCCTAGTAACACATGCGATGTCACTATTTGATCTCCAAGATGTAATGCATAGTTATTGAATCTCGAACGACTCTCAATGCACCAATGGTTGTTGATTCGATCGGGATATATGGATGAAGGGACCGTACTGTATGCTAACCAAAATCTACTGGTTCTTGCAGGCACTATCAGTGATACCTAGGGAATTATGGGGCGATGTTGCTAGACGCTCTTACCATGATTCGTTGGGCAAGTCGGAAATTGTTGTTCCGAGTCACAAGGAGTTGTGAGCCCACGGCTAGCTGTATCCCTGAACCATTGAGGGTCACACAAGTAATGGATTACTAAACCCCGTTGAGATAGTTAAATTTAAAGAGTTAAATTTAATGAAAGAAAAGTTGGACTTCTTAACTAAAAGGGAGTGGAATTTCCTAAAATGACATAGGGATGGACATTTTTGGAAATCACTGAATTCGGATTCAGAAAAATTATCTTGACTTTAAAAGGTGTAGAAATGGTTTCTGTGCACATTGGTGAAATCGATTTATCAATCGGAGTCATGATGAATTTTATATTAATTTCTATAACAACGGGCTTGGCTTGTTGGGCTTAAGTTATGGATTGTGAGCCCTAAGGAGTTAGAGTCCTAATACAATTATAACTTAATCTAGTTAGAAATTATCTATAAATACATGTGTAGTGTTCGAAAATTGAAACAATTAATTCTAGAAATTTTTGAAATTCACATAAAATAATTCAAGGGGATTTTCGAAAATCCTCTGTCTTTTTTTGAGAAAATTCGGTCTGTGATTTTTGTGAAAAATTACATTCCGAATTAACAGATCAAATCTATTTATGCTCTATGATAAACTTCTGATTGATTTCTAGTGCAATCAATCAGAGGGTTTCTGTTTTCTATTCGTGAACCTTATTCCGGTGATTGATCGTGAAGCCATCGGTTCCCGGGATATACAAGAAGAGCAAATTAAATTCTGTTGGTGTCCATAATCAAGACGTTGCTTGTATAGGTAAAAATTTAATTGTGATTTTATTTTTACTTGCATAAATTTAATCGTAAAGTTTTGATACCCATGATATGGAATCGTTCCATATCGAAAAATAAAAATTTTTAAACTTCCGCTGCACCGGGTATCAATTCTTAATTGATCTGAACACGATTTCTAACAGTGGTATCAGAGCCAGGTTGCTCAGATCAAACGATTAAATTAATCGATTGTACAAAATTTTGGCCTCGTGTTTTTGAAACAAAATCAAAAATTTTAAATTAAAATTTAATGGGCACATCGGGCAGCGAACGTCGCTGCCCAGGGCAGCGCACGGCACATCGGGCAGCAAACGTCGCTGCCCAGGGCAGCGCACGGTGCTGCCCATGGGCAGCAATTTGATCGCTTCCCAAGGGGCAGCGACGGGCTACCCTGCCCGGGCCCCTTTTTTTGGGGCGCGGGCTGCCCGGGATTGTCCCGGGTAGCCCGGGAAAAATTAAAATTGATTTTTAATTAAAATTTTAATATTTTGAAATTTTAGTTTTTTGGTCCGATCGAAAATTGTTTTTGATTGGTTCACGAGGCATCGGATTGAATTGTTCGAGTCCGAAATTTTTAAAATTAATTTTTGGATAAATTTGAATTTTGGGAAAATTTATAAATTTTATCCGTTAAATTAGATTTTATAAAATCAATTATTTTGGTACAATTGATGATAAGATATGATCTTATGAAAGGATAAGATAAAATTTGATTTTATCTTTTTAAATTATGATGCCATTGCATGTTATCCAATGTTTTAATTATTAAATTAATTATTGGATAAGAGGATGATCGATTGCCATTACCAAGTTTGTAGGTGTATGTTAAGTTATTTACATTTGGTTTTATTGTTGTTGGGTTTTATTAATGGGCTTGGTTTATAGCCCAATTTGAATTGTCATTTGTAATAAAAAGTGGGCTTGGTTTATGGCCCGTTCCCACCACTTAAATATGTATCCCCTACTTGTCATCGAAATTTATTGTAAATTTGTTAGACTTAGTGGGAGATAAAGATTTGAAGACAATGGTGGACCCAGCAGACGATAAAGACCGAAGAAATGTAAATGAAAGCTCAATGTAATAGGATTGCATTGCATACTTGCATATCACCTAGGATTGGACTTAGAATCGTGATTGGCAACCACGGGTCGATTAGATAATGGGATCGATCATCCTTAAATTATATATGATATTATTGATGTATGCATGTTTAGACTAAATTGTATGAATCTTGCAAGCATACATAAATTGCATGATGAGACAGATTTTCAAAAATTAAAAATTCCTCATTTTAAATATGATTTAAAATTGATATCAAGATAAACAAAAGGGAATTTAAATATTGTTTAAATGTTCCTACCTTCCATCAACGATCAATGTATGAGATGCTACCCGCGGATACGGTCCCGCTAATATTATTGGGGGGGCCCGTTCGTCGGAAAACTGTACATTGGATCGACACATGTTGTAAGTTGGGTGGAACTCCCATGGGATTGGCTCATATTATTGGGGGATCCACATGGGGACCGTCCATCACAACTTAATATTGATGGGTTATCTTGACATGTCACAATAAATGGCGTCATATTATTGGGCCCTTATTGGACATGAGGAAAAAACATGGGGGTTACTTTGGAAATAATTGGGCTCTACCTTTTGAAAATTATGGTTGGCTGATATTATTCGGGACTATGATTTGTCAATTGGACTCCATATTCCCACTAAGAAAAGGAGTTTCCCGTTTTCACTAGAGGGTAGTGAAATTGTTAAAATAGTGGGAGTGTAATTCATAAAATTAAAATTCGCCATATTTTATGTCTTAGTAAATTAATTAAACAATCATCGATTATTGTCTGTTTCATCCCAGTATATCATTATGATGAATCTTTGTAATCCACATGTTTCAATTCTCGAACAAAACAAACTTTCTAGCGCAACTATACGAAATGGTTCAATAAGTTAAGATTGTCCAGAGTTCGGAAAAGATTTTTTAAGTGTTAGAAAAGGCTTCTCCAAAAACAGCCCCGGCTGATGTAACTGCCGAAAGGTTGGCCGAACTAGAGAAATGGTTGGACCATGATCTCAAGGCAAAATGTTACATGCAAAATTGGACAAGTCTAAACAAGTTTGCCATCACTGCAAGAAACCCGGTCATTGGAAACGTAACTGCAAAGGGTATGTTTTACATTGAAATAAATGTTTTACTTAATACTACTTCTTGGGTATTGGATACCAGATGTAGATCTCACATTTGCAATGAGTTGCAAATGATGACAAGAAGTAATAAGCTTAGGAAGGGTGAGACCCAGCTAAGACTCGAAAATGGTTCTAGAGTTGAAGCCCAAGCTATAGGAGACATTTATTTAGTTTTGCAGAACGATTTTAAATTATTTTTGAGAGACGTTTTATTTGTGCCAGATTCGATTAAAAACATTATTTCTATTTTTATGCTTGATAGAAATGGTTTTTCTTGTAATTTTGTGAATGGGATTTGCAATATTTACAAGAATGAATGTTTGATTGGAAATGGACAACTTGAAAACGATCTATATAACTTAAAATTAAAAGACGTTCCAATAAATTATGTTGATAAACCGGTAACAACAAACAAAAGGAAAATCGATAGTCAAAACCCGGCAAACCTTTGGCATGCTAGGCTAGGTCATATTTCCTCAAGGAGGATGAACAAGCTAGTGGGAGAGGGCATGTTTGATATGTCTGATATTAACTCTCTACCTACTTGTGAGTCCTGCCTGAAAGGAAAAATGACTAAATCTCCTTTTAAGGGGAAACCTGAGCGTAGTCAAAATCTGTTGGATTTGATCCATACAGATGTTTGTGGTCCATTTAGAATTGATACTCAATTTGGACACACCTACTTCATTACCTTTACTGATGATTATTCAAGGTATGGGTATTTATATTTAATGAAATATAAGTCTGAAGCATTTGAAAAGTTCAAAGAATTCAAGGCTGAAGTAGAAAACAAGCTAGGTAAAAGTATTAAAGCACTTCGATCGGATCGAGGTGGAGAATACTTAAGTACCGAGTTTTTGGACTATCTGAAAGAGAATGAGATTCTCTCTCAGTGGACTCCTCCTATGACACCTCAGCTGAATGGTGTATCGGAGCGTCGTAATCGAACTTTGTTGGACATGGTTCGATCCATGATGAGTTTCACTGAGCTTCCACCTTTGTTTTGGGGCTATGCGCTTGAAACGACGGTATTGTTGTTGAACAATGTCCACACTAAAGCAGTAGATAAAACTCCATACGAGTTATGGAATGACAAAGCTCCTAAGTATTCGTACTTAAGGATTTGGGGATGTCCTGCTTACGTGAAGCAGACAGTGGGAGATAAGTTGGATAGTCGATCCATCTTATGTTATTTTATAGGATATCCGAAGAATTCAATCGGATATTATTTCTATCATCCTTATGAGACAAAAGTGTTTGTTTTGAGAAATGCCACCTTCATAGAGAAGGAGTTCTTATTAGATAAGAAAGGCAAGATGATGGAACTCGAAGAAATTCGAGAAGAACCCGAGATACAAAATAACGACCACACACCTCAAGAACCTTCAACGGACAGACCTATATCTAGGAGATCTGAGAGGATTTCTAGACCTCTTATTCGATATGGTCTTGTTTTTGAAGGGGATAAAAGTTAACCCGACATTGGATGTGATCCAAGAAACTTCAAGGAAGCAATTTCTGATGCGGATTCTAATTTATGACATGAAGCTATGCAGTCGGAAATAGACTCGATGCATACAAACCAAGTTTGGTCTTTAGTAGATCCTCCCGATGGAATTGTTCCAATAGGGTGTAAATGGATCTACAAGAGAAAACTTGGGCCTGATGGTAAGGTACTTACCTACAAGGCACGATTGATAGCAAAAAGTTATACTCAAAGACAAGGAGTTGACTATGATGAAACCTTTTCACCAGTCGCAATGTTCAAGTCCATAAGAATCTTTATTGCCATAGCAGCATGGTATGACTATGAGATATGACAAATGGATGTGAATACTGCATTTCTTAATGGAAACATTAAGGAAGAAATCTATATGATGCAACCCGAGGGATTCACATCCATGGAAAGCGAGCATAAGGTATGCAAGCTTTAAAGATCAATTTATGGTCTCAAACAAGTAACAAGAAGTTGGAACCAGAAATTGGATAAAACAATAAAGGACTTTGGTTTCATCAAAAACCCGGAGGAACCGTGTGTGTACAAGAAAGTAGTTAAGGATGCGGTGACGTTCTTAGTGCTTTATGTTGATGACATCCTACTCGTTGGGAATGACGTAGGGATGTTGCAGTTAACAAAGATATGATTATCAGGTAGATTCTCGATGAAGGATTTGGGTGAGGCATCCTATATTCTAGGGATACAGATCTATAGAGTTAGATCTAAGAGAATGATAGGACTCACTCAAGCAACCTACATCGACACCATATTGAAAAGGTTTTCTATGGATGAGTCCAAGAGAGGACATCTACCTATGTGTCATGGAGTTTCTCTATCCAAGTCTATGTGTCCCAAGACTGACGAAAAGATAGAGAAAATGACACACATACCATATGTGTCAGCCATAGGTAGTATTATGTATGAGATGATATCTACCAGACCGGATGTAGCCTTTGCTCTGAGTGTCACGAGCAGATATCAGGCCAACCCCGGTCAAATGCATTGGAAAGCCGTGAAGGATATTCTTAAGTACTTGAGAAGGACTAAGAATATGTTCATGGTTTATGGAGGAAGAGAATTGAAATTGGAAGGCTATACCGACTCTAGCTTCCAAAGCGACGTGGATGACTCGAAGTCAACCTCTGGATTTGTATTCATGCTCAATGGCGATGCTGTCTCTTGGAAGAGTTCCAAGCAAGACACCCCAGCGGATTCCACCACTGAGGCAGAATACATTGCAGCATCTGCTGCTGCTAAAGAGGCTGTTTGGATGAGGAATTTCGTCCAAGAGTTGGGCGTAATTCCTAAAGCTGTTGGTCCAGTTCCGGTGTACTGCGACAACACTGGTGCCGTTGCTCAGGCAAAGAAACCAAGGTCTCATCAAAGATCCAAACACGTATTGAGGAAATATCACATCATCCGAGAGATTGTGGAAAGAGGAGACATCACTGTCTAGAGAGTGGCCTCTATAGACAATATCGTTGATCCACTTACTAAGCCCTTGCCAGGACCATTGTTTGACAAACATCGCGAAGCAATGAGATTGCGTAGTGTGTCTAGTTGGCTTTAGGGCAAGTGGGAGATTGAAAGAGTGGGTGCCCGGTTAGCCAACTTGTGGCTAAGGGCTTTTGTGACTCTATGTATAAACAATCTTTGTTTAATATAATTTACATTCATTAATGGCATTTTCTTTGTCTTTCTTCATATTGTTATATTGTGATATACTTTTGATGTTTTGATAAAGACCTTGAATATACTATAGTGTAAGTAAGATGAGATAGTGAATAAAGAGAGGTCACTATTATGAAACACATCTTATAGTCACTGTATATTCTAAACAGTTCCTAGTCAATTGAGCCGTCCGCTAATAAGGATAAAGATCGCTCGAGATTGAGACTAGCATTTGTGATGCCAAGTACCACGTTTCATTGGTAATGGACATGGAGATGTTCAAAGCAATCAAATGGATATTCATATGATGAATGATCGAACTACTCTATTCGGACTTTCCAAGTGGTTATCACTTATCGAGTGGATAAAGTCCGCGGTTTTGGTTGTACACCATTAGTCCTTACTACTTGAAACATCATTGAGACTCTATATGCTAGTACTGTACTTTGACTCGTTTGTTGACTCTATTGGGGTCATCAGGTGTCGGGATTGGGTACAGTTACGACACATATAGGAGTCGATGCTTTGTTGTCAAGGATTCACCACATATTTGCGAGTGTGGATATCCTATGAGATATGAGGAGATATTAGTGTGACGAATCTCTGGCCAGAGTACATGATGTGTTTTAGGTTACTCGGTTTTCCTAGTAACACATGCGATGTCACTATTTGATCTCCAAGATGTAATGCATAGTTATCGAATCTCGAACGACTCTCGATGCACCAATGGTTGTTGTTTCGATCGGGATATATGGATGAAGGGACCGTACTGTACGCTAACCAAAATCTACTGGTTCTTGCAGGCACTATCAGTGATAACTAGGGAATTATGGGGCGATGTTGCTAGACGTTCTTACCATGATTCGTTGGGCAAGTCGGAAATTGTTGTTCCGAGTCACAAGGAGTTGTGAGCCCACGGCTAGCTGTATCCCTGAACCATTGAGGGTCACACAAGTAATGGATTACTAAACCCCGTTGAGATAGTTAAATTTAAAGAGTTAAATTTAATGAAAGAGAAGTTGGACTTCTTAACTAAAAGGGAGTGGAATTTCCTAAAATGACATAGGGATGGGCATTTTTGGAAATCAATGAATTCGGATTCAGAAAAATTATCTTGACTTTAAAAGGTGCAGAAATGGTTTCTGTGCACATTGGTGAAATCGGTTTATCAATCGGAGTCATGATGAATTTTATATTAATTTCTATAACAACGGGCTTGGCTTGTTGGGCTTAAGTTATGGATTGTGGGCCCTTAGGAGTTAGAGTCCTAATACAATTATAACTTAATCTAGTCTAAAAATTATCTATAAATACATGTGTAGTGTTTGAAAATTGAAACAATTAATTCTAGCAATTTTCGAAATTCACATAAAATAATTCAAGGGGATTTTCGAAAAACCTCTGTCTCTTTTTGAGAAAATTCGGTCTGTGATTTTTGTGAAAAATTACATTCCGAATTAACAGATCAAATCTGTTTATTCTCTACGATAAACTTTTGATTGATTTCTAGTGCAATCAATCAGAGGATTTCTGTTTTCTGTTCGTGGACCTTATTCCGATGATTGATCGTGAAGCCATCGGTTCCCGGGATATACAAGAAGAGCAGATTAAATTCTGTTGGTGTCCATAATCAAGACGTTGCTTGAATAGGTAAAAATTTAATTGTGATTTTATTATTACTTGCATAAATTTAATCGTAAAGTTTTGATACCCATGATATGGAATCGTTTCATATCGAAAAATAAAAATATTTAAACTTCCGCTGCACCGGGTATCAATTCTTAATTGATCTGAACACGATTTCCAACACCTTATTGGACATGAGGTAAAAACATGGGGGTTGCTTTAGAAGCAATTGGGCTCTGCCTTTTGAAAATTATGGTTGGCTGATATTATTCGGGACTATGATTTGTCAATTGGACTCCATGTTTCCACTAAGAAAACCAGTTTCTCGTTTTTACTAGAGGGTAGTGAAATCGTTAAAATAGTGGGAGTGAAATTCATAAAATTAAATATCACCATATTTTATGTCTTAGTAAATTAATTAAGAAATCACTGATTATTGTCTGTTTCTTTTCAGTATTTCATTACAATGAATTCGCGCAATCACTATTCTCAATCCTCGAACAAAACAAACTGACTGGCGCAAACTATACGGAATGGTTTCGTAAGTTAAGGATTGTTCTTAGTTCGGAAAAGGTTTTCTACGTGTTAGAAAAGCCTCCTCTAAAAGAAGCCCCGGCTGATGTGAGTCCGGAAGAATTGGCCAAACTTGACAAATGGTGGGACCATGATATCAAGGCCAAATGTTACATGCAGCCTTTGATGTCTGATGAACTTCAGAGGCGATTTGAGAATGTAGTGAATGCTGCTGACATTCACGATACTCTCAAGGAACTTTTTGAAGCTCAGTCAAGATCGGAGAGGTATGACATCGTCAAAGAGCTCATGACATGCCGCATGCGAGATGAGACTTTGGTCCGTGAGCATGGGGTACACATGATTGGGCTCATTGAAAAGTTGGTAACACTCGACTTGACATTAGAACATGAACTAAACGCTGACTTGTTACTTCTTTCTCTTCCTTCGTCGTTTGATGGTTTTGTGATGAACTTCAATATGAACAAGATAGAGGCCACCCTTGAAGAGATGGTCAATATTCTTGTGACTTATGAGGCCACATTAAAGAAGGATAAACCGTTACTCTTGGTTGGTTCCTCTTCTAACTCTAAGAAAGGGCCAAGTGGAAAGGGTAAGAAACGTTTTACCCCACCCAAGAAAATTGTACCAAAGAAGAAGAGCAAGACAAAGGCTTCAAATGGGAACGGATCTAAAGATGTTTGCCATCACTGCAAGAAACCCGGTCATTGGAAACGTAACTGCAAAGTATATCTCGAGCAGTTGCGAACTGCAAAGGGTATGTTTTACATTGAAATAAATGTTTCACTTAATACTACTTCTTGGTTACGTTTGGTTGATAGTATAATGACAATTAATAATGATTATCCACCTATTATCTTAGGTTTGGTTGGAAGATAAAAAATTCTCATTTATCCTTGGGCCCGGTAAAATCAATAAATTTCACTGTTATATATGTCAGACACATCCCTGGCAGGTTGAGTGATTGTAATCTCTTTCTCTACAGTAATAATGATAGTATATGCAAGATTACCTATATACCCTTGTAAACCTTACAAATACATACTTTTCGAGCCAATTTCTCTCCACAACAACATATCTTCAGAAAGATGAAGTGGGCGACAATGGTGGGAAATATATTTTCTCTCTTTTGGCATTTTTCAGCATATCAAAATAATTTATTTTGTTCTTCTGTGTAGGAGACACATCGAAAGTCTTAGGCATCATCGTTAAAAAGAAGCATCGACAACAGCTCTTTAGTCCTCGTTTTAAAGCACACAAACTTGCTAAACCATATTTCTTAGGTAAAAAATGTCGTCTCTCACCCCCGTTTCTCTTAGCTGCTAAACTTGTTTATGATTTTTTAATTTCAAAGATACATTAACTTGAATTATTTTTGAAAAAAAGTTTGTTGTTGAAACTATGTTCGTAAAATTTCATATGCTTCTCATTGGGTATTGTATTTTTATTTTAATATAGTTATTCTGAAAAAGTTGAAGGGGTAATGACATGGTCATAAAAAATTTATTTTTGATGTTAATTATTTAAAAATATCAGAAAATTTTGTGTGTACACTGCTGATATTATATGTTGTTAATGTCGTGAAATGTCTGTACATTTTTATTTGAATGGTGTCAGTGTAATTTCTACAATGGCCGAAAGAAACCGCAACAATGAAATACTCGTAGTTATACAACAACATCTGATAAGCTCGTTCGTGTTCTTAGCGATGATATCACGCTTTTATACAAAGTTTGTAGCATCACAAAATCGTAGTACCCGTAGGAAAGTCAATTTGTACAACTTAACTGGAAGAATAAATGCTCAGATCGACCATCTACGTAGGGTTGTTGAGGTAGGAGATGTGCAGTGTGTTGTGAATTTGAGGATGAGCCGAAACACTTTTGCAAATTTGTGTTACTTGGTCAAACATGTGGGAGGGCTAACAGATTCAAGGTATGTGCGTGTTGAGGAGAAAGTTGCAATGTTTTTGTCAGTGTTAGCGCATCATAAGAAAAATAGAATTGTTGGACATGATTATGTACGCAGTGGGCATACAGTAAGCACCTACTTCCACGAAGTACTGACATCTATTTTGAAGCTATACCCTTTACTGCTCGTCAAACCTGTTCCAATGGACGAGAGCTGTTCCAACGATACATGGAAATGGTTCAAGGTTAGTTTACTAAGAAAAATCAACAATTCTAATATAAGCACTGATATTTTCGCTATAAGATACTTATTTAATTGCTTTTGACTGTGTTATTATATTGTCTTTGTCTATTTATGTTATTTCTAATTATCGGATCGTATTGTGTGTGTCCCTACTTCACATGCACAGGTTTGTCTAGGAGCTTTAGATGGCACATACATTAGCATTCATGTACCTCACAAGGATAAACCAAAATATAGAAATAGAAAAGGAACAACTACTGTAAACATATTGGCAGTATGTGACCAGTATATGAAGTTCATTTATGCATTGACTAGTTGGGAATGGTCTGCTGCAGATGCAAGAGTTCTTAAAGATGCAGTTACTAGACAAGATGGGCTGAAGATTCCTAGAGGTGAGAAACATCATAATTTTGGCACATTTAACCTTGTAAAATTTATTACTTACTAATTTAATCGTTTAGCACATTGGCATGAATTTTACAAATTCTTATGCTGGTTAATGCAGGATGTTATTACTTATGTGACAATGGCTATGGAAATATTGAAGGATTCTTAACGCCATTTTGGAGAACTCGTTACCATATGAATGAGTGGGTGAATGGTTCTTTAGCTCCACAAAACTACAAAGAGTGTTTCAACTCAAAACATTGTCGTGCACGTAATGTAATCGAAAGGGCATTCGGTTTGTTGAAAAAAAGATGGGCGATCCTCCGTAGTCCATCGTTCTATCCCTTGAAAGTTCAAAATCGTATTATCATGGCATGTATTCTGCTGCATAACTTTGTACGAACTGAAATGCATGATGATCCTCTAGAAGTTGAGGACTGGATCATAGACCCCATGGATGCTCCCGAAGATGACTTCATCGACAACGTGGAGTCCTCTGCTGCTTGGGATATATGGAGGGAAAATATAGCAATGTCTATGTATTTTCAGCAATGAACCAAATTCAGTTCATGTAATGTGGACATGTGGTGCTTGAATGAAGACTGCATTATTGTGAGAAATGTTAAGACATGTTTTTTGTGGGACATGACATTGTAATCTTATGAATCATTTTCACATGTATCATTTTTTGCATATGAAATCTGTGTGTTAGAATGAGTTTTATTAATTTACATGTTAAATATCTAAGTTTAATTCATTCTTTATGATATTAACCTCAGTATGATGCAGGCTATTTCGCAACAAAACTCTCACTAAAAATGGATACAGGGTCATGTACAAGCAAAGTCATGGGCAAAGTCAAGAAGTTTGACAAGACTAGACGTGTCTGGTCTGCGAGGGAGGAAGAAGCACTTCTACAGGCATTAAAAGAAGCAGTGACAAAAGGATGGAAAAGCGAAAATGGGTTTCGCCTTGGTTACTTTGTTTTCCTTGAAGAGGAAATGAAGAAAGTTTTCCCAGGAACAGACATATGAAGCAACCCACACATAAATTCCAAGATACATGTATGGAAAAGAAATCACGGCACTTTGGTGACAATGCTAAGTAAAAGTGGGATTGGGTGGAATGATTCAGACAATGTGATTGATGCAACAGATGAAGCATGAGATTCATTTATGAAGGTAATATGGTTTTCTTGTGATGATGCATTATATTGTTTAGATTTTTAACTGGTACATGTCAATATGGAAACACAGGTTGCATAAATTCAATGTTAAAATATAGAGAGTTTTGTGTATTTTTCACAGACTGATAGCAATGCACGTGGAATGAGATACAAGCCATGGCCATATTATGATGATTGGTGCGTCATTTTTGGAAATGATCGTGCAACTGGTGAAAATGCTGAAAGCTTTACTGATGCGATTCAAGGTGTTCTGAACTTGCCTAACAACATTGGGCCTGGTCTTGAACTTGGCATGGATGAAATATTTCGTAGCATTGAGGAAGCAGGTGAATCAATGGCAGACTCCATAGAACCATCACACTGTCAAGCTGAAAGTAAACAAAAATTTTCCAAGAAACGAAAGAAGCCCGAACCAGATGAGGAGAAATTCGTAGACGCGATGAACAAGTTCACAGATATGACCAGGTCTACAATGTCAGATCTTGTCAAACGTCTTGGTGTTGAGTATGACAATGCTAATGCAACAAAAGATGTCTTTGATGCTTTAGGAAGTTTTCCAAATCTCACAACTGATGAAATCGACAATGCAACTATGTTGTTGGTGGAGAAACTGAAACAACTCACACTGTTTTTCAGTCTTCCAGATGATGCAAGACTGAGGCTAGTCAGGAAGATTCTTAGTGAAACAACTAAGTAAGATGAAGTTGAAAGAGTGGGTGCCCGGTGAGCCAACTTGTGGCTAAGGGCTTTGATGACTCTTTGTATAAACAATATTTTGTTTAATATAATTTACACTTTTATTAAAGGCAATGACTTTATCTTTCTTCATATTGTTATATTGTGATATACTATTGTTGTTTTGATAAAGACCTTGAATATACTATAGTGTATGTAAGATGTGGTAGTGCATGGGGATGACTATCATGAAACACATCTTATAGTCACTGTATATTCTAAACAGTTCCTAGTCGATTGAGCCGTCCGTTAATAAGGATAAGGATCGCTCGAGATTGAGACTAGCATTTGCGATGCCGAGTACCACGTTTCATTGGTATGGAACATAGAGATGTTCAAAGCATGCAAATGGATATTCATACGATGAATGATCGAACTACCCTATCCGGACTTTCCAAGTGGTTATCACTTATCGAGTGGATAAAGTCCGCGGTTTTGATTGTACACCATTAGTCCTTACTACTTGAAACATCATTTAGACTCTATATGCTAGTACTGTGCTTTGACTCGTTTACCGAATCTATTGGGGTCATCAGGTGTCGGGATTGGGTACAGTTACGACACATATAGGAGTCGATGCTTTGTTGTCAAGGATTCACCACATACTTGCGAGTGTGGATATCCTATGCAATCTGAGGAGATATTAGTGTGACGAATCTCTGGCCAGAGTACATGATGTGCTTTAAGAAATGGTTTCTTAGTAGCACATGCGATGTCACTATTTGATCTTCAAGATGCATTGCATAGTTATCGAATCTCGAACGACTCTCGATTTACCAATGGTTGTTGATTCGATCGGGATATATGGATGAAGGGACCGTACTGTATGCTAACCAAAATATATTGGTTCTTGCAGGCACTATCAGTGATACCTAGGGAATCATGGGGCGTTGTTGCTAGGCACTCTTACCATGATTCGATGGGCAAGTCGGAAATTGTTGTTCCGATCACAAGGAGTTGTGAGCCCACGGCTAGCTGTATCCCTGAACCATTGAGGGTCACACAGAGTAATGGATTTTTAATCCCCGTTGAGATAATTAAATTTAAAGAGTTAAATTTAATGAACAAAGAAGTGGGACTTCTTATTTAAGATTAGAAGAGTAAGATTTTCTAAAATGACATAGGGATGGGCATTTTTGGAAATCACTGAATTCGGATTCAGAAAATTTATCTTGACTCTAAAAGATGCAGAAATGGTTTCTGTGAACATTGGTGAAATTGGTTTATCAATCTGAGTCACGATGAATTTTATATTAATTTTTGAACATGAGGGCTTTGCTTGTCAGGCTTGAACTTATGACTAATGGGCCCTAAGCTGTTAGCAGCCCACATTATAAATAAGTTATTGCAGTACAGAAATTAGATAACAGAGGTCACAAAATATTTTCGAAAACCCTAGCTGTGTTTTCTCTAAGTGGCCGCCCCTCTCCCACTCTCTGTCGGGAAAATCCAGCCTGTGAATTTTGAATTTGCAGTCTGTTTTAACGGATCAAATTCGTTAATTCTCTTCGTAGAAACTTCTGATAGATTTTCTAGTGCAATCTATCAGAGGGATTAAATCTCTGTTCGTGGACCTGATTGAAGAACAATTCGTCCATCAGTTCCTGGGAGATACAACAAGAGCAGAGCAATCTGTTGGTGTCCATAATCTCGATTCGAGATTGGAGGTAAAAATTTAATTGTGATTTAATTTTTACACACACAATTTAATCGTAAAGTTTTGATACCCATTATGGAATCGTTCCATATAAAATTTTTAAACTTCCGCTGCACCGGGTATCAATTCTGATTGATCTGATCACAGTTCTCCAACAGTGGTATCAGAGCCAGGTTGCTCAGATCAAGCGATTAAATTAATCGATTGTACAAAAATTTTTTACGCCTCGGTTTTTGAAACAAAATAAATTTTTTAAAAATAAAATTTTTTTTTTCGGGCAAAACACGGGCAGCGATTGGATCGCTGCCCGGGGGGCAGCGATGGTCGCTACCCTAGGGGCAGCGACGGGCTGCCCGGGAAAAATTAATTTTTTTTATTTTAAATTAAAATTTTAATATGTTAAAATTCTATTTTTGGTCCGATCGAAAATTGTTTTTGATTGGTCCACGAGGCATCGGATCGAATTGTTCGAGTCCGAAAATTTTAAAATTGATTTTTGGATAAATTTGAATTTTTGGAAAATTTATAGATTTTATCCGTTAAATCAGATTTTATGAAATTAATTATTTTTGGTACAATTGATGATAAGATATGATCTTATGGAAATATTGAGTAAAATATGATTTTATGTATAAAATTTGATTTTATATGTAAAATATGATTTTATTTGATAAAAATATAAAATATGATTTTGTATGTAAAATAAGATTTTATATATGGAATATGATTTTATCCTTTTAATTTAAATTGCCATTGCATGTTATCCAATAAATTAATTTTGAATTAAATATTATTGGATAAGGATGATCGATTGTCATGACCAATTTTGTAGGTGTATGTTATGAATTTACATTTGTTTTTATTGTTGTTGGATTTATTAATGGGCCTGGTTTATGGCCCAATATGAATTGTCATATGTAATAAAAGTGGGCCTGGTTTATGACCCGTTCCCACCCCTTAAAATGTATCCCCTACTTGTCATGGTTATTTATTGTAAATACATTAGACTTAGTGGGAGATGAAGATTTGAAGACGGAGGTGGGCCCAGCAGACAATAAAGACTGAAGAAATGTAAATTGAAAGCTCAATGTAATAGGATTGCGTTGCATACCTGCATATTACCTAGGATTGGACTTAGACTCGTGATTGGCAACCACGGGTCGATTAGAAATGGAATCGATCATCCTATATAATATATGATATTATAGTTGTATGCATGTTTTAGACAAAATTGTATGAATCCCGCAAGCATACAAATTTTTAAAATGATGAGACAAATTTTCAAAATTAAAATATCTCATTTTAAATATGATTTAAAATTGATATCAAGATAAATAAAGGAAATTTAAATATTGTTTAAATGTTCCTACCTTCCATCAACGATCAATGTATGAGATGCTACCCGCGGATACGATCCGGCTCATATTATTGGGGGGGCCCGTTCGTCGGAAAGCTGTACATTGGATCGACACATGTTGTAAGTTGGGTGGAACTCCCATGGGATCGGCTCATATTATTGGGGGATCCACATGGCGACCGTCCATCACAACTTAATATTGATGGGTCATCTTGACATGTCACAATAAACAGCGTCATATTATTGGGCCCTTATTGGACATGAGGTAAAAACGTGGAGGTTGCTTTGGAAGCAATTGGGCTCTACCTTTTGAAAATTATGGTTGGCTGATATTATTCGGGACCATAGTTTGTCAATTGGACTCCATGTTCCCACTAAGAAAAATAGTTTCCCGTTTTCACTAGAGGGTAGTGAAATCGTTAAAATAGTGGGAGTGAGATTCATAAAATAAATTTCGCCTATTTTATGTCTTAGTAAATTAATTAAACAATCACTGATAATTGTTTGTTTCTTTTCAGTATTTCATTAAGATGAATTCGCGTAATCCACTATTCTCTATCCTCGAACAAAATAAACTGACTGGCGCAAACTATACGGAATGGTTCCGTAAGTTGAAGATTGTCTTGACCTCGAAGAAGATGCTCTACATGTTAGAAAAATCTCCTCCGAAGGAAGCACCAGCTGACATAAGTCCGGAAGAGTTGGCCAAACTTGATAAATGGTGGGACCATGATATCAAGGCCAAATGCTATATACAAGCTTCGATGTCTGATGAAATCCAGAGGCGATTTGAGGACACCGTGAATGCTGCTGACATTCACGTGCAACTCAAGGAACTTTTTGGGGCTCAATCGAGAGCTGAAAGGTTCGCTACTGTAAAAGAGCTAATGACGTGTCGCATGCGTGAAGGGACTTCGGTCCGTGATCATGGGGTACGAGTGATTTGGCTCATACAGAAGTTGGTAGCGCTTGATTTGGTGTTGGAGCATGAACTCAACGTGGACTTATTACTTCTATCTCTTCCTTCTTCGTTTGACGGATTTGTGGTGAATTTCAATATGAACAAGATAGAGGCCTCCCTTGAAGAGATGGTCAATATGCTTGTAACATATGAATCCACTTTAAAGAAGGATAAACCGGCTTTCTTGGTGGGCTCCTCTTCTTCTGCTAAGAAGGGGACAAGTACAAAGGGTAAGAAACGTTCTGCCCCACCCAAGAAAACCGAACCCGAGAAGAAGTACAAGACAAAGGCTTCAAACATGGAAAAGTCTAAGGATGTTTGCCATCACTGCAAGAAACCCGGTCATTGGAAACGTAACTACAAGGAATATCTAGAGCAGTTGCGAACTGCGAAGGGTATGTTCTATATTGAAATAAATGTTTCACTTAATACTACTTCTTGGGTATTGGATACCGGATGTGGATCTCACATTTGCAATGATTTGCAGGTGATGACAAGAAGTCTCAAGCTTAGAATGGGTGAGACCCAGCTGAGGCTCGGGAATGGTTCTAGAGTTGAAGCCAAAGCTGTGGGAGACGTTTATTTAATTTTGCAGAACGATTTTAAGTTACTTTTGAGAGATGTTTTATTAGTTCCAGATTTGATTAAAAACATTATTTCTGTTTCTATGCTTGATAGAGATGGTTTTTTTTGCAATTTTGTGAATGAGATTTGCAAGATTTACAAGAATGAATGTTTGATTGGAAATGGACAACTTGAAAACGATCTATATAACTTAAAATTAAAAGACGTTCCAATAAATTATGTTGATAAACCGGTAACAACAAACAAAAGGAAAATCGATAGTCAAAACCCGACAAACCTTTGGCATGCTAGGCTAGGTCATATTTCCTCAAGGAGGATGAACAAGCTAGTGGGAGAGGGCATGTTTGATATGTCTGATATTAACTCTCTACCTACTTGTGAGTCCTGCCTGAAAGGAAAAATGACTAAATCTCCTTTTAAGGGGAAACCTGAGCGTAGTCAAAATCTGTTGGATTTGATCCATACAGATGTTTGTGGTCCATTTAGAATTGGTACTCAATTTGGCCACACCTACTTCATTACCTTTACTGATGATTATTCAAGGTATGAGTATTTATATTTAATGAAATATAAGTCTGAAGCATTTGAAAAGTTCAAAGAATTCAAGGCTGAAGTAGAAAACAAGCTAGGTAAAAGTATTAAAGCACTTCGATCGGATCGAGGTGGAGAATACTTAAGTACCGAGTTTTTGGACTATCTGAAAGAGAATGGGATTCTCTCTCAGTGGACTCCTCCTATGACACCTCAGCTGAATGGTGTATCGGAGCGTCGTAATCGAACTTTGTTGGACATGGTTCGATCCATGATGAGTTTCACTGAGCTTCCACCTTTGTTTTGGGGCTATGCGCTTGAAACGGCAGTATTGTTGTTGAACAACGTCCACACCAAAGCAGTGGATAAAACACCATACGAGTTATGGAATGGCAAAACTCCTAAGTATTCGTAATTGAGGATTTGAGGATGTCCTGCTTACGTGAAGCAGACAGTGGGAGATAAGTTGGATAGTCGATCCACCTTATGTTATTTTGTAGGGTATCCAAAGAATTCAATCGGAAATTATTTCTATCATCCTGCTGAAACAAAGGTGTTTGTTTCAAGGAATGCCACCTTCTTGGAGAAGGAGTTCTTATTGGATAAGAAAGGCGAGATGATGGAACTCGAAGAAATTCGAGAAGAACCCGAAATACAAAATAATGATCCTACACCTCAGGAACCATTGATGCACACGCCTATACCTAGAAGATCCGAGAGGACTTCTAGACCTCCCATTCGATATGGTCTTCTTCTTGAAGGGGATCAAGATGAACCCGATGTTGGATGTGATCTAAGAAACTTCAAGGAAGCAATTTCTGATGCGGATTCAAATTTATGGCTTGAAGCTATGCAGTCGGAAATAGATTCGATGCATACAAACCAAGTTTGGTCTTTAGTAGATCCTCTCGATGGAATTGTTCCAATAGGGTGTAAATGGATCTACAAGAGAAAGCTTGGGCCTGATGGTAAGGTATTGACCTACAAGGCGCGATTGGTGGCGAAAGGTTATACTCAAAGACAAGGAGTTGACTATGATGAAACCTTTTC
Organism: Henckelia pumila; assembly: GCF_033568475.1. Taxonomy (NCBI): domain Eukaryota; kingdom Viridiplantae; phylum Streptophyta; class Magnoliopsida; order Lamiales; family Gesneriaceae; genus Henckelia; species Henckelia pumila. The sequence continues at coordinate 45,825,953 of NC_133123.1, forward strand.
ACCAGTTGCAATGTTCAAGTCCATAAGAATCCTTATTGCCATAGCTGCTTGGTATGACTATGAGATATGACAAATGGATGTGAAGACTGCATTTTTTAATGGAAACATTAAGGAAGAGATCTATATGACGCAGCCTGAGGGATACACATCCATGGGAAGCGAGCATAAGGTATGCAAACTTCAGAGATCAATCTATGGTCTAAATCAAGCATCAAGAAGTTGGAACCAGAAATTTGATGAAACAATAAAAGATTTTGGTTTCATCAAGAACCCGGAGGAACCATGCGTGTACAAGAAAGTAGTTAAAGATGCTGTGACATTCTTAGTACTTTATGTTGATGACATCCTACTCATTGGAAATGACGTAGGGATGTTGCAGTCAACAAAGATATGGTTATCAGGTAGATTCTCGATGAAGGATTTGGGTGAGGCATCCTATATTCTAGGGATACAAATCTATAGAGGTAGATCTAAGAGAATGATATGACTCACTCAAGCAACCTATATCGACACCATATTGAAACGGTTTTCAATGGATGGGTCCAAAAGAAGACATCTACCTATGTGTCATGGAGTTTCTCTATCCAAGTCTATGTGTCCCAAGACTGATGAAGAGATAGAGAAAATGACACATGTACCATATGCGTCAGCCATTGGTAGTATCATGTATGGGATGATATCTACTAGACCGGATGTAGCATTTGCTCTAAGTGTCACGAGCAGATATCAAGCTAATCCCGATCAAATGCATTGGAAAGCCGTGAAGGACATTCTTAAGTACTTACGAAGGACTAAGAATATGTTCATGGTATATGGAGGAAGAGAACTAAAATTGAAAGGCTATAATGACTCTAGCTTGCAAAGTGACGTGGATGACTCGAAGTCAACCTCTGGATTTGTGTTCATGCTCAATGGCGGTGCTGTCTCTTGGAAGAGTTCCAAGCAGGACACCACAGCGGATTCCACCACTGAGGCATAATACATTGCGGCATCAGCTGCTGCTAAAGAGGCCGTTTGGATGAGGAATTTCTTCCAAGAGTTGGGCGTCATTCCTGAAGATGTTGGTCCAGTCCCGGTGTACTGTGACAACACGGGTGCCGTTGCTCAGCCAAAGGAACCAAGGTCTCATCAAAGATCCAAACACGTACTGAGGAAATACCACATCATCCGGGAGATTGTGGAAAGAGGAGACATCACTGTCGAAAGAGTGGCCTCTGCAGACAATATCGCTGATCCACTTACTAAGCCCTTGCCAGGACCATTATTTGACAAACATCGCGAAGCAATGGGTCTACGTAGTATGATTAGTTGGCTTTAGGGCAAGTGGGAGATTGAAAGAGTGGGTGCCCGGTGAGCCAACTTGTGGCTAAGGGCTTTGATGACTCTTTGTATAAACAATATTTTGTTTAATATAATTTACACTTTTATTAAAGGCAATGACTTTATCTTTCTTCATATTGTTATATTGTGATATACTATTGTTGTTTTGATAAAGACCTTGAATATACTATAGTGTATGTAAGATGTGGTAGTGCATGGGGATGACTATCATGAAACACATCTTATAGTCACTGTATATTCTAAATAGTTCCTAGTTGATTGAGCCGTCCGTTAATAAAGATAAGGATCGCTCGAGATTGAGACTAGCATTTGTGATGCCGAGTACCACGTTTCATTGGTATGGAACATAGAGATGTTCAAAGCATGCAAATGGATATTCGTACGATGAATGATCGAACTACCCTATCCGGACTTTCCAAGTGGTTATCACTTATCGAGTGGATAACGTCCGCGGTTTTGGTTGTACACCATTAATCCTTACTACTTGAAACATCATTGAGACTCTATATGCTAGTACTGTGCTTTGACTCATTTACCGACTCTATTGGGGTCATCAGGTGTTGGGATTGGGTACAGTTACGACACATATAGGAGTCGATGCTTTGTTGTCAAGGATTCACCACATACTTGTGAGTGTGGATATCCTATGCAATCTGAGGAGATATTAGTGTGACGAATCTCTGGCCAGAGTACATGATGTGTTTTAAGAAATGGTTTCTTAGTAGCACATGCGATGTCACTATTTGATCTTCAAGATGCATTGCATAGTTATCGAATCTCGAACGACTCTCGATTTACCAATGGTTGTTGATTCGATCGGGATATATGGATGAAGGGACCGTATTGTACGCTAACCAAAATCTATTGGTTCTTGCAGGCACTATCTGTGATACCTAGGGAATCATGGGGCGTTGTTGCTAGGCGCTCTTACCATGATTCGATGGGCAAGTCGGAAATTGTTGTTCCGAGTCACAAGGAGTTGTGAGCCCACGGCTAGCTGTATCCTGAACCATTGAGGGTCACACAGAGTAATGGATTTTTAATCCCCGTTGAGATAGTTAAATTTAAAGAGTTAAATTTAATGAACAAATAAGTGGGACTTCTTATTTAAGAGTAGAGGAGTAAGATTTCCTAAAATGACATAGGGATGGGCATTTTTGGAAATCACTGAATTCGGATTCAGAAAATTTATCTTGACTCTAAAAGATGCAGAAATGATTTCTGTGAACATTGGTGAAATTGGTTTATCAATCTGAGTCACGATGAATTTTATATTAATTTCTGAACATGCGGGCTTTGCTTGTCAGGCTTGAACTTATGACTAATGGGCTCTAAGCTGTTAGCAGCCCACATTATAAATAAGTTATTGCAGTACAGAAATTAGATAACATAGGTCACGAAATATTTTCGAAAACCCTAGCTGTGTTTTCTCTAAGTGGCCGCCCCCCCTCTCTCTGTCGGGAAAATCCAGCCTGTGAATTTTGAATTTGCAGTCTGGTTGAACGGATCAAATTCATTAATTCTCTTCCTAGAAACTTCTGATAGATTTTCTAGTGCAATCTATCTGAGGGATTAAATCTCTGTTCGTGGACCTGATTGAAGAACAGTTCGTCCATCAGTTCCTGGGAGATACAACAAGAGCAGAGCAATCTGTTGGTGTCCATAATCTCGATTCGAGATTGGAGGTAAAAATTTAATTGTGATTTAATTTTTACACACATAATTTAATCGTAAAATTTTGATACCCATTATAGAATCGTTCCATATAAAATTTTTAAACTTCCGCTGCACCGGGTATCAATTCTGATTGATCTGATCACAGTTCTCCAACAGAAGTGAACAGCCTCACTTTTGATCCGTCATTAAGTAACATGAATATGTTTCATGGTTATTTGGGTTTTGTTGTTTTGGGTCTAGTGAATACTATTACTTAATGCGGATGCGTCTAAGTACTTGATCTAGTAAGACACTGCATCTTTTGTAATTATAATGGGTCATTTAGTATAAGTTTAAATATTTTGTAACTGATGACCTTTTTGTGGTGGAGCAGTGACCGATAGTAAGCTTTAAAATGAGCTGTTTGATCCATATTTTGTAATATGAATGTAGGTCAACTAATGTTAATGACTACTTTTTATTGCAAAGTTAATTTGCAATTTATATCGCTACATCTAACCTTCTGTGGGTGCTCTCACGGTAATTCAGTATTTTAATCGGATGTCGCACACATGGTTCATTTTCCTTCACAACCGCATCATGGTCTCAGTAAGAAAATGTTTGGGTTTACATATTTTTCATGCTTTTATGAACCATCGTATTTATGCTTGGTGCAAATCTATAATGATGAACAAATTTTTAAACATCGAATACCTCATTTCTAAATTACGTTAAATTGTTTATTTTTTTCCCAAGTGGAAGATGACTTTTGTTTTGTGTATTCATGGTTATATTGAATTTATTTGAAGTAAATGGTTTTATTTAACATCAAATTATTTTGAGATTTTTAACGTTTTCAAGTCAGAATATGTGACATTTTATTTTTAATTTTATCCACTCTCATTTTTTCTTATGAAAGAACAAATATATGGCATTTTAGTAGATGAGTAATTTTTTATAAGTGTAACATGCAATTACTTAATTAGTAAAATGTTTTCAATCACACCTAATTCCATTGAAATTTGATTTAGAGCTATTGAATTACAATGCTAGAAATCATTAATATTAATTTTATGCAACAATGTTTTAGTATTTTTCATTCTTGGATTTGGGTTGATCTTGCACGTCTATGATTTTTTATGCCTAAAAGTTAGAAGCATTAAAAAAGAAGTAGATCAACATGTATTAAACAAAATAAAAACGAAATATAAATACATAATACTTCTTCAATGATTTCATATATATGGTGACCCCCTTCAACCGGCTGCCAAACGAAAACATTATCATTTTTGTACAAAAATATGGATAAACAAAACCAGCAGAACATTGAAACGTCCTACACCAAAAAATGCAAGCCCAAACATTGACATCACAAACAAAAGGAACCAGGGAAATAATATATTATACCATCAAATACGCTAGTGACATATAATTACTATTAATTCGAAATCGAATTAGATGCTTGTGAGCTATGCAGGTAGTCCGACATGCTGTTGTCGTCTTCAATGATCACGACAGTAGCGTTCGAACTCGTTATGCCATTGCGATAACTTTTCTTAGCAGACGGACCTACCACCATATCACCAAGAACCTTCGAACTCGTTATGCCATTGCGATAACTTTTCTTAGCAGACGGACCTACCACCATATCACCAAGAACCTTCAAATATTCCATGTTGTTGCCCTTCCTATCAAAGAACGATGGAATAGTCTTACAATTAACTGGTTTTTTCTTCTTCCTTTCCTCAATCAGGGGTTCTTTGGTGTTACATATGTTTTGCGGAAGATGTGCTTTTTTTGGTTATTCTAGCTCATCATCAGAAGATAGATAAACGACATCAACACATTTCTTACTATTTGATAGGAACAAATTAGGAATCGTTGGTATCACAAAGCTGTACTTGCTAGTTATGGAAGGTTCGGAGGATGTTTTGTTACTCTCGGACATTATTTTTTCAGAATAGAGATGACAATAACTTGCAATGATGGTATGCAGAATTCTATCATTATGCTTAAATAAGTGTAAAGGGAAAATGAAGACATTAATACCACAACCACCGTTTTTATGAAATGCTCAACCACCTCTCTTTAATACTTTGGAGAAGTTCATACCAACCATCAGTGACACGATTTAATGTGCATCTGTTGATACACAATGCTTTCCCTATCAATCCTAAAACCATTTTCTCTCAAAAATCTCCTTTGTGATGGTACATTATTTACAGTGCAATTAGAATATATTTTCGGTGCACAAATTTGGCAACAAAATATAAATATGGTATGCGAATATCAAATATGCATTACTTCATATTTTGTCTCCATATATGCATCGTGTGTCACTTTCAATATTTCAAGAGCCAATACCAACTCAATCACAAATAAAATAAGAATAGCAAAATGGCAAAAGAGAAGATAAATATATATATATATATATATATATATATATATATACACTCACGTATAAGCATCGCAAAAGACAAATCTTGAGGATTGAGTGTAAGTAGGAAATTTCTCATTTATTTCAAGGGCAATTTAGGTGTTTCAAGAAATTAACAAATTTAATCCCTAAACAATCAAATACACCAAACAGTTTATACATAAAACATTATGTTATAGTCATATACACCAAACATGATACAAATAATCACACGAAATTAGATATCCTTATTTAATATCTACTTGTCACTCGTATTACACATCCTTCAATTATCCTATCCATAAATCAAACGATACCCTTGGGTATTGGATACCGGATGTGGATCTCATATTTGCAATGATTTGCATGTGATGACAAGAATTCGTAAGCTTAGGATGGGTGAGACCCAGCTAAGGCTCGAAAATGGTTCTAGAGTTGAAGCCAAAGCTGTGGGAGACGTTTATTTAGTTTTGCAGAACGATTTTAAGTTATTTTTGAGAGATGTTTTATTTGTGCCAGATTTAGTTAAAAACATTATTTCTGTTTCTATGCTTGATAGAGATGGTTTTTCTTGCAATTTTGTGAATGAGATTTGCAATATTTACAAGAATGAATGTTTGATTGAAAATGGACAACATGAAAACGATCTATATAACTTAAAATTAAAAGACTTACCAATTAATTATGTTGATAAACCGGCAACAACAAATAAAAGGAAAAATGATAGTCAAAACCCGACAAATCTTTGGCATGCTAGGCTAGGTCATATTTCCTCAAGGAGCATGAACAAGCTAGTGGGAGAGGGCATGTTTGATATGTCTGATATTAACTCTCTACCTACTTGTGAGTCCTGCCTAAAAGCAAAAATGATTAAATCTTCTTTCAAAGGAAAACCTGAGCGTAGTCAAAATCTGTTGGATTTGATCCATACAGATGTTTGTGGTCCATTTAGTATTGGTACTAAATTTGGTCACACCTACTTCATTACTTTACTGATGATTATTCTAGGTATGGGTATTTATATTTGATGAAATATAAGTCTGAAGCATTTGAAAAGTTCAAAAAATTCAAGGCTGAAGTAGAAAACAAACTAGGGAAGAGTATTAAAGCACTTCGATCGGATCAAGGTGGAGAATATTTAAGTATCGAGTTTTTGGACTATCTAAAAGAGAATGAGATTCTCTCTCAGTGGACTCCTCCTATGACACCTCAGCTTAATGGTGTTTCGGAGCATCGCAGTCGAACTTTGTTGGACATGGTTCGATCCATGATGAGCTTCACTGAGCTCCCACCTTCGTTTTGGGGCTATGCGCTTGAAATTGCGGTATTGTTGTTGAACAATGTCCACACTAAAACAGTGGATAAAACTCCATACGAGTTATGGAATGGCAAAGATCCTAAGTATTCCTACTTAAGGATTTGGGGATGTCCTGCTTACGTGAAGCAGACAGTGGGAGATAAGTTGGATAATCGATCCACCTTATGTTATTTTGTAGGATATCCGAAGAATTCAATCGAATATTATTTCTATCATCCTACTGAAACAAAAGTGTTTGTTTCGAGGAATGCCACTTTCATGGAGAAGGAGTTCTTACTTGATAAGAAAGGCAAGATGATGGAACTCGAAAAATTCGAGAAGAACCCGAGATACAAAATAACGATCCCACACCTCAGGAACCATTAATAAACATGCCTCTTTCTAGAAGATCCGAGAGGACTTCTAGACCCCTATTCGATATGGTCTACTTCTTGAAAGGGATCAAAATGAACCCAACATTGGATGTGATCCAAAAAACTTCAAGGAAGAAATTTCTGATGCGGATTCGAATTTATGGCTTGAAGCTATGCAATCGGAAATAGACTCGATGCATACAAACCAAGTTTTTAGTAGATCCTCCCGATGTAATTGTTCCAATAGGGTGTAAATGGATCTACAAGAGAAAACTTGGGCCTGATGGTAAGGTACTGACCTACAAGGCACGATTGGTCGCAACAGGTTATACTCAAAGACAAGGAGTTTACTATGATGAAACCTTTTCACCAGTCGCAATGTTCAAGTCCATAAGAATCCTTATTCCCATAGCAGCTTGGTATGACTATGAGATATGGAAAATGGATGTGAAGACTGCATTTCTTAATGGAAACATTAAGAAAGAAATCTATATGATGCAGCCCGAGAGATTCACATCCATGGGAAGCGAGCATCAGGTATGAAAGCTTCAGAGATCAATTTATGGTCTCAAACAGGCATCAAGAAGTTGGAACCAAAATTTGATGAAACAATAAAAGATTTTGGTTTCATCAAGAACCCGGAGGAACCATGCGTGTATAAGAAAGTAGTTAAGGATGCTGTGACATTCTTAGTACTTTATGTTGATGACATGCTACTCATTGGGAATGATGTACGGATGTTGCAATCAACAAAGATATGATTATCAGGTAGATTCTCGATGAAGAATTTGGGTGAGGCGTCCTATATTCTAGGAATACAGATCTATAGAGATAGATCTAAGAGAATGATAGAACTCACTCAAGCAACCTACATTGACACCATATTGAAAAGGTTTTCTATGGTTGAGTCCAAGAGAGGACATCTACCTATGTGTCATGGAGTTTCTCTATCCAAGTCTATGTCTTCCAAGACTGACGAAGAGATAGAGAAAATGACACACATACCATATGCATTAGCCATAGGTATTATCATGTATGGGATGATATCTACCAGACCGGATGTAGCCTTTGCTCTGAATGTCACGAGCAGATATCAGGCCAATCCTGGTCAAATGCATTGGAAAGCTGTGAAGGATATTCTAAAGTACTTGTGAAGGACTAAGAATATATTCATGGTTTATGGAGTAAGAGAATTGAAATTGGAAGGCTATACCGACTCTAGCTTCCAAAGTGACGTGGATGACTCGAAGTCAACCTCTGGATTTGTATTCATGCTCAATGGCGGTGCTGTCTCTTGGAAGAGTTCCAAGCAGGACACCACAGCGGATTCCACCACTGAGGCAGAATACATTGCAGCATCAGCTGCTGCTAAAGAGACCATTTGGATGAGGAATTTCGTCCAAGAGTTGGGCATAATTCCTGAAGCTGTTGGTCCAGTCCCGGTGTACTGTGACAACACTGGTGCCGTTGCTCAGGCAAAGGAACCAAGGTCTCATCAAAGATCCAAACAAATACTGAGGAAATACCACATCATCCGGGAGATCGTGGAAAGAGGAGACATCACTGTCGAGAGAGTGGCCTCTGCAGACGATATCGCTGATCCACTTACTAAGCCCTTTCCAGGACCATTGTTTGACAAACATCGCGAAGCAATGAGACTACGTAGTATGACTAGTTGGCTATAGGGTAAGTGGGAGATTGAAAGAGTTGATGCCCCGCTAGCCAAGTTGTGGCTAAGGGCTTTGAGAGTCTCTTATTGTAAACAATCTTTGTTTAATATAATTTACATTCATTAATGGCATTTTTTTTTATCTTTCTTCATAATGTTATATTGTGATATACTATTGTTGTTTTGATAAATACCTTGAATATACTATAGTGTAAGTAAGATGAGATAGTGAATAAAGAGAGATCACTATCATGAAACACATCTTATAGTCACTGTATATTCTAAATAGTTCCTAGTCAATTGAGCCGTCCGCAAATAAGGATAAGGATCGCTCGAGATCGAGACTAGCATTTGCGATGCCAAGTACCACGTTTCATTGGTATGAAACATAGAGATGTTCAAAGCATGCAAATGAATATTCATATGATGAATGATCGAACTACCCTATTCGGATTTTCCAAGTGGTAATTATTAATTGAGTGGATAAGTCCGCGGTTTTGGTTGTACACCATTAGTCCTTATTACTTGAAACATCATGGAGACTCTGTATGCTAGTACTGTACTTTGACTTGTTTACCGACTCTATTGGGGTCATCAGGTATCGGGATTGGGTACAGTTACGACACATATAGGAGTCGATGCTTTGTTGTCAAAGATTCACCACATGCTTGCGAGTGTGGATATTCTATGCGATTTGAGGAGATATTAGTGTGACAAATCTCTGGCCAGAGTACACGATGTGATTTAGGTTACTTGGTTTCATAGTAGCACATGCGATGTCACTATTTGATCTTCAAGATGCATTTCATAGTTATCGAATCTCGAACGACTCTCGATGTACCAATGGTTGTTGATTCGATCGGGATATTTGGATGAAGGGACCGTACTGTACGCTAACCAAAACCTACTGGTTCTTGCAGGCACTATCAGTGATACCTAGGAAATCATGGGGCGATGTTGCTAGGCGCTCTTACCATGATTCGATGGGTAAGTCGGAAATTGTTGTTCCGAGTCACAAGGAGTTGTGAGCCCACGGCTAGCTGTATCCCTGAACCATTGAGGGTCACACAAGTAATGGATTACTAATCCCCGTTGAGATAGTTAAATTTAAAGAGTTAAATTTAATGAAAGAGAAGTTGGACTTCTTAACTAAAAGGAGTGAAATTTCCTAAAATGACATAGGGATGGGCATTTTTGGAAATCACTGAATTCGAATTCAGAAAAATTATCTTGACTTTAAAAGGTGCAGAAATGGTTTCTGTGCACCTTGGTGAAATCAGTTTATCAATCGGAGTCATGATGAATTTTATATTAATTTCTATAATAACAGGCTTGGCTTGTTGGGCTTAAGTTATGGATTATGGGCCCTAAGGAGTTGGTGTCCTAATAGAGATATAACTTAATCTAGTCTAGAAATTATATATATATATAAGTGTAATTTTCGAAAATAACATTCAATTCCAACCTTGAGTTTTCGAAAATCACACAAAATTAAAAGAAGATTTTTCGAAAATCCTCTCTCCCTTTTTGAGAGAATTCAGTCTGTGATTTTTATGAAAAATTACATTCTGAATTGACATATCAAATCTGTTTAATCTCTACGATAAACATCTGATTGATTTCTAGTGCAATCAATCAGAGGATTTCAGTTTTCTGTTCGTGGACCTAATTCCGGAGATTGATCGAGTAGTCATCAGTTCCTGGGATTTACAACAAGAGCAGATTTAATCTGTTGGAGTCCATAATCAAACCATTGCTTGAAGAGGTAAAATATTTAATTGTGATTATTATTTTACTTGCATAATTTAATCGTTAAGATTTGATACCCATGATATGAAATCGTTTTATATAAAAAATTTTAAACTTTCGCTACATCGGGTATCAGATCTATGATCTGAAAACGTGTTCAAACACCCGGCCCGCCACAAAATTTAAGTGGGTTGAGTTGAAATTTTTTCAACCCAACAAAAGGTGGGCCTAGATGGGCCAACCCGCCTAGGCCCACGACCCGCGCGGGTTGACCCGCAATGCCCGCGGGCCTGGAAAATTAATAATTTATTTTTATTTTTATTTTTATTGTTATATATGTATTTTTTAAATAAAAGTTGTGATTTTTTTTGTATTAATTATTTTATATAAAATTTACACACATGAAATCAATAATTAAAATTTTTATTAATATGTTTATATTAATATTTATTTATTAAATAATATTTATAATTAATTATAATATTTTGTATTTATTTTTATTTGTCGTGATCCAACCCGCGGGCCGGCCCGCCTAACTGCAACCCACCTTGGGTTGGGTTGGGTTGAGAATTTTCAGCCCGCCAGGATGGTGGGTCGGCCCGCCATCGACCCGCCAAAAGGTGGATTTTTGGTGGGCCAGCCCGCCCCGCCATGGGTTGGCTCGTTTGACAGCTCTACTCACAGTACCTTGCATAGAACATTAAAAGAAAGGAAACATCCACACATTCCCTGCTGAAATATTGTAGGGGTATGCTATGGGGGTTGACCATGTTACTCTGTAAGGCCCAAAAATATTAAGTTATTAATTACGGAATTAGAGATTTAACTTCAGGATATTGGAAAATATTCAATTGGATTATTTATGAAAATTAGAGATTTAAATTCCGAGTCAAAAATATTTAATTTAAGAATTTACGGATTTTGAGATTTAAATTCCGGGATTATTAAATTAAAATAATAAAATATTTGAATTGACTATTTTGGAATTTAAGATGAAAATTCCATGTTTCGAGAACTGAAGAGAATTTAATTCGGAGGTGGAACTCGAGCAGGGACCGTTTTGCAAATATCGAAGTTTCGAGGACTAAAATGAAATTTTCAATTTTTATTCTGAGAATATCTAATTTGAGAATATTTAGAGTTTATATTTAAATTCTAATATTCTTAAATTATTTAAGATTAAAATTGAATTAATTGATTGGCCGAGAACTAAATCGCATTTGATGAAGAGTTGAGGGGCTAAAGTCCAATTTCCCTTGCAAGTGGGAAATCACACGTGTGTGTTATACATAAAATTGTGTAATTGAAGTATTAATCATCAGATTCAGCAGGAAAATTCGATACCTTCAGCTCCTAAGTTTTCTTTTTCATTTTTAAATTGTGATATCTCATGCTCCGGTGGTCCGATTTAAATTCCGAAAATAGCGTTGCGATCCTTGCGACGAGAGCTTTGATTTGATGTAAGTATTATCTTGATTTATATGATTTCGAAGTTCTTAATATTGGGAGAAATCAGAATTGATCTTGAATATGTGCTTAAGAGATTATATTGATTTTTATATCGCAACCGAATCGAAGAACGGATGTCGTATGAACTTGTTATGAATTTTCAGAATTGTCTTCGATCCTTTGTCTACTGATGTAGCTGGTTTTTGATGTTATATTGCTGTTATAACATGTTTATGAGTTAGATATGATGGATAGAGTTGATAGAAATGAGTTACGGTTGCCGAACTTTAACCGTTACGCCGTCGAGTTAAGAATTGGCAAGTATTTGAGTTTAAATTGATTGAGGTGGATATTGTTTGAGTTCTTGATGATATTCTTGGATTTATATACTGTGTTTTTAGATTGAAAACAGGGGACTTCAAGTTAAGAATATCAACTTCGAAACCGATTGACGAAAGAACAAGGATTATGACTTGTTGGCCTTGAAGATTGAGTTGAAGTTTTGAATAGAAGTTTGATATGAGTTTGTTGTGTTGATTGTCCAGATTGGGAGCAACTCAACCACGACGGAACGACTGAAAGGTATAAGACGACATCGAGAGTCAGAGGTTTTGAAACTCAAGGATGAAGCTTCTTGAGTTGTTCCGATAAACAACATATTTATTGATCTTTATTCTTGATTTAGAATTTGATGTTGTCGATCCATCTCAGGTAGTGGATCTTTATTTGAGTTATTTATGATATGAAGGAAATTGAATTGATTCTTTTGCTAAAGTCAGATGGACCTTATTTTCGAGTCAGACGACTACGATAGATGGATATCCATGTCAAGATCGTATACGAATCTTGATGGCAGTGATTTATTTTGAATCAATTCCTTAGTGCGCTATATAAATCTATTGATTTGAAGCTTTGATTTGGATATTTAGAATTGATATGAACTGTTATGTTTATGTCTTTTATACTGGGAATTATATTCTCACCGGATGTTTTTGCCTATTGTCTTATTTATATGTGTGCATGATAATAGGAAGGGCTGCAGCGAGTCGAACGAGATTTGGATGGCTCAAGATTGAGAGATTTAGAGTGGTGACTCGGGTTAAGAAGTTGATGAATTCAGCAAATGCATGCTAGAAGATTTGCTTGTGTAGTTTGAAGAACACTAGTTGAGTTTTGTATAAAACTGGTTCTTTTGTTGTCACTCAAACTATTTAGTTGATGTAGTTAATACTTGTAGACTTGAATAGCTATTGTTCTATGAGTATGGACTTGTTTTAGTTTTGATAGAACATGTATTGGCATGAATAGGAAGGATCAAAAACTGTTGTAGAAGAACAGGGCATGTTTCTGCCCAAGCAGCGCCCGATCCGCTGATTTTAGCAGACCGAGCGTAGCCCCGACTTTTGGCCTGCTGTTTTGAGGAAAAACAGGGGCGCTCGGTCGGCGATTTTTGACCGACCGAGCGCACTCCTATTTGTAAAAAAAAATTCCTTTCGCGACGTGATTGGGCGTCGCCAAATTTATGGTTTTGCGTCGCCAAATGTCTTGGTTAATTTTTTTTTTAAATTTAAGCATTTTACATTTTTTGTTGTTTGCTTAGCTCTTTGCTTGAACTTGATTAAGTTTAATTGCCCTAAGATTTGATTAGTTACCCGAGGCCCCACAACAGGCGGTATCAGAGCAGTGGCTTGCTCTTGGACCGAGATAGAAGTGAGTGAGCGGGGTAGATTGAGTCGTATGCAGTTATAGTATTGCATGATTAATGTTTTCTTTGATTTGCATGCGAGAATGATTACTATTGAAATAAATGTCTGTTTTACTGAATTATGATTTTGTGAAATTCTTATAGCTTTTGTTATAAGGTTTCCTCGGGTGAAGTAAGCACCCCAGAACAGTGCTTTGTTTCGAGTAAGGTAAGTACCTCAGATGAAACAGACCCTAGATGACACTGAACAGTAGTCTTAAGATGAAGAAAGTGTCTCAGATTGAGCCGAACTGTTTATGAGTGAATAAAAGACTGCTATGCTTACCTTGATGAAGAATGAAGATAGTATTGAAGAGATTTTGGACATACCATCCGCCAACTATGAAAGGTACTGATGATGCCAGTGTATGTGGAAGTTGGTTTACAGAAATTGATCAGTTGATCAGTTTTTGAAACATTCAGATGAATGTAGAATCAGAATGATTGTATACCAACTTCAAGATTTGACAAAAGCTGGTGGATTGTTACGAAGATATTGTTATGAAGAAATTTGTTGAGAGCCGAGGTATGTTATTTATTTGGCTTATGTTGAGAACAAATTTGTTTTATCAGCAATTTATTTCCGTATTAGATAGAAAAAAATATGGGAATAGAATATGCCAAGAAAGAAGAATATGCTAATTAGAGGCAAAACAATTTGATTATTGAGGAATATGAAATTAGATCCTCAAGTTTGCTGCTAAGTGTTCCTTGAGTAACTGATGATGAAGAACCTCAAGTTGATTTGTGTATGAAAGGCCTGAATTCAGATATTTATATTTGAGTAGATTTGAGGCCAGAGGTAGTGGCAGTAGCAGCAACGATTAACATCAGTTTAAGAGTTATGGAAGTAGTCCTTTAGCTCTAGTGGACCGAAACAGATTAGTTAGGCCAGAATGCAGAGTGTGCTGGTGATTTTGTACTCATTGTGGAGGAAATTGAAACGACCCTAACTTGAAGGAATTTTTTTTTAAAAATATTACATATAAAATAGATTTCATGTCAAAACTTAAATACTCGAACACATTATAAATCCATGCGTAAATATTCAATAACTTAAGATGCGGAAAATAGTTTGATACAATCTCATAATCATTGAAACATAAAAGCGCGAAGGTCACGGGTGTGCTAGCTTGCCACGAATGCACAGAGGTCTTCACCGCCAGTCGGGACCACAACCTCCTGACTAACATCATACTTACCTGCACACCATTTAGATCTAGTGAGCCTAAAGGCCCATCATGCTCTATCTTTAATAACAAGTACTACTAAATAAAAGCACATGCAAGCACATAACGTATATAAAATAACCCAAGGATTCTAATGCATGCATGATCATAAAATCGTATGCATAAACTGCGTCGTAATCTAAATCATAACATAATACATAACATAATACATAACCTAAGCATTGACATGTCATAAACATAAAAATCATTTTCTGTGGGTCATATTAGTGAAGTGTAACCTAATTCGATTGATCAATCTAAATCCATCGTACGCGGTGGCGGCCTGTGGAGTGTACCCCTAACGCCCTATGCCACTTCACCCAACCTTTGGGGATCCATAGGCTCATAATCGTAAGTGGAAAGTGTTGGAAAACGTGTTCAGATCAATTAAGAATTGATACCCGGTGCAGCGAAAGTTTAAAAATTTTATTTTTCTATATGGAACGATTTCATATCATGGGTATCAAAACTTTACGATTAAATTATGTTGCAAGTAAAATAATAATAATCACAATTAATAATATTTTACCTCTTCAAGCAACGGCTTGATTATGGACGCCAACAAAATTTAATCTGCTCTTCTTGTATATCCCGGGAACCGATGGCTTCACGATCAATCTCCGGAATAAGGTCCATGAACAGAAAACAGAAACCCTCTGATTGATTGCACTAGAAATCAATCAGATGTTTATCGATGAGAATAAATAGATTTGATCTGTTAATTCAGAATGTAATTTTTCGTAAAAATCACAAACCGAATTTTCTCAAAAGGAGTAGGAATTTTCGAAAAATCCCTTTTAATATATTGTGTGTATTTCGAAAATTGCTAGAATGAATTCTCCATGATTTTTGAACACTACATACTTATTTATAGATAATTTCTAGACTAGATTAAATTATAATTGTATTAGGACTCTAACTCCTTAGGGCCCACAATCCATAACTTAAGCCCAACAAGCCAAGCCCATTGTTATAGAAATTAATATAATATTCATCGTGACTCCAATTGATAAACTGATTTTACCAATGCGCACAGAAACCATTTCTGCATCTTTTAAAGTCAAGATAATTTTTTTGAATCCGAATTCAGTGATTTTCAAAAATGTCCATACCTATGTCATTTTAGGAAATTTCACTCCTTTTAATTAAGAAGTCCAACTTCTCTTTCATTAAATTTAACTCTTTAAATTTAACTATCTCAACGGGGTTTAGTAATCCATTACTTGTGTGACCCTCAATGGTTCAGGGATACAGCTAGCTGTGGGCTCACAACTCCTAATGACTCGGAACAAAAATTTCCGACTTGCCCAACGAATCATGGTAAGAGCGTCTAGCAACATCGCCCCATGATTCCCTAGGTATCACTGATAGTGCCTGCAAGAACTAGCAGATTTTGGTTAGCGTACAGTACGGTCCCTTCATCCATATATCCCGATCGAATCAACAACCATTGGTGCATCGAGAGTCGTTAGAGATTCGATAACTATGCATTACATCTTGGAGATCAAATAGTGACATCGCATGTGTTACTAGGAAAACCGAGTAACCTAAAACACATCATGTACTCTGGCCAGAGATTCGTCACACTAATATCTACTCAGATCGCATAGGATATCCACACTCGCAAGTATGTGGTGAATCCTTGACAACAAAGCATCGAATCCTATATGTGTCGTAACTGTACCCAATCCCGACATCTGATGACCCCGATAGAGTCGGTAAACGAGTCAAAGTACAGTACTAGCAAATAGAGTCTCAATGATGTTTCAAGTAGTAAGGACTAATGGTGTACAACCAAAACCGCGGACTTTATCCACTCGATAAGTGATAACCACTTGGAAAGTCCGAATAGGGTAGTTCGATCATTCATCATATGAATATCCATTTGCATGCTTTGAACATCTCCATATCCATTACCAATGAAATGTGGTACTTGGCATCACAAATGATAGTCTCAATCTCGAGCGATCCTTATCCTTATTAGCGGACGGCTCAATTGACTAGGAACTATTTAGAATATACAGTGACTATAAGATGTGTTTCATAATAGTGATCTCTCTTTATTCACTATTTCATCTTACTTACACTATAGTATATTCAAGTTCTTTATCAAAACATCAATAGTATATAACAATATAACAATATGAAGAAAGATAAAGAGAATGTCATTAATGAATGTAAATTATATTAAACAAAGATTATTTATACATAGAGTCACAAAAGCCCTTAGCCACAAGTTGGCTAACCGGGCACCCACTCTTTCAATCTCCCACTTGCCCTAAAGCCAACTAGTCACACTACGCAATCCCATTGCTTCGCGATGTTTGTAAAACAATGGTCCTGGCAAGGGCTTAGTAAGTGGATCAGCGATATTGTCTGTAGAGGTCACTCTCTCAACAGTGATGTCTCCTCTTTCCACAATCACCCGGATGATGTGGTATTTCCTCAGTACATGTTTGGATCTTTGATGAGACCTTGGTTCCTTTTCCTGAGCAATGACACCAGTGTTGTCGTAGTACACCGGAACTGGACCAACAGCTTCAGGAATTATGCCCAACTCTTGGACGAAATTCCTCATCCAAACGGCCTCTTTAACATTAGCTGATGCTGCAAAGTATTCTGCCTCAGTGGTGGAATCTGCTGTGGTGTCTTGCTTGGAACTCTTCTAAGAGACAGCACCGCCATTGAGCATGAATACAAATCCAGAGGTTGACTTCGAGTCATCCACGTCGCTTTGGAAGCTAGAGTCGGTATAGCCTTCCAATTTCAATTCTCTTCCTCCATAAACCATGAATATATTCTTAGTCCTTCTCAAGTACTTAAGAATATCCTTCACGGATTTCCAATGCATTTGACCGGGGTTGGCTTGATATCTGCTCGTGACACTCAGAGCAAAGGCTACATCCGGTCTGGTAGATATCATCCCATACATAATACTACCTATGGCTGACGCATATGGTATGTGTGTCATTTTCTCTATTTCTTCGTCAGTCTTGGGACACATAGACTTGGATAGAGAAACTTCATGACACAGAGGTAGATGTCCTCTCTTGGACTCATCCATAGAAAACCTTTTCAATATGGTGTCGATGTAGGTTGCTTGAGTGAGTCCTATTATTCTCTTAGATCTATCTCTATAGATCTGTATCCCTAGAATATAGGAGGCCTCACCCAAATCCTTCATCGAGAATCTACCTGATAACTATATCTTTGTTGATTGAAACATCCCTACGTCATTCCCAATGAGTAGGATGTCATCAACATAAAGCACTAAGAACGTCACCGCATCCTTAACTAATTTCTTGTACACGCACGGTTCCTCCGGGTTTTTGATGAAACCAAAGTCCTTTATTGTTTCATCAAATTTCTGGTTCCAACTTCTTGATGCTTGTTTGAGACCATAAATTGATCTCTGAAGCTTGCATACCTTATGCTCGCTTCCCATGGATGTGAATCCCTCGGGCTGCATCATATAGATTTCTTCCTTAATGTTTCCATTAAGAAATGCAGTCTTCACATCCATTTGCCATATCTCATAGTCATACCATGCTGCTATGACAATAAGGATTCTTATGGACTTGAACATTGCGACTGGTGAAAAAGTTTCATCATAGTCAACTCCTTGTCTTTGAGTATAACCTTTTGCTACCAATCGTGCTTTGTAGGTAAGTACCTTACCATCAGGCTCAAGTTTTCTCTTGTAGATCTATTTACACCCTATTGAAACAATTCCATCGGGAGAATCTACTAAAGACCAAACTTGGTTTGTATGAATCGAATCTATTTCCGACTGCATAGCTTCAAGCCATAAATTAGAATCCGCATCAGAAATTGCTTCCTTGAAGCTTTTTGGATCACGTCCAATGTCGGGTTCACTTTGATCCCCTTCAATAAGAAGACCATATCGAATAGGAGGTCTAGAAGTCCTCTCGGATCTCCTAGATATAGGCGTGTCAATCAATGGTTCCTGAGGTGTAGGATCGTTATTTTGTATCTCGGGTTCTTCTCGAATTTATTCAGGTTCCATCATCTTGCCTTTCTTATCTAATAAGAACTCCTTATCCATGAAGGTGGCATTCCTTGAAACAAACACTTTTGTTTCAGTAGGATGATAGAAATAATATCCGATTGAATTCTTCGGATATCCTACAAAATAACATAAGGTGGATCGACTATCTAACTTATCTCCCACTGTCTGCTTCACGTAAGCAGGACATCCCCAAATCTTTAAGTACGAATACTTAGGAGCTTTTCCATTCCATAACTCGTATGGAGTTTTATCTACTGCTTTAGTGTGGACATTGTTCAACAACAATACCGCCGTTTCAAGCGCATAACCCCAAAACAAAGGTGGGAGCTCAGTGAAGCTTATCATAGATCGAACCATGTCCAACAAAGTTCGATTGCGATGCTCCGAGACACCATTCAGCTGAGGTGTCATAGGAGGAGTCCACTGAGAGAGAATCCCATTCTCTTTTAGATAGCTCAAAAACTCGATACTTAAATATTCTCCACCTCGATCCGATCGAAGTGCTTTAATACTTCTACCTTGTTTGTTTTCTACTTCAACCTTGAATTCTTTGAACTTTTCAAATGATTCAGACTTATATTTCATTAAATATAAATACCCATACCTCGAATAATCATCAGTAAAGGTAAGTAGGTGTGACCAAATTTAGTACCGATACTAAATGGTCCACAGACATCTGTATGGATCAAATCCAACAGGTTTTGACTTCGTTCAGGCTTCCCTTTGAAAGGAGATTTAGTCATTTTTCCTTTTAGGCAGGACTCACAAGTAGGTAGAGAGTTAATATCAGACATAACAAACATGCCCTCTCCCACTAGCTTGTTCATCCTCCTTGAGGAAATATGACCTAGCCTAGCATGCCAAAGGTTTTCCGGGTTTTGACTATCGTTTTTCCTTTTATTTGTTGTTACCGATTTATCAACGTAATTAATTCGAACGTCTTTTAATTTTAAGTTATATAGATCGTTTTCAAGTTGTCCATTTTTAATCAAACATTCATTCTTGTAAATATTGCAAATCCCATTCACAAAATTACAAGAAAAACCATCTTTATCAAGCATAGAAACAGAAATAATATTTTTAACTAAATCTGGCACAAATAAAATATCTCTTAAAAATAACTTAAAATTGTTCTGCAAAACTAAATAAATGTCTCCCACTGCTTTGGCTTCAACTATGGAACCATTTCCAAGCCTCAGCTGGGTCTCACCCATCCTAAGCTTATGACTTCTTGTCATCACCTGCAAATCATTGCAAATGTGAGATCCACATCCGGTATCCAATACCGAAGAAGTAGTATTAAGAGAAACATTTATTTCAATGTAAAACATATCCTTTGCAGTTTGCAACTTCTCGAGGTATTCCTTGCAGTTACGTTTCTAATGACCGGGTTTCTTACAGTGATGGCAAACATCTCCAGATATGTTCACGTTTGAAGCTTTTGTCTTGGCCTTCTTTTGTGGTACAATTTTCTTGGGTGGGGCAGAACGTTTCTTACCCTTTTCACTTGGCCCCTTCTTGGAGTAAGAAGAAGAGCCAACCAAGAGTACCGGTTTATCCTTCTTTAATGTGGCCTCATAAGACACAAGAATATTGACCATCTCTTCAAGGGTGGCCTCTATCTTGTTCATATTGAAGTTCACCACAAATCCGTCAAATGACGAAGGAAGTGAAAGAAGTAACAAGTCCGCGTTTAGTTCATGCTCCAATGTCAAATCGAGTGTTACCAACTTTTCAATGAGCCCAATCATGTGTACCCCATGCTCACCGACCGAAGTACCATCTCGCATGCGGCATGTCATGAGCTCTTTGACGGTGGCATACCTCTCCGACCTTGACTGAGCTCCAAAAAGTTCCTTGAGGTGCATGTGTATGTCAGCAGCATTCACGGCCTCCTCAAATCGCCTCTGGAGTTCATCAGACATTGAAGCTTGCATATAACATTTAGCCTTGACATCATGGTCCCACCATTGATCAAGTTTTGCCAATTCTTCCAGACTTATATTAGCCGGTGCTTCCTTTGGAGGATTCTTTTCTAACACGTAGAAAATTTTTTCCGAGTTTAGAACAATCTTTAATTTATGGAACCATTCCGTATAGTTTGCGCCAGTCAATTTGTTTTGTTCGAGAATTGAGTATAGTGGATTTTGCGAATTCATTGTAATGAAATACTGAAAAAAAACAGACAATAATCAGTGACTGCTTAATTAATTTACTAAGACATAAAAAATGACGAAATTTAATTTTATGAATTTCACTCCCACTATTTTAACGATTTCACTACCCTCTAGTGAAAACGGAAAACTTCTTTCCTTAGTGGGAACATGGAGTCCAATTGATAAGTCATAGTCTCGAATAATATCAGCCAACCATAATTTTCAAAAGGTAGAGCCCAATTACTTCCAAAGTAACCCCCATGTTTTTACCTCATGTCCAATAAGGGCCCAATAATATGACGCCGTTTATTGTGACATGTCAAGATAACCCATCAATATTAAGTTGTGATGAATGGTCGCAATGTGGATCCCCCAATAATATGAGCCAATCCCATGGGAGATCCACCCAACTTACAACATGTGTCGATCCAATGTACAACTTTTCGACGAACGGCCCCCCCAATAATATGAGCCGGACCGTGCCCACGGGTAGCATCTCATGCATTGATCGTTGATGGAAGGTAGAAACATTTAAACAATATTTAAATTCCATTTTATAAATCTTGATATCCATTTTAAATCATATTTAAAATGAGGTATTTTTAATTTTGAAAATTCGTCTCATCTTTTAAAGTTTGTATGCTTGCGGGATTCATACAATTTAGTCTAAACATGCATACAACAATAATATCATATATTATTTAAAGGATGATCGATCCCAATCACTAATCGACCCATGGTTGCCAATCACGAGTCTAAGTCCAATCCTAGGTGATATGCAAGTATGCAATGCAATCCTATTACATTGAGCTTCCAATTTACATTTCTTCGGTCTTTATTGTCTGTTGGGCCCACCTTTGTCTTCAAATCTTTATCTCCCACTAAGTCTAATAAATTTACAATAAATTTTGATAACAAGTAGGGGATACATATTTAAGGGTGGAAAACGGGCCATAAACCAGACCCACTTTTTATTACAAATGACAATTCAAATTGAGCTATAAACCAAACCCATTAATAAAACCCAACAACAATAAGACCAAATGTAAATAACCTAACATACACCTACCAAATTGGTCATGGCAATCGATCATCCTTTTATCAAATAATTAATTCAATAATTGAATAATTGGATAACATGCAATGACATCATATTTAAAAAGATAAAATCAAATTTTATCTTATCCTTTCATAAGATCATATCTTATCATCAGTTGTACAAAAATAATTGATTTTATAAAATTTAATTTAACGGATAAAATTTATAAATTTTCCAAAAATTCAAATTTATCCAAAAATCAATTTTAAAAATTTCGGACTCGAACAATTCGATCCGATGCCTCGTGAACCAATCAAAAACAATTTTCGATCGGACCAAAAACTAAAATTTCAAAATATTAAAATTTTAATTAAAAATCAATTTTAATTTTTCCCGGGCTACCCAGGACAATCCCGGGCAGCCCGCGTCCCAAAAAGGGGCCCGGGCAGGGTAGCCCGTCGCTGCCCCTTGGGAAGCGGTCGCTGCCCTGGGCAGCGATCAAATCGCTGCCCATGGGCAGCACCGTGCGCTGCCCTGGGCAGCTTTGGGCTTGCTGCCCGATGTGCCCATTAAATTTTAATTTAAAATTTTTGTTTTTGTTTCAAAAACCCGAGGCCAAAAATTTTGTACAATCGATTAATTTAATCGTTTGATCTGAGCAACCTGGCTCTGATACCACTGTTGGAAAACGTGTTCAGATCAATTAAAAATTGATACCCGGTGCAGCGGAAGTTTAAAAATTTTATTTTTCTATATGGAACGATTCCATATCATGGGTATCAAAACTTTACGATTAAATTATGTTGCAAGTAAAATAATAATAATCACAATTAATAATATTTTACCTCTTCAAGCAACGGCTTGATTATGGACACCAACAGAATTTAATCTGCTCTTTTTGTATATCCTGGGAACCGATGGCTTCACGATCAATCTCCGGAATAAGGTCCGCGAACAGAAAACAGAAACCCTCTGATTGATTGCACTAGAAATCAATCAGATGTTTATCGATGAGAATAAACAGATTTGATCTGTTAATTCAGAATGTAATTTTTCGTAAAAATCACAAACCGAATTTTCTCAAAAGGAGTAGGAATTTTCGAAAAATCCCTTTTAATATATTGTGTGTATTTCGAAAATTGCTAGAATGAATTCTCCATGATTTTCGAATACTACATACTTATTTATAGATAATTTCTAGACTAGATTAAGTTATAATTGTATTAGGACTCTAACTCCTTAGGGCCCATAATCCATAACTTAAGCCCAACAAGCCAAGCTCGTTGTTATAGAAATTAATATAAAATTCATCGTGACTCCGATTGATAAACTGATTTTAACAATGTGCACAGAAACCATTTCTGCATCTTTTAAAGTCAAGATAATTTTTCTGAATCCGAATTCAGTGATTTTCAAAAATGTCCATCCCTATGTCATTTTAGGAAATCCCACTCCTTTTAATTAAGAAGTCCAACTTCTCTTTCATTAAATTTAACTCTTTAAATTTAACTATCTCAACGGGGTTTAGTAATCCATTACTTGTGTGACCCTCAATGGTTCAGGGATACAGCTAGCCGTGGGCTCACAACTCCTTGTGACTCGGAACAACAATTTCCGACTTGCCCAATGAATCATGGTAAGAGCGTCTAGCAACATCGCCCCATGATTCCCTAGGTATCACTGATAGTGCCTGCAAGAACTAGTAGATTTTGGTTAGCGTACAATACGGTCCCTTCATCCATATATCCCGATCGAATCAACAACCATTGGTGCATCGAGAGTCGTTCGAGATTCGATAACTATGCATCATCTTGGAGATCAAATAGTGACATCGCATGTGTTACTAGGAAAACTGAGTAACCTAAAACACATCATGTACTCTGGCCAGAGATTCGTCACACTAATATCTCCTCAGATCGCATAGGATATCCACACTCGCAAGTATGTGGTGAATCCTTGACAACAAAGCATTGACTCCTATATGTGTCGTAACTGTACCCAATCCCGACACCTGATGACCCCGATAGAGTCGGTAAACGAGTCAAAGTACAGTACTAGCATATAAAGTCTCAATGATATTTCAAGTAGTAAGAACTAATGGTGTACAACCAAAATCGTAGACTTTATCCACTCGATAAGTGATAACCACTTGGAAAGTTCGAATAGGGTAGTTCGATCATTCATCATATGAATATCCATTTGCATGCTTTGAACATCTCCATGTCCATTACCAATGAAACGTGGTACTTGGCATCACAAATGCTAGTCTCAATCTCGAGCGATCCTTATCCTTATTAGCGGACGGCTCAATTGACTAGGAACTGTTTAGAATATATAGTGACTATAAGATGTGTTTCATAACAGTGATCTCTCTTTATTTACTATCTCATCTTACTTACTCTATAGTATATTCAAGGTCTTTATCAAAACATCAATAGTATATCACAATATAACAATATGAAGAAAGATAAAGAAAATGCCATTAATGAATGTAAATTATATTAAACAAAGATTGTTTATACATAGAGTCACAAAAGCCCTTAGCCACAAGTTGGCTAACCGGGCACCCACTCTTTCAGAAAGGTCATCGGGCCTGGTATCCCGACCTTCAGTCCCGTGTTTGTCACAAATCACTTCAACTTCCCAAAAATATTTTTTTTACATGCCCGTTATTTCATCATAAAATACATGCATGAATCATGAACTTAAAAATATCATTTTCTTAAAATTTTGCCCGTAAATATATATTTAATTCATTTTTCATAATAAAAATCATACTTATATCAAAATATACATATACATCTATTAAATATATATTTACGGACTATTTTATTTGCCACTGGCTAGTTCGAGTTGCTGCCCCTTAACTAAAGCCCATAAACTTAGACTGACTCATTAACATTTATACTGGCCCAAAAATACTTAGACTAGCTCAATCACACTTAAAATGACCCAGATCAGACTTAGATTGGCCCAATAGTACTTAGACCGACATAGAATTTAGCTCAACCAAATAAATTAAACAACTTAGGACCATTAACGAATTTAGCCCAATTAATAAATTAAGTCTCAAATAACTATCTTAAGCCCAATAAGCTTGACTCAATAACTAAATCAATTCATTCAAGCCCAAATAACATTTTAGCTCAAATAAACAACTCAAGCCCAATAAATAGATTAAGCCCAATAAACATCTTAGACCCAATAAATAAATAAATAAAGTCAAATAAACATCTTAGGCCCAATAACAAACTTGGCCCAATGGATAAACCAAACACTTGGACTCCTAAATAAATTTCCCGGCCCAGACCCATACATATGACCTTAATTCACTTGACCCGACCCGGACAACCAACCTGCCCGAGCTCTGCCCGCTAGGTAGACAACCTTACAACCATCCCACTGTTCACCTAGCCGACACTAGTTCAAGCCATCTTAAACCAAGACCCAAAGGAACCTGACCCAGCCATCAAACCAGTGAACAACAGCTAAGAACTAGCCATGACAGAAAAATCATTCACAATACATAAAAACACGAATGATGCAAGAGTTAAAATTTGAGCTACCATATCCACATACAAATTCACACTACAAGAAAAAAGGCGAACAACACTTTTTCCGCATTGTTGTTGTCCCAAAAAAAGCGTTGTCATAGGCAGTGTTGTAAAAGGCTGCGGTCATAGACAATGCGGAAAAAGCGTTGTGGTTTTCGGAGAAGACAACGCTTAAAAAGCGTTGTGGTATTTGTAAATTACAACGCTTTTTTACACTAAGGAAGCATTGTTGTATCTTGAATCTACAATGCTTTTTATGTGTTGTCATTTCTACAAACAACAACGCTTTTGCAGCGTTGTTTTTTATACAATCTACAACGCTTTTAAGCGTTGTAATTTCCAAATACCACAACGCTTAAAAGCGTTGTATATTGTATAAAAGACAACGCTGCAAAAAGCATTGTTGTTTATAGAAATGACAATGCATAAAAAGCGTTGTAGATTGAAGCTACGACAACGCTTCCTTAGTTTATAAAAGTGTTGTGCTTGGCAGAGTTTGCTTAAAAACTCATTGTGCTTTGTTGTTAATTTGTGCCAAAATAACCAATAAAAAATGTTGTCGTTAAGAACGTTGTTTTCGAATGTTTTTTTGCAAATTTAAATGTTTATATAAATAACACCATTAAAATATATGAAATTGCAAATCTGTGTGGCAAAATATTATCAAAAAAAAGTATAGATTCATTGTGCTGCAATATTGAAAGTGCAAGGTATCAAAAAACATTTAGCGCTATCTATCCCCACAAAGATGGTGCTGCAATATCGAAAGAAAATTGTTCCTAACAATGCAATTTTTCTAAATGCCCACCACAGTTAGCGACGACCTCCACCACCTGTAAGAACCAGACGATCTCCGCCACCAGTAAGAACCAGACTTTTGAAATACAAAATTAGAGATAACACATGTTAAATATAACACAGTAGGGGAAAATGAAATTTGAAATAACTGGAGAGAATCTAACCATAAATTTATAAATGACAACACAGTGGAAGCATATCAAACATCATGATCATTTAAAGACACATGAAACAGAAAATAGACTAACAGATGTAAACCTCATATTGATAGAAAATTTCAATTCCCAGAGACTTAAATCCTCACTCCAACATAATCTTGCAACCAAACCCATTATCATTTAAAGACACTATCAAACTCCAACACGATAGCCTAAGGAGCAATCCAACATATAAATCTTGCACAAAACAATGTAAAGAATGAAACAATAAACTAAAAAGAAGACCATCATGCAAAATGTAACATTAACATAATCCAGGTGATTGCAAGAATTTTCATATAAAATTAAATTAATTCTGGGCATGCAGGGGATCTTATATATATATATATATATATATATATATATATATTATTGTTTTAGATCCTGATGCAGAAGTGATTGCATTATCTCCAAGAACCCTTTTGGCCACAAACATATATGTTTGTGAGGTTTGCAAAAAGGGTTTCCAGAGAGACCAAAATCTTCAGCTTCACAGAAGAAGACACAATCTTCCATGGAAACTGAAGCAGAGAAGCAAAGAAGCTGCTAACAAGAAGAAAGCCTATGTTTGCCCTGAGACCACATGTGTTCATCACCATCCTTCAAGGGCTTTAGGGGATTTAACAGGAATCAAGAAAAATTATTCCAAGAAACATGGGGAGAAGAAATGGAAATGTGAAAAATGTTCCAAGATCTATGCTGTTCAATCAGATTGGAAAGCACATCTATTCTCTTCTTCATGTCTGCACAGAAAACAATCATGCAGGCAGAGAAGTGATTTAATTTTCCAAGATCTATGATGTTCAATCAGATTGGAAATGTGAAAAATGTTCCAAGATCTATGCTGTTCAATCAGATTGGAAAGCACATCTATTCTCTTCTTCATGTCTGCACAAAAAACGATTCGAAAAAAAATATGGACATGCATGTGCCCAAATCACCGAATGCACGCATGTATTTAAATATCAAATCAGACTTAGGGTTAAACAAAAGTTGGAATCAGACTTAATATAAAAATAAATGAGCAAGATCCTAATTCTAAAACAATATATTTTAACGGGCAAACACTGCACCATTTCATGTCTGCATAGAAAACAAAAAATAAACCACCTGATCAGCGGTGCATGGTGTAGTGTAATAAATCAGATTCATCAACTCCTCGTGCACTCATGAGTACTCCATGCACTCGAGGCTTTAATTAATTCAATGCATCCATGCATTATGATAGCTGTTTCAATATTCAAGACACAAAATACATGTGCATACCTATTCATAAACCTGTTCTTGTATACATTCTGTCAACTCTGAAAGCACCTCTTTAATTTCTTCTAACGAGTACTCACCTTTTGAGAACTGTCACATATATTATGTTAATAAAAAATCATATAACAATAACTTTGAAAATTTAAAACAATTTAGTTGTAATTATTTGAGTTAAGAAAGATTACTATTGATCGTAGTGAAACGTTCTCGATATTCTCAACTTCTTGAATAATTTGTCTCATATATCTCATCACATAAAGACCACATTGTTTTGCATCTGGCTGCCGAGGACCCTATGGTAGGTAGTAGAGAAAAATTTTTGGCGACAAATTTAGATATTTAAACATAATATATTAAACATAAATTATGCATACCTGTACTACTACCCACATAGCATTCTTTCTACCCTTCCTTCCTTTGTTTGAGTTAAACAATCGCAAGACCCTTCAATATACTTGATATATGAGTTTTTGTATAAGTGAAATAAATATGTGATAAAAATAAATAAATATGAACTCACATTTCCACTACATATTTCCAATCATCATCAAGAATTCGGTGACTTAAGGAATCCAACACATAAATAACATCCTTGTATGGTTGAATAACAGTGAGAATCCAATGATAGCTATGCAAAAAAAAAAACATAATTAGTGCTTCTTATTCAATAAATAATCGAAATAAAGCAACCAAATTGATATTTAAATTTTTACTTACCCGATATTACATGGCATCAAAACTAGTTGATCAACTGATGCACCACTCAGTCTATCTGCTAAAGCACTCGCCCTTTGGTTCAACCTTTCAAGCTTACTCTTTTTGTCGTGTGTAGTTTCTCCCATATCCAAGATTCTGTGTGGATTCACAAATCTGAATTTTCCTTCCTTGTTATCTCCCAACATTTTTGTGTAAAGATACCTTTCATTGTAAATATAATAAAATAAAAATGAATGTAAGCAAAGATATGAAGTTGATGTATTACTTAGCTTAAAACCAAAAAACTTACCTTATATAGGCAATTACACAATTGCCTGATATTGGCCCAACATGATACAAACCATCAATGTCCTCACAGTGCAAAAGAATTACACAATCATCATCGAACACCTCACGATCTAAACGCAGTGATATAAATCTTCTTTCACCCAAAGCATGCCTGCTATAACAATACATCATATGTAGTGTCATTGGGACAGAAGGTGACACATCATGTTTCTCTTTGGGTGGTGTCAAATCCTTCTTTCGAGGCTTCTATTAATTGTAAATACATACAATTTAGATAGGTTGAATAATGAATAAAGTTACAATATCACATATACCTTATCTTGCTCCACTATCAAGTGTTGTGGCCAAGCCACATGGGTTCCAAGAGCATCACCCACTACTTCACATTCATTTGCAATTGGAAATGGCAAAGGCGCTGATTTATCAAGTACTACATCAATAGAGACTCGGTAGCAATTCTTTGGTAATGGAACCCCATGAAGCAACTTTTGAGGATCAACACAAATAATTGTACCATTAGCAACAATATTTGTGCTAGATTTCAAAGTTAATGCAGCTGATTTACCCTAAAAAAGACAAATAGACATGTCAATAAGTTTTATTACCTCTATTTAATATGACTCAAACTACTGTCATACCTGTAAAGCATCGGCTTTGCTCAAAATCAGCACGTCTTCATAATCATTGTCTTCCATCTTGGCTTGGTTAACTTGATTTTTCACTGAGCAACTGCCTTTGCCATCCATTAAAATGTCGCGTGCACCCATATTATGCATCATTTCCTCAAGTCTTTGTAAACGTGCACCTTGTTCTGAAATTATTCTACTTGCTTCCATCAACTTCCTTTCATGCTCCTTGAGTACATCTGTGGGAACTCCAACGCTCTTCAATGTTCTGCCAGAATTAAAATATAAGGTTGGAGTGACATGACCTCCAATCCCCCTCATACGCCCATCATATTCTTGGGTCTCAAGTGCTTTTGTAAGGATATCCTCTTTTGTCCCTTCAATTCTCAGCACACCATCTCTTTTTTGTTGGATATAATCATCCTGTCATGCAAATTAAAAGAATAATTACTAAAACAATTGTCATTTCAAAAATCATGCTGATTTTCTAAAATGTGAATTCACTTACAATCTTTTGTACTCTTTGCGTCAAATCCTCCCCTTCAAAGTCTCCTGCTTTGTTGGCTTGTCCTTTCTTCCACATAATAGCCCTGTTAATGTCATCATCGTCACATAATTCAGCCGCCTAAAAGCAAGAAAAATACAATAACACATGTGAATAAATTGTATGTGAATAATTTGGATGGTTTGTAAAGAAATACTTACTATTTCAGACGCAAATCGTGCATATCCCTTGCGTGAAAGCCGATGAGGATATACGTTTTGTTTTCTTCTATCTTTTTGTTGCTCACTTAGTTTCTAGTCATTTCAAATATGCGACAAATCAAATTTGAATAATAGTTAAAGAATGACTTTTGGTTGATTATGTACAAATTATAAATAATAAAGAATCTTACAATGAAGTCTCCAGACATACGACTGATGACAAACGCACTCCAATCATCTTTTGGTATACCATGACCAGCAGGTGGCTCATACAACTCCTCAGGTTTATCAAGCTTGCCTACAATAAACGTCTGAGTAAGATGGGCTTTGTATTGACGCCACTTACTGTTTGCTGATCTCAAACAGCCCTTCTTCCACTTTGCGTCAACATTATATAACAACTACAAATAACAAAAGCGAGAATACATTAGAAATATTTAATAACATAATATTAAATATATCCTAGATTTTAATACATGATAAATTACTTACATTAACCGAATCCCATATCAATTCTTTAACATCTATTGGAACTTGCTTCCATGTCTTGTAAGAAATCTTGACCTTCTCCCGTGCCACCACGCCAATGTAACTCTGCATTCCAATAGCAGCTTCTCCAACTGGCTATCCAAGTTTATTGAATGCAACATCCTTTTTAATTCCTTTAACTCTTTGTATTGCAAGACTATCCATTTTTGTGCGACCTCTAGGAGTTCTAGTGGTGTCGGTGTTAGCAGAATCCAACCCAGTGTTACCACACCAACTCTCTCTAGTGGCAGCATATTCTACTTTTTCTTTACCCTTGCCCAACTTTGCGTCTTCTATAGTGGCAGCATATTCTACTTTCTCTTTACCCTTTCCCATTTTTAATCTGCCATTAGCAAAGTGAGTAATTCTAACAAAAAGTTTTAACAATACTGAAGTAAATAGAATCTATGAGACGAATGACACATAATAGATAGATTTAACATCAATATATGAACAGCTAGCACCACGTTTCACATAGTTTTCATCATATGCATTTGAAGATATCTTGTGTATTTTGATATTTTATTTTTATTACTTTGAAATGTTGTAACGCTGATTAATAAATTTTAGGATCTAAAATTTTATGATATATAAACATTATCGTAACAATGATCAACTGTTAAACCCATTGTCATGCATGTTTTGCGGTACCATAAAAAATGATTGAAGCTAAATATAGTTGAGTTGAGACTCAAAAAGTTTTTTAATTTTCACAGCACAGATAATGGAAGCGCAGCAAAGCAGCGATATGGTAGTATCTCCAAATTAGTTTCTCGTTCACAAATTGAAGAACCGATAATTAATACCAGTGGCCTGAAGATTGGAACATGTAATGAATTATTTAACAGGACATGTAGTACATTAATGGAGAAGGAATTGTCAAAATTATTTTTTTGCATGTCTAATATAGATGTTTGATGAGCAAACAATAATCTCTCTTATGTTTTACAGCTCTTATGTCTATATTTCTTTCTTATTTCTAGACCATGCAAAATATGTGAAACGTGGTACCGCACTGACTTAATATGAATCAAAACCATTATATTCCATCTTCTGATAAGATTCAACTGATGAAAGAATCTGAAGTTTTGATCTAGAAAACAAGAACAAACACATTTGACACTAAAAACCAATAGAGTATCTGAGTCTAAAGCAAACTTTTACAGGAATCTCAAGCCTTACCAGGCGCCACAAAAATAAAAAAAGGGATCATTTTTAACAGGCAAGAAAAAGCACCGAAAAAAACGGTAGAAAGAAAGAGTAGAAGCCACTCACTTAGCCCCCAAAAAGCAAAAAAACCTTGAAACAGTAGACGCTAATCGGAACTGCTTTGCTTCGTTGGGCAGCTTTATATTTATTCTCCAACAGCTTTTCAGAAGCCAAAACCTACAGCAAATACATGCACTGATAAGTATTCGCTAGTTGTCGAACTCTTTCCTGAGAACTTTTAGATTCATTATGTAATCACAAATAAATGCATGGTCTAGAAATAAGAAAGAAATATAGGTAACAACAAAAAACAAGAACAATTCATGTAAGATAGAAGTACTCTCAATATCCAAGAACTACTAATTTGCCATTGTTCGATTACTGAATGTAAAAAAATATCTGATCATAAATAACAATGTCAAACAAGCATCTTCAAAGCATAAATAACATATCAATGTAAATTTTTTACAAACTTATCTCAAATGTGAAACTTAAGTACTTAATTATTTTCAACCCAAATCCTATCACAGTCTTCACGAACGCATGGTTCATTGTCATCTGCAACATCAACATCCATTGGTGCTAACCCTCTGCTAGAAGACTTATAATGCATTGCAGTTTCTTCCAACTCTTCACCCTTTGTGTATTCAAATTACTCTCTACTTGAAGTCGCAAGTACAACACTCCATAAAGGATCTTCAGGAGCTTCTATGTAAAAAACTTGTTTCTCTTGGCTCGCTAAAATAAATGAATCAGATTTGTATCCAATTCTATGGAGGTTGACTAACGTGAATCCAAGATCATCTACCTTGATACCTTTACTATTCTCCACCCAATTATATTTAAACATCGGAATTTGAAATTTGTGGTAATCAACCACCCATATTTCTTGTATTACTCCATAAAAAACCATATCTGACACGATAGGATGTTTATCCTTTGCACTAGAAACTTGCATTGTCTTTGCAACTAAGCTGACTCCGGAGTTTTGAACAACTCGCATATCATCACGCTCTCTTGTAGCATAAGCAACCCCATCAATCAAATAACTAGAGTACTTTAAGACTTGCTTGGAAGGTCCGCGTGCCATCAACTTTAATCTTTCGGATACTTGATAAGTGGAATGATCATCTACACGTGAAACCGATAGTATTTATGTGATAACTTATTATTTATGCACAGTCATGATAATAAATGTACACCAATTATGATAATAAATAAAATCACACGATCAAGCAACCAGGTACTAAACGTTCGGTTATGCTCATCCTGTAACCACCTCTTGGACTTAGCCCTTTGTGGAAATCTTGCATTCAAATATGCCATGTTTTCCCTATTCAAATTATTATTAAGAGTAAGCTAACATGTAGATTTAAGAAAACTTAATTAACATATTAGTAAGTGTAAGAAATTACTCGATATAGCGATCAGTGTCAACATCATTTTCCAATAAATAACGATGTGCTTGTTGCAACTCATCCTCAGTAATGGATTGCACAACTGCAGCCGACAAAGGTTTAGTAAGTTCTATTTGTCAATGACTTGTAGGGATCCCAATTGTGTGCAAACTACCAAGATAGTCTGAGCAAAATTCAACCGCCTCTTCAGCAATATAACATTCAACCATGCAACCTTCCGGTCTATTGCGATTCCGCACATAACCTTTCAAAATCTTCATGTATCTTTTAAAGGGATACATGTACCTATACCAAACAGGGCCACATAATTTCACCTCTCGCACAAGATGAACTGTTAAATGAATCATTATGTCAAAAAACAAAGGTGGAAAATACTTTTCAAGTAAACACAATATGATCACAATCTCTCTCTGCAGCTCATCCAACTTTGAGGGATCCATCACTTTATTACATAGCTCATTGAAGAAGAAGCACAAACGAGTGATAGTGTCTCTGACATGTTTGGGCAAGACACCACGTATGGCCAATGGAAGTAATTGCTGCATTAAAGTGTGGTAGTCGTGTGACTTAAGGCCAACAAGTTTCAAGTCCTTCATCGAAACAAAGTTTTTAACGTTGGATGAGTAACATGTAGGTAATTGCATTCCAGACAAAGAATTCAAAATCTTTCTTTTCTCATCTTTTGTAAGTGTATAACATGCTGCTGGTAGAAAAGATTTCTTCTCCCCCATCACTGGAGCCAAATCTGTCCTCAAATTCATTTCAGCAAGGTCTAATCTAGCTGCAATTCCATCCTTTGTTTTTCCCGAAATGTCAAGCAACGTACCGAGAAGACTTTCACAGACGTTCTTTTCTATATGCATCACATCAAGAACATGTCTAACATATAGATGTTTCCAATACTCAAGTTCAAAGAAAATTGATTTCTTTTTGAAGGATGATTTTACATCATCCTTCGTGGAGTGAATCTTCTTTCTCATTTTTCCCCAATGACAATGAATTCCATCGACTTTTTTTAACACTTCATCGCCACTCAATGGTTTGGGTGCAGGGTTGAACTCTTGGTCCCCATTAAATGCCTTTCTTTGCCTTCGATAAGGATGATTTGCAGGTAGAAACCTTCTATGGCCTGTGTACGACATTTTCCTGCTATGTTTCAACCTTCTTGAATATGTTTCTTCACCGCAAATCGGACATGCGTGATATCCTTTCACAATATATCCTAACATGTTTCCATATGCAGGAAAGTCATTGATGGTCCACAACAAGACAGCTCTGAGCGAGAAGGTTTCTTGTCTATATGCATCATATGCTTCAACACCTGTATCCCATAGAAATTTCAAGTCATCGATTAGAGTTGCTAAGTAAACATCGATATCATTTCCTGGTTGTTTGGGACCAGAAATCAACATTGTGAGCATCATAAATTTTCTCTTCATACACAACCACGGGGAAGATTGTAAGTGATCATTAAAACTAGACAACAACTATATGTAGAACTCATCATACCATGGGGATTGATCCCGTCAGCTGAAATGACCAATCTAAGATTTCTTGAATCAGCAGCAAAATTTGGCCACTTGTGATCTACTAATTTCCAAGAAGGTGCATCAGCTGGATGTCGTAAGTATCCGTCATGAAGTCTTTTATCAGCATGCCAAGTCAGCTCCTTGGAACACTCCTTATTCCGAAACATTCGTACAAATCTCGGAATTGGAGGCAAGTACCATAGAACCTTTGCAGGAACTCCTTCCTTTATCGTATCTTTTTGGCCCATCTTCCACCTTGACATCCCACAAGTAGGACAACTGTTAAAATCCTCATACTCCTTCCGGTATAAGATGCAATCATTAGGGCAAGCATGGATTTTCTCATAAGTAATCCCTAATGCACACAAGCTTTTCTTTGCATCGTAGAACGATAAAGGCAATTCATTGTCATCTGGAAGCATTTCTCCTAACAAATTGAGTAGGTCGGTGCAACTTTTGTCACTCCAACTATATTTGGCTTTCAAGTTGAATAATTTTACAACTACAGATAACCTTGTAAATTTATTGCATCCAGGATATAAAGGTTTCTCAGCATCTTCAAGTAGATTTTTGAATGTGGTTGGATTCTCAGCATAACTATCAAATGCAGCATGTACCATATCTATTGGTTCCTCGGCGTCAAACTTTGGTTAATCTTCCCTTTCTTGATCACGATCATTCTTTGAGTTCTTCATCGCAGACCTTTCACCATGCCATATCCAAGTATGATATGTCAAATCTATACCATTAGAATACATGTGTGCCCTTATAGTCTCTACTTTTTTCTTCTTCAGATTACCACATTTTGTACATGGACAAGATATTGCTTCCCGATCCTCTGAATTTTTATTGCAA
The DNA here is from genome assembly GCF_033568475.1 of Henckelia pumila. Lineage (NCBI taxonomy): Eukaryota > Viridiplantae > Streptophyta > Magnoliopsida > Lamiales > Gesneriaceae > Henckelia > Henckelia pumila. The sequence continues at coordinate 45,861,789 of NC_133123.1, forward strand.
ATTCCATGATAGACTCTACTCCATGCTCATATTGACTTGATAACCGAGACTTTGACATCCATTCTTTGTCCATTCTTTTAGTAAGTAACACTATAGAGAATAAAATATATAATGTTAATATGTATATTTTCAAGCTGATGATAGTCAACATCGATATTTGATTATGCACAAAAGAAAAACATTTTAGTACTCTTTAAAACATCTTAAAGAGCTTTAGTATTTTCTGATTCTGATTTTTATACATATCATTGGCAATTTCAGGGAACGCACAAAAAATAATCCATTTTCTATTTAACTAATTGAGCAGCATATTCATTTAAATAGAAAACAAATAATTGCATATGTTACTACAAGTAGAATAAATCAAGGCTCTGTCAATTATTTGGAAACAAGATTACAATTTATAGCCTACACGTTTCTAACAAATTAAAGGACTGATTCAATACAGCTATCATCCTGAAATGGACAGAAAATAAAAAATAAAGATAACTTGGGAGTGATACTTGTTAGTGATTTCTACTAATCGACATCTTGACAACTCACAGCTGGTAAATTAATGTATATCGAGCATATTTTCTATTAAATCCAAGAAAACCATTAAATAATATACAGTGACCAGCCTCGAAACTTGAACATAAAAATTTTAACTTTGTGAAAATCATTTAACATTATCCATGCTTTGAGAAAACTATGCACAATGCATTTACCAATCAGTGATCACTGAGGATGACTGGACCCTTGAACTACTAAACACATAAGCTAGAGCTAGACTTGTTTTTAAATCAAGGAAGACACAGTAAAAAAATTATCTGAATTAATACCTTATGAATAAAATAAGGAAACCAAAATTATTTATACGAACCTTCTATCAAGTCTCCTGTAAACAATGTAAAATGAGGCTTCACGCAGTTGGCGAGCGTCAGGTTGAGGGTCCTCAGATGATTCAGCAGATGACTAATGCAGTGGAGTTGATCTGATGCAAGATTAAGGAAGCTTAGGATCGACAGGCTAGTTACGCGAACACTCATCGGAGACCGTTACACCTCGAGATGGGAGAGCATGTGTTTTTGCGTGTGTCACCTTTCCAGAAGGTGATGAGATTTGGTCGCAAGGGTAAGCTGACACCGAGATTTATTGGTCCTTTCGAGATTCTCGAGATGGTTGGGGATGTGGCTTATCGTTTGGCCTTGCCACCCGATCTTCCGGAGATTCACGATGTGTTCCACGTGTCCTTGTTGAGACAGTATGTGGTGGACGAGTCGCATATTTTGCATCCGACCGAGGTAAAGGTAGATCGGGATCTATCATATGTGGAGAAACCCCTACGGATTCTAGACATGAAGGACATGATACTTCGTAACAAGTGTATACCGTTGGTGATGGTACAGTGGCAGCGCAGAGGTACAGAGGAAGCTACTTGGGAGTTGGAGAGTCGGATGTTAGCCGAGCACCCCGAGCTATTTTGAGATTTTGTACTTCTTTGTACCGAGTCTGTACTTGTTCAGTTGTAATAAAGGATATTTGTAACACCCGAAATTTTTAAATACGTAAATCCGCCTGCATAATTAGGGTATTTAATTATTTAAATTTATGATTTATGGGTTAAATAATTATGTGAATTATTTGTGCATGATTTAATTTATTTTTAAGCATTTAACCCATAATTAGTGATTTTTACGATTTTTAGTATTTTAATTATGTGATCGCGTAGACGGGACCGTGGACGGACGAGATGACAACTTTCTAGCCAAATTATTTTATGAGCCTTTTTAGAGCCTTAAAATATTATTTTGAGTTTTATTTTCTCAAAATTTTTAGTATTTGATTTTATATAATTTTAGGAGTCCTTTTTATCCAAAATTAGCCAAAATAATGACTTTTAATCACTTTTAAAATTCCCTTAAATTATAATTTCGGGATTTTCATATGTTTAAACTAAGTTATCAGATTTTAAATATTATTTAGAGTTTTTAAATTATATATATTGTGTAATTACAACCCTTATTAATATTTTAATTATCCTAAACCTTATTTATTCAAATTACCCTAATTCTACCCCCCAAACCTCACGCCTCCTAGCATCAGCCGCCACCCCCATTCCTTGTCTTCATCTTCTTCATCAGATAGCAACCTCCAAGGGTTCCATAGCCGAGTTTCTTCGAAGCTTCGAGTTGTTCATCGTCCCGTCGTCCCGGAAACGTCCTACGTGCGTGCTAAATCGACTTCTACGGTGAAAGGCATGATTTCTTCTCCATTTTTCGTTCCCTATCAGTGACAAATAGTGTGCGTGTGTATGCATCAAATTTATTCAAGGAATTTTCAGAAAAACGTTTACTATTGAATGGTTGCACCTTGTTCATGTGATATTTGCATCATATTCACGTTTTGTTCCTCTCCATGCTTGGTTCGGCTGATGGCTAGTGTTCCAGGGGTGTGTGTACGTGGTCTGGGCTCGGGTGGCTCGAGTGGTTCGAGCCAAACGAGCCCAGGTTGTCACCATGTTCAGACGGGTGCCATGGCCGAAGCAGTTTAGGGTTTCGGGATTGGAGGCTTTGGGTTCGACGTGTGGTGTGCATGGGGCTCGAACCAAGGTAGGGTTCGAACCGGCAGGACCCTGGGAAGGTCCTGCCGGCGGCGCTCCGGCCGGTCGTGGCCGGAGCAAGGCGGCAGCAGTCCCTAAAGGACTGCTGTACGCGGCGGCCAAGGAGGAGAAGAGGGGGTTCGGGTTTAGGGCTCCAGGTGGTTTCCGGGTCGGGTCATGGGTCCGGGTCGGGTCAGTAGGTTAGTGGGTTGGGTTAAGTGAGTCCGGGTCCGGGTTAGGTGGGCCGGGCTCGAGTCTTTTTATTTTAAAATATTTTATGAGATAATGGGTCTTTGAGCCAATTAAATTGAAATAAAATTATTTGGAGTCCCAAATAATTTTATTTGGATTTTTAAAATTTTAATTTAGTTAGTCCATTAATTTTATGGGCTTTTGAGCCCATAAAAGTTATTGGGCCAGTCTTTGGGTTTTTGGGCCCATTGGGCCAGTTTAAGTTGTTATTGGGCTTAGTGAAATTTTAATGGGCTTTATTAATTTAATTGGGCTTAGAATAATTATTTGGGCTTAAAGTTTGAAATAATGGGCTTAAGTATGTTAATGGGCCAGATTTAAGTTAATGGGCTTGAGTGTTAGGGCCAGCAGTCCGGTACAATCCATGAGAAAATTTGCATGTGTCCTGAATATATATTTAATTATTTTTATGCATTTAAATTATTTTAATATTTATATGTTAGTAAGAAATTAAATTAAATATATATGAAGGACACACATTTTATTCAAGTACATGCATTCATGAAATGATATTTTATGCATGATTTAATGTTTAAGTTGAGCAATAAAAATATTTTATGTTGGAAGTTGAAGTAGTGTGACAATTTAAGGGGGATTCGTCCCCATATGATTGAAGGGCAGTTTACTGCCAATTTAATGAGGTGATTCGTCACCGGCCACGTACGTAGGTTTCCACGCTGATCAGTATTTAATGTATGATTTAAGGTTACACTACGGATACAACCATGCTATGTTAGAAAATGAATTGCTCAATAATGTTATGTATTATGTTATTTATGTTTATTTAAGTAAGTTATGTTATGAAATTTTTAAGCATGCTCATTCATGTATATGTATGTATTAGTATTAAATGGATTTAAATTATTTTAAACCCTTGTTATGTTAGCATGTTGGGCCTCTAGGCTCACTACACTGGTATGGTGCAGGTGAGTACGTTGAGGATGACGTTGTACCCACCGGAGGCGAGGATGTATGAGCAGACATGCAGTGGCCCCATGACCGTGATAGATGTCTGAGTCACCATGCATGTTGTTTTGAATATTTAGTATGATACATTTTTATTATTTCAGTGGTTGAGGGTCTAGAATATTTATTTAATATTTTCAGTGCATGCAACTTTTTTATTCATTTTATTTATGCAGCATATTTTTAATTAAATGTTTGACTCAGATATTTATTCTATTTTAAAGAATGCAAATTTTATATCAGTATTTATTTGTTTAATTATTAATTTAGTTATTTTTAAATCTTTGTATTTTGTGCATATATGTATGGGCATATATGTACATATTTTATTTAGTAAGTATAAAAAAAAAAAAATTTCCGCATATTTATTTATTATAGAGTTAGGGTCGTTTCAATATTCGTGTTGAATCCTGTAATTTTCCTCTGACTTTAATTTCGAGGACGAAATTTCTTAAGTGGGGGAGAATGTAGTAACCCGCATCCAAAAGTAATGATTAATAGATAATTAATCAAGTGATCATGTTTAAATTTAATAAAACATGATTAAAGAAATTCCAAATGGATTAACGGAGTCCGAAAATAGATCCAGGATACTCGAAAATGGTGGGCATGGCTCGGGAGGTTCGGAGGACCCGAACATGATCGAAGTCAGGATCGGAGGCCCGAGAAGTTCGGACGATCCGAAGAGGAGTTCGGAGGATCCGAACCAGGATCGAAGGCTCCGTCGGTGGAATCGGAGGACCCAAACAGGGTTAGGGCTTACGTCATTAATTACGTCAGAAGGTGACGTCATGACTGACGTCACTGATGGGACTTAGGAGGACCCGAAGTTAGGTGATGGGTATGTTTGTGTTGCATATTTTATTATCATTTTATTGTCATTTGTGCGTGCATTCATTTGTTTTAATTAAGTTTTTGTTGGTTTTTCATACATCGTGTCTACATTACACGCTCCCGTGTTTATTGTATAGGACGTAGCGTTTTGTCGAGGAAAAGCTATTGCGCGAGAATGAATTACGGAGCAGCAATGATCAGAAAATCATATTTAATTTTATCGAAGTTCAAATCCGATCTCCACTGTCCAAAATAAAGTTCAAGATGTTTTGAAGCATCTGTCCAAATTTCAGCTCAATCCGACGGCTAGATCTCTGGTATGAATTTCGCAAAATCGCTGCTCGCTGGGAAAAAAGCTGCGCGCTCGAGCGGACATACTTGGAGCGATCGAGCGGCCAAGAAGTTGAAAAACAGAAAATTTCATATTATTGAGCGATCGATCAGAAGAACTCGGTGCGCTCGATCGCACCGACTTTTTCGAGAAATCTGTTTTAATTAGAAAACTTTTTTGGGAAGGACTCTAGTATTTAAATACATCATATAGCTCAAAAATTACTATCTTTTGATCACTTCTGAAGATCTTTAGACGGATACATACAGAGAATTCATCTGGCGGCTAGGTTTTATCTTTCTTTTTCTTAGATTTTAATTCTTCTTGTTTTTATTCTTGGTTAAGGAAGACGAACCCTTGAATTTATTTATCTTATGAGATTCAGACTTTCATTGTTTGATTTTTATCGAGTATCAAGTGTTGTTTTGGTTTATTTCATGATTGTGTGTTTGATTATTAGATTGATCACCTGATAATTCTTTCGTACAATTTATTGCTAAATTAGAATTCAAATCCGTAATTGTTCGAATCAACTAATTTGTGAAGAAATACGTTTGATATTTTCTGCTGTTGAATTTATTAATTCGTAGGAACAACAATTGACTAGGCTAAATACATCTGCTGGTGCATGTTTTGTCTAGATTCATCAGTTTCATTCATATGAATGCTACCGTGGATTTAAATCTAGATTGCTGTTATCGGGTTAATTTATGGGGTAAGGGTTAATTTAGAATGCTGTTTTCTAATTAACTAAAATTAAGGTGAAACAGGAATTTGATTTCCAATGATGAATATTCAATGTGAACTAATTATTTTTAGGGAATCGATGATCGAATGAATAATTTTAAAGGTGTAGTCGACCGATACCAAGTCTCGTTATTTTATTAATTTTCTTATTTTAATTCTTGCATAGTAGTTAATTCAAATTTCCAAATCACCTTTTATTTATTTCCAGTATTTTTAGGAACACAAATAAATTTTCCTTTCTTTGTGGGAACGTTTCCTACTCTCGCTACTACATGTTTATTTAGTTAATCTGAGTTGGATTAATTTGGGCGTGATGAGACTAAGCGCTACCAAATTTTGGCGCCGTTGCCGGGGAAGGCGTTTATTTTATTTGTGTTTTTGTTTTTATTTTTTTTCACCGTTTTTTTTTTCGTTTTTGCAAGAATTTTTATGGTGTAATACTTTGAGATGTCAAATCGACAAGTATTAGCAAGTTTTATCCAGCAACACGGAGAGCCATTCTACGCAGCATGGAAGAGATTCAAAGATTTGGAAGTCATCTTCCGGTATTATGATTTTTCTAACTATTCTCTCCTTACATATTTTCTTAATGGTTTGGATGCAGTGACAAGAAAATGGGTAATTGATGGAGCTTTCACAGCCGGTATTTCAATATTTTGCACAGATGATGATACCATGAGACACCTGTTGGATGATATGGCCGAGTTTGACTATTACTGGTATTCACACTCTCAATACCCGGATTATACAGCCAACCATTTGAGCTTCAAAAGGAGGAGGGAAGTTGTTTGCAGTTGATCTTACATCCGCTAGAGGATATCATGAGCAAGCTTGTGGCATCGACTGTGAAAACTGTAGAAGATCTGAAAAATTCTAGATGCGACCTTGTGGAGCACATAGAGAATATCAAGAGATCACTCGTCCATGAATACCGAGAACATGAAGTGAAGCAAGATACTCAAGCAGTGACCAACCCGATTTGGTTTGATGATGATGACTCAGAGAACCAGGATTGGGATTACGAATCAAATCATGCTGAATATTTAGAGGCGTTTGAGTCTTCCTTTCCATTAGTACCAGTTTCAAAAGATTTTGGCTTCCGAGAGCCCGCAGAGATGTTCTCTTCCTATGTTTACCAGCTATGGAGTGTTGCTGCGGTGACGAGCTTTAACTGTTTATATTTGGCCAAGCTTGAGGGCTTATGGAACCAAGACCCATTTGTGGTGTCATATGACACTTATTTTGGGCATCAGCCGCTCTTTGAGCAGTGCTTCTGAGAGTCAATCCGATGACTGAAAATCAAGCGCTGGCTGGGAGGCAACCCAGTGTCTTTTTTCTTTATTTCATTTTTTTTTGTTTTTGTTTTGTTTTGTTTTGTTTTGTTTTGTTTTGTTTTGTTTTATTTTGTGTTTTTTTTTCTTTGTTTTCAGGAGCCTAGCCGCCCCATCTGCCGTCCAATTTTCAATATGAGTCTCCCATTATTTAGTCTGAGGCCAAAGAGGACGACAACGCCAACAGTTGAACCAGGGGAGTTCTGTTTTAATTTTTCATCTCGTTATCATTTTTTTTTTTATTTTGTGTTTTTGTCGTTAGTGCTAGAGCATTGAAGGCAATGCTTTGGTTAAGTGTGGGGGGAGTTCATTCGATGGTTTGTCATTTTGTTTGCATTCGTTTGTTGAGTATATGCATATAGTTCGTTCCGTATCATTTGTTAGTTTGTTAGTGTTTGTCGTGTTATATGAGTAGGATGATGATTGTTAGCCTATGATAATGGAAGTGAAAAAAATGAAATTTTTGAAAAATTTTACTCTTGATTGGACATGAGAAACCATAGGTTGATTGTTGAATATTTTCAAGCACGCTTGTTTAACCGATGAAGTGTAGTGATGTATTAGACTTTGTGAATGTCTGTTGGACCATTGCACGACAATAGGTGTTTGTGGAACTTGATGGTACTTAAGTTTTGATGATCTTGTTGATTTAGCATTTACGCTCTTGGGTACTTTTTGAAAAAAAAAAACTTTTATTACATGTTTATGAGCAATCGACTCCATCCGGGTTGCGAGCGAGATTTTGAAATCCTATTCATCTTTTTTGTGGCTAAGTTTGCGGATAAAATAGGGTTAAGCCTTGAAAAAAATTAGTAAGGCATCAGTTCCATCCGGGCTTGGAAGGTAAATGAAATCCTATTCACTATTTCATAGCTAAGTATGCGGGTAATTATTGGGATTGTCAAAGAAAGAAAATTTGGTATGTAATTTGCTTAAGAGAGTTTGTGTTTTGTTGATGGATTGTTGGGAGGAGAGTTCTTGATTGTGAGACTTGCACTGAATTGTTTTTAGGTCGGCGAACAGTTTTGAAGCTTTGTTCTTTTGAAGTTGCATGTAACTGGGGCAACATGACACACACACACGATTGCATTCGACTGAAGGTGTATCATTGATGATTGAGAGTAGCTATGAACTTGTTTTTTATGAAAGTGGTTTTCTCTGAGGCTATGATATGCGTGATTCATCCTTGCTTATGTGTTTGTTCTGTTTCATTTTGTTTTTGCATAACTTGCTCGAGGGTGAGCAAGGATTAAGTGTGGTGGTATTTGATGGGCATGTTTGTGTTGCATATTTTATTATCATTTTATTGTCATTTGTGCGTGCATTCATTTGTTTTAATTAAGTTTTTGTTGGTTTTTCATACATCGTGTCTACATTACACGCTCCCGTGTTTATTGTATAGGACGTAGCGTTTTGTCGAGTAAAAGATGGAAAAGCTATTTCGCAAGAATGAATTACGGAGCAGCAATGATCAGAAAATCATATTTAATTTTATCAAAGTCCAAATCCGATCTTCACTCTCCAAAATAAAGATCAAGATGTTTTGAAGCAGCTGTCCAAATTTCAGCTCAATCCGACGGCTAGATCTCCGGATATGAATTTTGAAAAATCGCTGCTCGCTGGAAAAAAAAGCTGCGCGCTCGAGCGGACGTACTCTGAGCGATCGAGCGGCCAAGAAGTTGAAAAACAGAGAATTGCATATTATTGAGCGATCGATCGGACGAACTCGGTGCGCTCGATCGCACCGACTTTTTCGAGAAATCTGTTTTAATTAGGAAACCTTTTTGGGAAGGACTCTAGTATTTAAATACATCATATAACTTGAAAATTACTATCTTTTGATCACTTCTGAAGATCTTTAGACGGCTACATACAGAGAATTCATCTGGCGGCTAGGTTTTATCTTTCTTGTTCTTAGATTTTAATTCTTCTTGTTTTTATTCTTGGTTGAGGAAGACGAAACCTTGAATTTATTTATCTTATGCGATTCAGATTTTCATTGTTTGATTTTTATCGAGTATCAAGAGTTATTTTGGTTTATTTCATGATTGTGTTTTTGATTATTAGATTGATCACCTGATAATTCTTTCGTACACTCTACTGCTAAATTAGAATTCAAATCCGTAATTGTTTGAATCAACTAATTTGCGAAGCAATACGTTTGATATTTTCTGCTGTTGAATTTATTAATTCGTAGGAACAACAATTGACTAGGCTAAATACATCCGCTGGTGCATATGTTGTCTTGATTCATCAGTTTCACTCATATGAATGCTACCGTGGATTTAAATCTAGATTGCTGTTATCGGGTTAATTTATGGGGTAAGGGTTAATTTAGAATGTTGTTTTCTAATTAACTAAAATTAAGGTGAAACAGAAATTTGATTTCCAATGATAAATATTCAATGTGAATTAATTATTTTTAGGGAATCGATGATCGAATGAATAATTTCAAGGGTGTAGTCGACCGATACCAAGTCTCGTTATTTTATTGATTTTCTTATTTTAATTCTTGCATAGTAGTTAATTCAAATTTCCAAATCCCCTTTTATTTATTTCCAGTATTTTTAGGAACACAAATAAATTTTCCTTTCCTCGTGGGAACGATCCCTACTCTCGCTACTACATGTTTATTTAGTTAATCTGAGTTGGTTTAATTTGGGCATGATGCGATTAAGTGCTACCATTAGGATCGGAGGATCTGAACAAGTTCGGAGGGCCCGAAGCCGAGTTCGGACGGCCCGAACTTCGTCTATAAATAGGGGAGCCGAGGTTCATTTGTGACTCGCTCATTTCCCCTCTTATCTCTCAATTCCTAAGCCTTCTAAATCAGATCTAGGGAGATCTAGGCGTCCTGCGGGAAATCCGGAAGTGGCTTAGTGATTTAGACGTCGTCGCGGAGCTGTGGCCTAGTTTTGAGGCTATCGACAGCAAAGGGCTAACGACGGACGCATGTATAGCTTTGGCATCCTAAAAATATTTAGGAGTATGCATTAGCTTAGTTAAGGCTTTTAGAGCTTTATTGTTGATGCATGGATATTTGCATTGTAGTAGCAGTAGACTGGACTATAGGCTTGGAGTATAGGCCAGTGGAGCTAGGTTTGACCAGCAGTGTTAGAGGTACGTAAGTACTGACCGAGATAGCCAGCATGATATATTTGCATGTATGTTGCAAGAGTATGTGCTATATGTCTTCTCATGTTTTAGCATGTTTTACCGTCTTAGCATATACATGATTTTACGTGTGACTGCATTCGGAGAGATGTGAGTCATTGACAGTCTCCATAGGGAACAGTGATCTCATATTGGACTCGAGTCAGGTATGACAGTTTCCATATGGGACTTGTATCCTATTTTGGATTTGGGTCAGGATGGGGTTGGCTCAGCCCTGATATGGAATATACGAATACCCCGCGGAGTAGCTCTCTAATCGGTACTGTATATTCCCGGCGCCATGAGCAAGTGTTTTCACTTGAGTTTTAAATCATATTGTGTGCGCATATCATTGCTTTCATATTGAGCGTTGTCGTTCATGCCCCCGTGTTTGGGTATCGTGGTGTACCTTGTGGCGGGGCAGGTTTGAGGCTGGACGGTCCAGGCGGCTCTCAGCAGGATTGAGCTTTGGAGAGTACGAGTTTGTAGAGGGTAGGGATTTGTTTACCCTGAACCTTCGATTTGGTTGTATAAATAATATTTACAAACTATTGTTATCGTCGGTTGTATTCTGCCGATCGGATTTGTTGTATTTTATTTATCCGCTCTTTACGCTTTCAGTTTTAATTGTATGCGCTTTTATTGTAACTCTAATAAGTTAGTGGATCCGGGTTGGGTCACTACACTATAGTTGCACCAAAGTCAGGGGAATTGATATATTTAACACCACCTTGATTGGGAGATTCGGTGGTCGGTTACAGATTTTATTTCCCCGGGATCCCAGAACTATTATTTATTGATATCAGATTTGATAGACTATTCCTTGACACATGCATTGCATTTATGCATTAACCTAAAGATTTCTATGATTTAGAATATACAGTTATAAATGCTAGCATGTTTTGATATGCCATTCTAGAAATGAATGTATTGATATGCTTGATATGCTATTGCTTTAGATGAATAGCTATGCGTTAAGAATTTGATAATTTAGAATTATTATAGCATATAGATTCAATATGCTTATAGAGTGTATATGCATGTATTTCATACTGAGACTTATATTTTCACCGGAGTTATCCGGCTGTTGCTTTGATTGTATGTGTGCATTGCATCAGGTTGGGGCATAAGCAAGTCAGACTTGGCTTGGATAACACGAGATTGAAAGATTAGAAGTGGTGACTCGGGTTTTAAGCAGATGACATGTAGTTTATAAATTTGGTAGACATGTTAGAACAACAGGCACCTTTGTATATGTTGTTGTCGAGTATTGATTTATACTTGCGAATTCATGTATTACAAATGTGTAGATTGATGTTTAAATGCATGTCAATTATGTAGAATCATGTTGAAAAACTTATATGATAGATTATATCATTTTTCAGACTTGAAAAGCTTATGTTTTGAATTTTTAGTACAGGGCACGGACCCCGTGTCAAGGTCCGTGCAAGGGTCCGGATGGACTCTGCCTTTGAAATCCCTTATTTCCAAATTTAGCCATGGGCACGGACCCAGGTCCAGAGGAGGCACGGGGTCCGTGCCTTGGTCCGTGCAGGGTCCGGACCAAGGTCCGTGTGGGGCCTGTCCATAAAAAATAATAATTTATTCTTTTAGCGACGTGTTTTTGCGTCGTCAAATGTAAGGTTTTGCGTCGCCAAATGTCCTGTATTATTTATTTGATTATTAAGCAGACTAATATACATATTGAATATTTCTAGTTATTAATCGCCCTGTAAGATGAGATTAGCACCCTAGGTCCCCACATGCTCAGTCCGCAAAACCTGCAAGATGATCATCAAGTTCTCTGCATGGTCAGTACGACTCTTCGAATAGATAAGGATATCATCAATGAATATAATAACAAATTCATCCAAATAACGCTGAAAGATACGGTTCATCAAACCCATAAAAACTGCTGGAGCATTAGTCAAACCGAACGGCATGACTATAAAACCGAAATGGCCATACCTAGTTCTGAAAGCAGTTTTAGGTACATATTATTCACGAACACTCAGCTGATGATAACCCGACCTCAGATCAATCTTTGAATATACAGAAGAACCCTGCAGTTGATCAAAAAGTTCATCTATTCGAGGTAATAGATACCTGTTCTTTACCGTCGCTTGATTCAATTGGCGGTAATCAATACAGAGTCGCATAGATCCATCTTTCTTCCGAACAAAAAGAACAGGAGCACCCCAAGGCGATACACTAGGTCTGATGTATCCCATGGAAATCAAGTCTTCCAACTACTCTTTCAATTCCTCCAGTTCAACAAGAGCCATATGGTAAGGGGCTTTAGAAATCGGTTGCGTGCGTGATGTCAATTCGATGCTGAATTCGATTTCACGAATAGGCGGTAATCTAGGAATCTCCTCTGGAAAGACGTCAGCAAATTCTCTAACCACTGTTAATTCAATCAACTCAAGACTAGACTTCAGAACATCAATCGCATAAATCAAGAATCCCTCGGCTCCTTTCTATAACAAATGAGTCATAGACAAAACAGATACTAAAGGAATTTTGAATCTAGAACCCTTACCAAAGAATTTCCACTCCTCTGCCATCTCGGGTCAGAATTTGACCACTTTCTGAAAACAATCGACTATAGCCCTGCACTTGGTTAAAGCATCTATACCAACTATACAGTCAAAATCGGATAGCACAAGTACAATACAATCTAATTCAATCAAATTCCCTTCAGACGGAAATTCACAGTTCCAAACTAATTTCACTGATACAATTTCCCCACCCAAAGGTAAAGTAACAGAAACTACAACAGGCAAAGTCTCAGTAGATAAAGCATGCAATAGAACAAATTGCTCTGATATAAAGGAATGGGAAGCACCCGTATCTATCAAAACATGAGCAGGATAACCGAAAATCAAACAGTTACCTGCTATAACATCCCCAGATGCTGCCTGAGCCTGATCCTCAGTCAATGCAAAAACTATCGCCTGCTGTCTAGGATGCTGATTCGAATTTTGGTAGCCTCCATGTCGTGTGTGCTGCTGAGGCTGGAAAGAGTGAACTGCAAATGCTTGCCTCTCCGTCTGAGTTAACTGTCTAGAAGAACTCCCACTCTGTGCTTGCTCAAAACCACGCTGAGGACATGATCTGGAAAAGTGTCCCATCTGGTGACAGATATAGAAGCTTCCAAAAATACCTCTACACTGATCACTGGGGTGACGACTTCCGTACTTGGTACAAGACATACCTGACTGACCAAAATTCTTCCCCGATACTAACTTCTTTGAGCCACTAGAACTCGACGAACTGCTTTCGGTCTTCTTAAACTGTTTCTCCTTAGGACGGAAGTAATCATTTCTGTTGTTGCTACTGCCACCTCCCTCAGATCTCGACGGCTGATTCTGAAATCGAGGCATCTGGTTCTGATACTATCTTGGCTACTGAGGCACAAACTGAGCTCCTCGTTGTCTCATCAACCCTGCTTTGGCTCCTTTGGCTTGGTTCATAACATCGACAAAATTATCAAGCCTACCCGTGTTTACCAACGTAAAGATGTAGGGGTTCAAGACATTAATGAACTGGTCGGCTTTTGCTTTTTCGTTGTCGGAAGGGTGTGGTGCAAATCTCAGGAAACTATCAAACCTAGTCACATATTCCTTGATATTCAGGTTCCCTTGTTTCAGATTAGCAAACTCGGCTCCCTTATCCTTTAAATAAGACACTGGGAAGAAACGCTTATAGAATTCAGTCTTGAACAAACTCCAACTGTACCTCGATTCTCAAGAGCCTTTTTCATCAAAATCCACCAGCTCTTAGCAACACCCTGTAGCTGATGAATCACTAACTTGATTCGGCGATTGTCAGAATAATCAAGAGAATCGAACAACTGATAAATGTCCTCCAGTCAACTCTCACAGTCAATTGCATTATCAAAACCCTTCAAGGTTGGCAGCTTAAAATATTGGAACCTCTTCAGTAAGGTCTCCATTGGCTTCGCTGTGACATCAATTTGATTAGTTTCGGTACTAGCCTGTTCATTCGGAGGAGTTACTGCTGGGCTTTCCATGTTCAAAACTCTTCGAGGTGCCATCTAATAATCAAAAGGTTAGGACACAAAGATATCTCAATCTCTACAATTCGGTGCCCTTCAACCACTTGGGAATTCGGATTCGAACAGGAAATCAAATACAGTTTGTATCTCAAGTAGTTCATATAAGGTCCGAGATTATTTGGTTTAATCCAGGATTATTTAATTTTAATTCGAGAATATTTAATTTGAGAATTTTTAGAGTTTAGATTTAAATTCTAATATTCATAAATTATTTAGGATTGAAATTGAATTAAAAAGGTTGACTGAGGACCAATTTGCAAATAGTAAAGAATTGAGGGGCCAAAGTGCAAATATTAGATTTAGTGGATGACACATGTCTTGTATTGGCTTTGTACGTGTATATCATCTCATTTGCATCAGATTTACATTCTATTTCAGAGCAAGAAATCGAAAGCTTCCATTTTTCCTTGAATCTTCATCTTCAAACTTTGATTGTGCAAGATTCGTCCATCCGATTTTCAAACCGAGCATAGTTTTGGAATCCTTGAAAGAAGGGCTTCGTTTTGATGTAAAAATCTATTTGCTTCAGCTAGTTTCGAAATTATGTTGGTAGGGATCAGATTTGAAGTATAAATATGTGTTCTTGGTGTTATGTATATTGTATATTCGAGGTCGAATCGAAAAACGAGTGTCCTTGGCATTTTATACGAATTTCTGAAGCTATTTTCGAAATTGTAACTTCTAATATTGTTGGTTATTGATGAACTCTTGCTGGTATGATTATGTTGTGGGCTGATATAATGGTTAGACTTGCTATAGATGAGGTTACGGTTACCGATTTATAGTCGTTACGTCACCGGTTCAAAAATGGCTAGACTTGCGATAGTGTGATTGAGCTGTGTTTTATGTGAGTTGTTGCTGATTTTCTCCAGCTATATATGAAACATCCTAAAACTCCTACTGAATTTTTTTTTTTTAACAAAACTCTCTGATAATAAAATAATGAATATAAATATATATATGCCATACATATATATATCATACTTAAAAATAATTTTACTTAATTTAAAATTTCACAAAAATTCATGAAACTTTAGAAAATAAATACTTAAACGTAAAATCCATGCATATACTAAAAATCTATAATAATAAAACATATGCGGAAATAAACGTTCTAGTCTCAACATAAAATTCATCTTAAAGCAATGGTCACGGGTTCTAGCTGTCTGAATACTCATACGCCCTCGCCGCCAGTCGGGAACACATTATCCTTATTGACATTTTGCTCACCTGCACCATTTAAATCTAGTGAGCCTAGAAGCTCAGCACGTTCTATCCTTACATAACAAAATGAAACCACACACAAGCACACATCATATAAAATACGTGAATAATAATTATACGTGCATGATCTTAAAATTATATGCATATAAACATAAATAAATAATCATACTTCTAAATCATCATGCTATAACATAATTCATCATACTTTATAATTTTCGTAAAAATAACATATCATTATTTCTTAGTTCTCAACAGGTCGTATCCATGTCGGTGGCATCATACTGAGCGATTGATCAATCTATCAACCAACGTACGCGGCGGTGGGGTTTCCACCTCTGTGCTGCCACTTCACCAGCCCTCTCAGCTGGATCCATAAGATCATCATACTTATACATCATTAGGAAGGTCACCGGGCCCAGGTATCCCGGCCTCCAACCACATCACTTTCCACCTTCACTTCAACTTCAATAAAAAAAATATATTTTTCTTAACATACATTTAAACTTATCATAAAAATTCTTACATGATGCATGAACTTAAAAAAAATCTCATTTATTTCTTTATTTCATGAAAAATTTGTCCGTAAATATATATTAAATTTATTTTCTTAAAAATCATACTTATATATCTAATAAAAATGCATGCATGAATTAAATATATATTTACGGACATTTATTTTTCCAAGGACTTGTTCGAACTGCTGACCACTAGACTTAAACTCAAAAATTCATAAACTGGCCCAAAAACCCAAAAGCCCAATCTGACCTGGCCCAATTAGCTTCATGGGCCCCCAGGCCCATGAAAAACTAATGGGCTCACTTAAAACATAATTTAGACCCATCAACTTATTAATTTAAAGTTAAATTAATAAAATTATTAACTAACCATTACTATAAATTAGACCGATAAAATTATTAACCCGACTCAACTTGACCCAATATTAGTGGGCTCACCTCAATAATTATTAAAGCCCATTAATTAAGTCCAATTAATTAATCAAGCTCAACCCATAATTTATTAACTTGATCTCTTAATTAATTAAAATAAGAGACTTAAGCCCAAATAAAAAAATCTAGACCCGGACTAAAAATATTTTGACCCATCAAGACTTGACCCAACCCGGACTTGGACCTAAAGACTGTTGGAGAACGCGGCGATCAGATCAATCAAAATTGATACCCGGTGCAGCGGAAGTTTAAAAATTTTATATGGAACGATTCCATAATGGGTATCAAAACTTAACGATTAAATTGTGTGTGTAAAAATTAAATAACAATTATAAATTTTTACCTCCAATCTCGAATCGAGATTATGGACACCAACAGATTGCTCTGCTCTTGTTGTATATCCCTGGAACTGATGGACGAACTGTTCTTCAATCAGGTCCACGAACGGATAATTAATCCCTCTGATAGATTGCACTAGAAAATCTATCAGAAGTTTCTACGAAGATAATTAACGAATTTGATCCGTTAACCAGACTGTAATTCAAAATTCACAGGCTGGATTTTCCCGAGTAGAGAGGGAGGGGGGCGGCCACTTTTGAGAGAAAATAACTAGGTTTTCGAAAATTGTGACCCTGTTGTGTGTAATTTCTGTACTGCAATAACTTATTTATAATGTAGGCCGCTAACAGCTTAGGGCCCATTAGTCATAAGTTCAAGCCCGACAAGCAAAGCCCACATGTTCAGAAATTAATATAAAATTCATCATGACTCCGATTGATAAACCGATTTCACCAATGTGTACAGAAACCATTTTTGCACCTTTTAAAGTCAAGATAAATTTTTCTGAATCTGAATTCAGTGGTTTCCAAAAATGCCCATCCCTATGTTATTTTAGGAAATATTACTCCTCTACTCTTAAATAAGAAGTCCAACTTCTTCGTTCATTAAATTTAACTCTTTAAATTTAACTATCTCAACGGGGATTAAAAATCCATTACTCTGTGTGACCCTCAATGGTTCAGGGATACAGCTAGCCGTGTGCTCACAACTCCTTGTGACTTGGAACAACAATTTTCGACTTTCCCATCGAATCATGGTAAGAGCGCCTAGCAACATCGCCCCATGATTCCCTAGGTATCACTGATAGTGCCTGCAAGAACCAATAGATTTCGGTTAGCGTACAGTACGGTCCCTTCATCCATATATCCCGATCGAATCAACAACCATCGGTAAATCGAGAGTCGTTCGAGATTCGATAACTATGCAATACATCTTTAAGATCAAATAGTGACATCGCATGTGTTACTAAGAAATCATTTCTTAAAATACATCATGTACTCTGGCCAGAGATTCGTCACACTAATATCTTCTCAGATCGCATATGATATCCACACTCGCAAGTATGTGGTGAATCCTTGACAACAAAGCATCGACTTCTATATGTGTTGTAACTGTACCCAATCCCGATACCTTATGACCCCAATAGAGTCGGTAAACGAGTCAAAGCACTGTACTAGCATTTAGAGTCTCAATGATGTTTCAAGTAGTAAGGACTAATGGTGTACAACCAAAACCGCGGACTTTATCCACTCGATAAGTGATAACCACTTGGAAAATCCGGATAGGGTAGTTTGATCATTCATCGTATGAATATCCATTTGCATGTTTCGAACATCTCTATGTTCCTTACCAATGAAATGTGGTACTCTGCAACGCAAATACTAGTCTCAAACTCGAGCGATCCTTATCCTTATTATCGGACGGCTCAATCGACTAGGAACAGTTTAGAATATACAGTGACTATAAGATGTGTTTCATGATAGACATCTCCATGTTCTACCACATCTTACATACACTATAGTATATTCAAGGTCTTTATCAAAAAAACAATAGTATATCACAATATAACAATATGAAGAAAGATAAAGTCATTGCCATTAATAAAAGTGTAAATTATATTAAACAAAAGATTGTTTATACAAAGAGTCATCAAAGCTCTTAGCCACAAGTTGGCTCACCAGGCACCTACTCTTTCAATCTTCCACTTGCCCTAAAGCCAACTATTCATACTACATAAACCCATTGCTTCGCGATGTTTGTCAAATAATGGTCCTGGCAAGGGCTTAGTAAGTGGATCAGCGATATTGTCTGCAGAGGCCACTCTTTCGACAGTGATGTCTCCTCTTTCCACAATCTCCCGGATGATGTGGTATTTCCTCAGTACGTGTTTGGATCTTTGATGAGACCTTGGTTCCTTTGCCTGAGCAATGGCACCCGTGTTGTCACAGTACACCGGGACTGGACCAACAACTTCAGGAATGACGCCCAACTCTTGGACAAAATTCCTCATCCAAACGGCCTCTTTAGCAGCAGCTGATGCTGCAATGTATTCTGCCTCAGTGGTGGAATCCGCTGTGGTGTCCTGCTTGGAACTCTTCTAAGAGACAGCACCGCCATTGAGCATGAACACAAATCCAGAGGTTGACTTTGAGTCATCCACGTCACTTTGGAAGCTAGAGTCGGTATAGCCTTCCAATTTTAGTTCTCTTCCTCCATATACCATGAACATATTCTTAGTCCTTCGTAAGTACTTAAGAATGTCCTTCACGGCTTTCCAATGCATTTGACCGGGATTAGCTTGATATCTGCTCGTGACACTCAGAGCAAATGCTACATCCGGTCTAGTAGATATCATCCCATACATGATACTACCTATGGCTGACGCATATGGTACATGTGTCATTTTCTCTATCTCTTCATCCGTCTTGGGACACATAGACTTGGATAGAGAAACTCCATGACACATGGGTATATATCCTCTCTTGGACCCATCCATTGAAAACCGTTTCAATATGGTGTCGATGTAGGTTGATTGAGTAAGTCCTATCATTCTCTTAGATCTATCTCTATAGATCTGTATCCCTAGAATATAGGATGCCTCACCCAAATCCTTCATCGAGAATCTACCTGATAACCATATCTTTGTTGACTGCAACATCCCTACGTCATTCCCAATGAGTAGGATGTCATCAACATAAAGTACTAAGAATGTCACAGCATCCTTAACTACTTTCTTGTACACGCATGGTTCCTCCGGGTTCTTGATGAAACCAAAATCCTTTATTGTTTCATCAAATTTCTGGTTCCAACTTCTTGATGCTTGTTTTAGACCATAAATTGATCTCTGAAGCTTGCATACCTTATGCTCGCTTCCCATGGATGTGTACCCCTTAGGCTGCTTCATATAGATTTCTTCCTTAATGTCTCCATTAAGAAAAGCAGTCTTCACATCCATTTGCCATATCTCATAGTCATACCAAGCAGCTATGGCAATAAGGATTCTTATGGACTTGAACATTGCAACAGGTGAAAAAGTTTCATCATAGTCAACTCATTGTCTTTGAGTATAACCTTTTGCAACCAATCATGCCTTGTAGGTCAATACCTTACCATCAGGCCCAAGCTTTCTCTTGTAGATCCATTTACACCCTATTGGAACAATTCCATCGGGAGGATCTACTAAAGACCAAACTTGGTTTGTATGCATCGAATCTATTTCCGACTGCATAGCTTCAAGCCATAAATTTGAATCCGCATCAGAAATTGCTTCCTTGAAGTTTCTTGGATCACATCCAACATCGGGTTCATCTTGATCCCCTTCAAGAAGAAGACCATATCGAATAGGAGGTCTAGAAGTCCTCTCGGATCTTCTAGGTACAGGCGTGTCTATCAATGGTTCCAGAGGTGTAGGATCGTTATTTTGTATTTTGGGTTCTTCTCGAATTTCTTTGAGTTCCATCATCTCGACTTTCTTATCCAATAAGAACTCCTTCTCCAAGAAAGTGGCATTCCTTGAAACAAACACCTTTGTTTCAGCAGGATAATAGAAATAATATCCGATTGAATTCTTCGGATACCCTACAAAATAACATAAGGTGGATCGACTATCCAACTTATCTCCCACTGTCTGCTTCACGTAAGCAGGACATCCCCAAACCCTCAAGTACGAATACTTAGGAGCTTTGCCATTCCATAACTCGTATGGTTTAGTGTGGACGTTGTTCAACAACAATACCGCCGTTTCAAGCGCATAGCCCCAAAACGAAGGTGGAAGCTCAGTGAAGCTCATCATGGATCGAACCATGTCCAACAAAGTTCGATTACGACGCTCCGATACACCATTCAGCTGTGGTGTCATAGGAGGAGTCCACTGAGAGAGAATCCCATTCTCTTTCAGATAGTCCAAAAACTCGGTACTTAAGTATTCTCCACCTCGATCCGATCGAAGTGCTTTAATACTTTTACCTAGCTTGTTTTCTACTTCAGCCTTGAATTCTTTGAACTTTTCAAATGTTTCAGACTTATATTTCATTAAATATAAATACCCATACCTAGAATAATCATCAGTAAAGGTAATGAAGTAGGTGTGGCCATATTGAGTACCAACTCTAAATGGACCACAAACATCTGTATGGATCAAATCCAACAGATTTTGACTACGCTCAGGTTTCCCCTTAAAAGGAGATTTAGTCATTTTTCCTTTCAGGAAGGATTCACAAGTAGGTAGAGAGTTAATATCAGACATATCAAACATATTATCTCTCCCACTAGCTTGTTCATCCTCCTTGAGGAAATATGACCTAGCCTAGCATGCCAAAGGTTTGCCGGGTTTTGACTATCGATTTTCCTTTTGTTTGTTGTTACCAGTTTACCAACATAATTTATTGGAACGTCTTTTAATTTTAAGTTATATAGATCGTTTTCAAGTTGTCCATTTCCAATCAAACATTCATTCTTGTAAATATTGCAAATTCCATTCACAAAATTACAAGAAAACCCATCTCTATCAAGCATAGAAATAGAAATAATGTTTTTAATGAAGTAGGTGTGGCCATATTGAGTACCAACTCTAAATGGACCACAAACATCTGTATGGATCAAATCCAACAGATTTTGACTACGCTCAGGTTTCCCCTTAAAAGGAGATTTAGTCATTTTTCCTTTCAGGAAGGATTCACAAGTAGGTAGAGAGTTAATATCAGACATATCAAACATATTATCTCTCCCACTAGCTTGTTCATCCTCCTTGAGGAAATATGACCTAGCCTAGCATGCCAAAGGTTTGCCGGGTTTTGACTATCGATTTTCCTTTTGTTTGTTGTTACCAGTTTACCAACATAATTTATTGGAACGTCTTTTAATTTTAAGTTATATAGATCGTTTTCAAGTTGTCCATTTCCAATCAAACATTCATTCTTGTAAATATTGCAAATTCCATTCACAAAATTACAAGAAAACCCATCTCTATCAAGCATAGAAATAGAAATAATGTTTTTAATGAAATTACCTTAAATTATAATCACTTTTAAAATTCCCTTAAATTATAATTTCGGGATTTTCATATGTTTAAACTAAGTTATCAGATTTTAAATATTATTTAGAGTTTTTAAATTATATATATTGTGTAATTACAACCCTTATTAATATTTTAATTATCCTAAACCTTATTTATTCAAATTACCCTAATTCTACCCCCCAAACCTCACGCCTCCTAGCATCAGCCGCCACCCCCATTCCTTGTCTTCATCTTCTTCATCAGATAGCAACCTCCAAGGGTTCCATAGCCGAGTTTCTTCGAAGCTTCGAGTTGTTCATCGTCCCGTCGTCCCGGAAACGTCCTACGTGCGTGCTAAATCGACTTCTACGGTGAAAGGCATGATTTCTTCTCCATTTTTCGTTCCCTATCAGTGACAAATAGTGTGCGTGTGTATGCATCAAATTTATTCAAGGAATTTTCAGAAAAACGTTTACTATTGAATGGTTGCACCTTGTTCATGTGATATTTGCATCATATTCACGTTTTGTTCCTCTCCATGCTTGGTTCGGCTGATGGCTAGTGTTCCAGGGGTGTGTGTACGTGGTCTGGGCTCGGGTGGCTCGAGTGGTTCGAGCCAAACGAGCCCAGGTTGTCACCATGTTCAGACGGGTGCCATGGCCGAAGCAGTTTAGGGTTTCGGGATTGGAGGCTTTGGGTTCGACGTGTGGTGTGCATGGGGCTCGAACCAAGGTAGGGTTCGAACCGGCAGGACCCTGGGAAGGTCCTGCCGGCGGCGCTCCGGCCGGTCGTGGCCGGAGCAAGGCGGCAGCAGTCCCTAAAGGACTGCTGTACGCGGCGGCCAAGGAGGAGAAGAGGGGGTTCGGGTTTAGGGCTCCAGGTGGTTTCCGGGTCGGGTCATGGGTCCGGGTCGGGTCAGTAGGTTAGTGGGTTGGGTTAAGTGAGTCCGGGTCCGGGTTAGGTGGGCCGGGCTCGAGTCTTTTTATTTTAAAATATTTTATGAGATAATGGGTCTTTGAGCCAATTAAATTGAAATAAAATTATTTGGAGTCCCAAATAATTTTATTTGGATTTTTAAAATTTTAATTTAGTTAGTCCATTAATTTTATGGGCTTTTGAGCCCATAAAAGTTATTGGGCCAGTCTTTGGGTTTTTGGGCCCATTGGGCCAGTTTAAGTTGTTATTGGGCTTAGTGAAATTTTAATGGGCTTTATTAATTTAATTGGGCTTAGAATAATTATTTGGGCTTAAAGTTTGAAATAATGGGCTTAAGTATGTTAATGGGCCAGATTTAAGTTAATGGGCTTGAGTGTTAGGGCCAGCAGTCCGGTACAATCCATGAGAAAATTTGCATGTGTCCTGAATATATATTTAATTATTTTTATGCATTTAAATTATTTTAATATTTATATGTTAGTAAGAAATTAAATTAAATATATATGAAGGACACACATTTTATTCAAGTACATGCATTCATGAAATGATATTTTATGCATGATTTAATGTTTAAGTTGAGCAATAAAAATATTTTATGTTGGAAGTTGAAGTAGTGTGACAATTTAAGGGGGATTCGTCCCCATATGATTGAAGGGCAGTTTACTGCCAATTTAATGAGGTGATTCGTCACCGGCCACGTACGTAGGTTTCCACGCTGATCAGTATTTAATGTATGATTTAAGGTTACACTACGGATACAACCATGCTATGTTAGAAAATGAATTGCTCAATAATGTTATGTATTATGTTATTTATGTTTATTTAAGTAAGTTATGTTATGAAATTTTTAAGCATGCTCATTCATGTATATGTATGTATTAGTATTAAATGGATTTAAATTATTTTAAACCCTTGTTATGTTAGCATGTTGGGCCTCTAGGCTCACTACACTGGTATGGTGCAGGTGAGTACGTTGAGGATGACGTTGTACCCACCGGAGGCGAGGATGTATGAGCAGAGATGCAGTGGCCCCATGACCGTGATAGATGTCTGAGTCACCATGCATGTTGTTTTGAATATTTAGTATGATACATTTTTATTATTTCAGTGGTTGAGGGTCTAGAATATTTATTTAATATTTTCAGTGCATGCAACTTTTTTATTCATTTTATTTATGCAGCATATTTTTAATTAAATGTTTGACTCAGATATTTATTCTATTTTAAAGAATGCAAATTTTATATCAGTATTTATTTGTTTAATTATTAATTTAGTTATTTTTAAATCTTTGTATTTTGTGCATATATGTATGGGCATATATGTACATATTTTATTTAGTAAGTATAAAAAAAAAAAAAAATTTCCGCATATTTATTTATTATAGAGTTAGGGTCGTTTCAATATTCGTGTTGAATCCTGTAATTTTCCTCTGACTTTAATTTCGAGGACGAAATTTCTTAAGTGGGGGAGAATGTAGTAACCCGCATCCAAAAGTAATGATTAATAGATAATTAATCAAGTGATCATGTTTAAATTTAATAAAACATGATTAAAGAAATTCCAAATGGATTAACGGAGTCCGAAAATAGATCCAGGATACTCGAAAATGGTGGGCATGGCTCGGGAGGTTCGGAGGACCCGAACATGATCGAAGTCAGGATCGGAGGCCCGAGAAGTTCGGACGATCCGAAGAGGAGTTCGGAGGATCCGAACCAGGATCGAAGGCTCCGTCGGTGGAATCGGAGGACCCAAACAGGGTTAGGGCTTACGTCATCAATTACGTCAGAAGGTGACGTCATGACTGACGTCACTGATGGGACTTAGGAGGACCCGAAGTTAGGTGATGGGTATGTTTGTGTTGCATATTTTATTATCATTTTATTGTCATTTGTGCGTGCATTCATTTGTTTTAATTAAGTTTTTGTTGGTTTTTCATACATCGTGTCTACATTACACGCTCCCGTGTTTATTGTATAGGACGTAGCGTTTTGTCGAGGAAAAGCTATTGCGCGAGAATGAATTACGGAGCAGCAATGATCAGAAAATCATATTTAATTTTATCGAAGTTCAAATCCGATCTCCACTGTCCAAAATAAAGTTCAAGATGTTTTGAAGCATCTGTCCAAATTTCAGCTCAATCCGACGGCTAGATCTCTGGTATGAATTTCGCAAAATCGCTGCTCGCTGGGAAAAAAGCTGCGCGCTCGAGCGGACATACTTGGAGCGATCGAGCGGCCAAGAAGTTGAAAAACAGAAAATTTCATATTATTGAGCGATCGATCAGAAGAACTCGGTGCGCTCGATCGCACCGACTTTTTCGAGAAATCTGTTTTAATTAGAAAACTTTTTTGGGAAGGACTCTAGTATTTAAATACATCATATAGCTCAAAAATTACTATCTTTTGATCACTTCTGAAGATCTTTAGACGGATACATACAGAGAATTCATCTGGCGGCTAGGTTTTATCTTTCTTTTTCTTAGATTTTAATTTTTCTTGTTTTTATTCTTGGTTAAGGAAGACGAACCCTTGAATTTATTTATCTTATGAGATTCAGACTTTCATTGTTTGATTTTTATCGAGTATCAAGTGTTGTTTTGGTTTATTTCATGATTGTGTGTTTGATTATTAGATTGATCACCTGATAATTCTTTCGTACAATTTATTGCTAAATTAGAATTCAAATCCGTAATTGTTCGAATCAACTAATTTGTGAAGAAATACGTTTGATATTTTCTGCTGTTGAATTTATTAATTCGTAGGAACAACAATTGACTAGGCTAAATACATCTGCTGGTGCATGTTTTGTCTAGATTCATCAGTTTCATTCATATGAATGCTACCGTGGATTTAAATCTAGATTGCTGTTATCGGGTTAATTTATGGGGTAAGGGTTAATTTAGAATGCTGTTTTCTAATTAACTAAAATTAAGGTGAAACAGGAATTTGATTTCCAATGATGAATATTCAATGTGAACTAATTATTTTTAGGGAATCGATGATCGAATGAATAATTTTAAAGGTGTAGTCGACCGATACCAAGTCTCGTTATTTTATTAATTTTCTTATTTTAATTCTTGCATAGTAGTTAATTCAAATTTCCAAATCACCTTTTATTTATTTCCAGTATTTTTAGGAACACAAATAAATTTTCCTTTCTTTGTGGGAACGTTTCCTACTCTCGCTACTACATGTTTATTTAGTTAATCTGAGTTGGATTAATTTGGGCG
This sequence comes from Henckelia pumila, assembly GCF_033568475.1. Lineage (NCBI taxonomy): Eukaryota > Viridiplantae > Streptophyta > Magnoliopsida > Lamiales > Gesneriaceae > Henckelia > Henckelia pumila. The sequence continues at coordinate 45,887,736 of NC_133123.1, forward strand.
TGATGAGACTAAGCGCTACCAAATTTTGGCGCCGTTGCCGGGGAAGGCGTTTATTTTATTTGTGTTTTTGTTTTTATTTTTTTTCACCGTTTTTTTTTTTCGTTTTTGCAAGAATTTTTATGGTGTAATACTTTGAGATGTCAAATCGACAAGTATTAGCAAGTTTTATCCAGCAACACGGAGAGCCATTCTACGCAGCATGGAAGAGATTCAAAGATTTGGAAGTCATCTTCCGGTATTATGATTTTTCTAACTATTCTCTCCTTACATATTTTCTTAATGGTTTGGATGCAGTGACAAGAAAATGGGTAATTGATGGAGCTTTCACAGCCGGTATTTCAATATTTTGCACAGATGATGATACCATGAGACACCTGTTGGATGATATGGCCGAGTTTGACTATTACTGGTATTCACACTCTCAATACCCGGATTATACAGCCAACCATTTGAGCTTCAAAAGGAGGAGGGAAGTTGTTCGCAGTTGATCTTACATCCGCTAGAGGATATCATGAGCAAGCTTGTGGCATCGACTGTGAAAACTGTAGAAGATCTGAAAAATTCTAGATGCGACCTTGTGGAGCACATAGAGAATATCAAGAGATCACTCGTCCATGAATACCGAGAACATGAAGTGAAGCAAGATACTCAAGCAGTGACCAACCCGATTTGGTTTGATGATGATGACTCAGAGAACCAGGATTGGGATTACGAATCAAATCATGCTGAATATTTAGAGGCGTTTGAGTCTTCCTTTCCATTAGTACCAGTTTCAAAAGATTTTGGCTTCCGAGAGCCCGCAGAGATGTTCTCTTCCTATGTTTACCAGCTATGGAGTGTTGCTGCGGTGACGAGCTTTAACTGTTTATATTTGGCCAAGCTTGAGGGCTTATGGAACCAAGACCCATTTGTGGTGTCATATGACACTTATTTTGGGCATCAGCCGCTCTTTGAGCAGTGCTTCTGAGAGTCAATCCGATGACTGAAAATCAAGCGCTGGCTGGGAGGCAACCCAGTGTCTTTTTTCTTTATTTCATTTTTTTTTGTTTTTGTTTTGTTTTGTTTTGTTTTGTTTTGTTTTGTTTTATTTTGTGTTTTTTTTTCTTTGTTTTCAGGAGCCTAGCCGCCCCATCTGCCGTCCAATTTTCAATATGAGTCTCCCATTATTTAGTCTGAGGCCAAAGAGGACGACAACGCCAACAGTTGAACCAGGGGAGTTCTGTTTTAATTTTTCATCTCGTTATCATTTTTTTTTTTATTTTGTGTTTTTGTCGTTAGTGCTAGAGCATTGAAGGCAATGCTTTGGTTAAGTGTGGGGGGAGTTCATTCGATGGTTTGTCATTTTGTTTGCATTCGTTTGTTGAGTATATGCATATAGTTCGTTCCGTATCATTTGTTAGTTTGTTAGTGTTTGTCGTGTTATATGAGTAGGATGATGATTGTTAGCCTATGATAATGGAAGTGAAAAAAATGAAATTTTTGAAAAATTTTACTCTTGATTGGACATGAGAAACCATAGGTTGATTGTTGAATATTTTCAAGCACGCTTGTTTAACCGATGAAGTGTAGTGATGTATTAGACTTTGTGAATGTCTGTTGGACCATTGCACGACAATAGGTGTTTGTGGAACTTGATGGTACTTAAGTTTTGATGATCTTGTTGATTTAGCATTTACGCTCTTGGGTACTTTTTGAAAAAAAAAAACTTTTATTACATGTTTATGAGCAATCGACTCCATCCGGGTTGCGAGCGAGATGTTGAAATCCTATTCATCTTTTTTGTGGCTAAGTTTGCGGATAAAATAGGGTTAAGCCTTGAAAAAAATTAGTAAGGCATCAGTTCCATCCGGGCTTGGAAGGTAAATGAAATCCTATTCACTATTTCATAGCTAAGTATGCGGGTAATTATTGGGATTGTCAAAGAAAGAAAATTTGGTATGTAATTTGCTTAAGAGAGTTTGTGTTTTGTTGATGGATTGTTGGGAGGAGAGTTCTTGATTGTGAGACTTGCACTGAATTGTTTTTAGGTCGGCGAACAGTTTTGAAGCTTTGTTCTTTTGAAGTTGCATGTAACTGGGGCAACATGACACACACACACGATTGCATTCGACTGAAGGTGTATCATTGATGATTGAGAGTAGCTATGAACTTGTTTTTTATGAAAGTGGTTTTCTCTGAGGCTATGATATGCGTGATTCATCCTTGCTTATGTGTTTGTTCTGTTTCATTTTGTTTTTGCATAACTTGCTCGAGGGTGAGCAATGATTAAGTGTGGTGGTATTTGATGGGCATGTTTGTGTTGCATATTTTATTATCATTTTATTGTCATTTGTGCGTGCATTCATTTGTTTTAATTAAGTTTTTGTTGGTTTTTCATACATCGTGTCTACATTACACGCTCCCGTGTTTATTGTATAGGACGTAGCGTTTTGTCGAGTAAAAGATGGAAAAGCTATTTCGCAAGAATGAATTACGGAGCAGCAATGATCAGAAAATCATATTTAATTTTATCAAAGTCCAAATCCGATCTTCACTCTCCAAAATAAAGATCAAGATGTTTTGAAGCAGCTGTCCAAATTTCAGCTCAATCCGACGGCTAGATCTCCGGATATGAATTTTGAAAAATCGCTGCTCGCTGGAAAAAAAAGCTGCGCGCTCGAGCGGACGTACTCTGAGCGATCGAGCGGCCAAGAAGTTGAAAAACAGAGAATTGCATATTATTGAGCGATCGATCGGACGAACTCGGTGCGCTCGATCGCACCGACTTTTTCGAGAAATCTGTTTTAATTAGGAAACCTTTTTGGGAAGGACTCTAGTATTTAAATACATCATATAACTTGAAAATTACTATCTTTTGATCACTTCTGAAGATCTTTAGACGGCTACATACAGAGAATTCATCTGGAGGCTAGGTTTTATCTTTCTTGTTCTTAGATTTTAATTCTTCTTGTTTTTATTCTTGGTTGAGGAAGACGAAACCTTGAATTTATTTATCTTATGCGATTCAGATTTTCATTGTTTGATTTTTATCGAGTATCAAGAGTTATTTTGGTTTATTTCATGATTGTGTTTTTGATTATTAGATTGATCACCTGATAATTCTTTCGTACACTCTACTGCTAAATTAGAATTCAAATCCGTAATTGTTTGAATCAACTAATTTGCGAAGCAATACGTTTGATATTTTCTGCTGTTGAATTTATTAATTCGTAGGAACAACAATTGACTAGGCTAAATACATCCGCTGGTGCATATGTTGTCTTGATTCATCAGTTTCACTCATATGAATGCTACCGTGGATTTAAATCTAGATTGCTGTTATCGGGTTAATTTATGGGGTAAGGGTTAATTTAGAATGTTGTTTTCTAATTAACTAAAATTAAGGTGAAACAGAAATTTGATTTCCAATGATAAATATTCAATGTGAATTAATTATTTTTAGGGAATCGATGATCGAATGAATAATTTCAAGGGTGTAGTCGACCGATACCAAGTCTCGTTATTTTATTGATTTTCTTATTTTAATTCTTGCATAGTAGTTAATTCAAATTTCCAAATCCCCTTTTATTTATTTCCAGTATTTTTAGGAACACAAATAAATTTTCCTTTCCTCGTGGGAACGATCCCTACTCTCGCTACTACATGTTTATTTAGTTAATCTGAGTTGGTTTAATTTGGGCATGATGCGATTAAGTGCTACCATTAGGATCGGAGGATCTGAACAAGTTCGGAGGGCCCGAAGCCGAGTTCGGACGGCCCGAACTTCGTCTATAAATAGGGGAGCCGAGGTTCATTTGTGACTCGCTCATTTCCCCTCTTATCTCTCAATTCCTAAGCCTTCTAAATCAGATCTAGGGAGATCTAGGCGTCCTGCGGGAAATCCGGAAGTGGCTTAGTGATTTAGACGTCGTCGCGGAGCTGTGGCCTAGTTTTGAGGCTATCGACAGCAAAGGGCTAACGACGGACGCATGTATAGCTTTGGCATCCTAAAAATATTTAGGAGTATGCATTAGCTTAGTTAAGGCTTTTAGAGCTTTATTGTTGATGCATGGATATTTGCATTGTAGTAGCAGTAGACTGGACTATAGGCTTGGAGTATAGGCCAGTGGAGCTAGGTTTGACCAGCAGTGTTAGAGGTACGTAAGTACTGACCGAGATAGCCAGCATGATATATTTGCATGTATGTTGCAAGAGTATGTGCTATATGTCTTCTCATGTTTTAGCATGTTTTACCGTCTTAGCATATACATGATTTTACGTGTGACTGCATTCGGAGAGATGTGAGTCATTGACAGTCTCCATAGGGAACAGTGATCTCATATTGGACTCGAGTCAGGTATGACAGTTTCCATATGGGACTTGTATCCTATTTTGGATTTGGGTCAGGATGGGGTTGGCTCAGCCCTGATATGGAATATACGAATACCCCGCGGAGTAGCTCTCTAATCGGTACTGTATATTCCCGGCGCCATGAGCAAGTGTTTTCACTTGAGTTTTAAATCATATTGTGTGCGCATATCATTGCTTTCATATTGAGCGTTGTCGTTCATGCCCCCGTGTTTGGGTATCGTGGTGTACCTTGTGGCGGGGCAGGTTTGAGGCTGGACGGTCCAGGCGGCTCTCAGCAGGATTGAGCTTTGGAGAGTACGAGTTTGTAGAGGGTAGGGATTTGTTTACCCTGAACCTTCGATTTGGTTGTATAAATAATATTTACAAACTATTGTTATCGTCGGTTGTATTCTGCCGATCGGATTTGTTGTATTTTATTTATCCGCTCTTTACGCTTTCAGTTTTAATTGTATGCGCTTTTATTGTAACTCTAATAAGTTAGTGGATCCGGGTTGGGTCACTACACTATAGTTGCACCAAAGTCAGGGGAATTGATATATTTAACACCACCTTGATTGGGAGATTCGGTGGTCGGTTACAGATTTTATTTCCCCGGGATCCCAGAACTATTATTTATTGATATCAGATTTGATAGACTATTCCTTGACACATGCATTGCATTTATGCATTAACCTAAAGATTTCTATGATTTAGAATATACAGTTATAAATGCTAGCATGTTTTGATATGCCATTCTAGAAATGAATGTATTGATATGCTTGATATGCTATTGCTTTAGATGAATAGCTATGCGTTAAGAATTTGATAATTTAGAATTATTATAGCATATAGATTCAATATGCTTATAGAGTGTATATGCATGTATTTCATACTGAGACTTATATTTTCACCGGAGTTATCCGGCTGTTGCTTTGATTGTATGTGTGCATTGCATCAGGTTGGGGCATAAGCAAGTCAGACTTGGCTTGGATAACACGAGATTGAAAGATTAGAAGTGGTGACTCGGGTTTTAAGCAGATGACATGTAGTTTATAAATTTGGTAGACATGTTAGAACAACAGGCACCTTTGTATATGTTGTTGTCGAGTATTGATTTATACTTGCGAATTCATGTATTACAAATGTGTAGATTGATGTTTAAATGCATGTCAATTATGTAGAATCATGTTGAAAAACTTATATGATAGATTATATCATTTTTCAGACTTGAAAAGCTTATGTTTTGAATTTTTAGTACAGGGCACGGACCCCGTGTCAAGGTCCGTGCAAGGGTCCGGATGGACTCTGCCTTTGAAATCCCTTATTTCCAAATTTAGCCATGGGCACGGACCCAGGTCCAGAGGAGGCACGGGGTCCGTGCCTTGGTCCGTGCAGGGTCCGGACCAAGGTCCGTGTGGGGCCTGTCCATAAAAAATAATAATTTATTCTTTTAGCGACGTGTTTTTGCGTCGTCAAATGTAAGGTTTTGCGTCGCCAAATGTCCTGTATTATTTATTTGATTATTAAGCAGACTAATATACATATTGAATATTTCTAGTTATTAATCGCCCTGTAAGATGAGATTAGCACCCTAGGTCCCCACATGCTCAGTCCGCAAAACCTGCAAGATGATCATCAAGTTCTCTGCATGGTCAGTACGACTCTTCGAATAGATAAGGATATCATCAATGAATATAATAACAAATTCATCCAAATAACGCTGAAAGATACGGTTCATCAAACCCATAAAAACTGCTGGAGCATTAGTCAAACCGAACGGCATGACTATAAAACCGAAATGGCCATACCTAGTTCTGAAAGCAGTTTTAGGTACATATTATTCACGAACACTCAGCTGATGATAACCCGACCTCAGATCAATCTTTGAATATACAGAAGAACCCTGCAGTTGATCAAAAAGTTCATCTATTCGAGGTAATAGATACCTGTTCTTTACCGTCGCTTGATTCAATTGGCGGTAATCAATACAGAGTCGCATAGATCCATCTTTCTTCCGAACAAAAAGAACAGGAGCACCCCAAGGCGATACACTAGGTCTGATGTATCCCATGGAAATCAAGTCTTCCAACTACTCTTTCAATTCCTCCAGTTCAACAAGAGCCATATGGTAAGGGGCTTTAGAAATCGGTTGCGTGCGTGATGTCAATTCGATGCTGAATTCGATTTCACGAATAGGCGGTAATCTAGGAATCTCCTCTGGAAAGACGTCAGCAAATTCTCTAACCACTGTTAATTCAATCAACTCAAGACTAGACTTCAGAACATCAATCGCATAAATCAAGAATCCCTCGGCTTCTTTCTATAACAAATGAGTCATAGACAAAACAGATACTAAAGGAATTTTGAATCTAGAACCCTTACCAAAGAATTTCCACTCCTCTGCCATCTCGGGTCAGAATTTGACCACTTTCTGAAAACAATCGACTATAGCCCTGCACTTGGTTAAAGCATCTATACCAACTATACAGTCAAAATCGGATAGCCCAAGTACAATACAATCTAATTCAATCAAATTCCCTTCAGACGGAAATTCACAGTTCCAAACTAATTTCACTGATACAATTTCCCCACCCAAAGGTAAAGTAACAGAAACTACAACAGGCAAAGTCTCAGTAGATAAAGCATGCAATAGAACAAATTGCTCTGATATAAAGGAATGGGAAGCACCCGTATCTATCAAAACATGAGCAGGATAACCGAAAATCAAACAGTTACCTGCTATAACATCCCCAGATGCTGCCTGAGCCTGATCCTCAGTCAATGCAAAAACTATCGCCTGCTGTCTAGGATGCTGATTCGAATTTTGGTAGCCTCCATGTCGTGTGCTGCTGAGGCTGGAAAGAGTGAACTGCAAATGCTTGCCTCTCCGTCTGAGTTAACTGTCTAGAAGAACTCCCACTCTGTGCTTGCTCAAAACCACGCTGAGGACATGATCTGGAAAAGTGTCCCATCTGGTGACAGATATAGAAGCTTCCAAAAATACCTCTACACTGATCACTGGGGTGACGACTTCCGTACTTGGTACAAGACATACCTGACTGACCAAAATTCTTCCCCGATACTAACTTCTTTGAGCCACTAGAACTCGACGAACTGCTTTCGGTCTTCTTAAACTGTTTCTCCTTAGGACGGAAGTAATCATTTCTGTTGTTGCTACTGCCACCTCCCTCAGATCTCGACGGCTGATTCTGAAATCGAGGCATCTGGTTCTGATACTATCTTGGCTACTGAGGCACAAACTGAGCTCCTCGTTGTCTCATCAACCCTGCTTTGGCTCCTTTGGCTTGGTTCATAACATCGACAAAATTATCAAGCCTACCCGTGTTTACCAACGTAAAGATGTAGGGGTTCAAGACATTAATGAACTGGTCGGCTTTTGCTTTTTCGTTGTCGGAAGGGTGTGGTGCAAATCTCAGGAAACTATCAAACCTAGTCACATATTCCTTGATATTCAGGTTCCCTTGTTTCAGATTAGCAAACTCGGCTCCCTTATCCTTTATATAAGACACTGGGAAGAAACGCTTATAGAATTCAGTCTTGAACAAACTCCAACTGTACCTCGATTCTCAAGAGCCTTTTTCATCAAAATCCACCAGCTCTTAGCAACACCCTGTAGCTGATGAATCACTAACTTGATTCGGCGATTGTCAGAATAATCAAGAGAATCGAACAACTGATAAATGTCCTCCAGTCAACTCTCACAGTCAATTGCATTATCAAAACCCTTCAAGGTTGGCAGCTTAAAATATTGGAACCTCTTCAGTAAGGTCTCCATTGGCTTCGCTGTGACATCAATTTGATTAGTTTCGGTACTAGCCTGTTCATTCGGAGGAGTTACTGCTGGGCTTTCCATGTTCAAAACTCTTCGAGGTGCCATCTAATAATCAAAAGGTTAGGACACAAAGATATCTCAATCTCTACAATTCGGTGCCCTTCAACCACTTGGGAATTCGGATTCGAACAGGAAATCAAATACAGTTTGTATCTCAAGTAGTTCATATAAGGTCCGAGATTATTTGGTTTAATCCAGGATTATTTAATTTTAATTCGAGAATATTTAATTTGAGAATTTTTAGAGTTTAGATTTAAATTCTAATATTCATAAATTATTTAGGATTGAAATTGAATTAAAAAGGTTGACTGAGGACCAATTTGCAAATAGTAAAGAATTGAGGGGCCAAAGTGCAAATATTAGATTTAGTGGATGACACATGTCTTGTATTGGCTTTGTACGTGTATATCATCTCATTTGCATCAGATTTACATTCTATTTCAGAGCAAGAAATCGAAAGCTTCCATTTTTCCTTGAATCTTCATCTTCAAACTTTGATTGTGCAAGATTCGTCCATCCGATTTTCAAACCGAGCATAGTTTTGGAATCCTTGAAAGAAGGGCTTCGTTTTGATGTAAAAATCTATTTGCTTCAGCTAGTTTCGAAATTATGTTGGTAGGGATCAGATTTGAAGTATAAATATGTGTTCTTGGTGTTATGTATATTGTATATTCGAGGTCGAATCGAAAAACGAGTGTCCTTGGCATTTTATACGAATTTCTGAAGCTATTTTCGAAATTGTAACTTCTAATATTGTTGGTTATTGATGAACTCTTGCTGGTATGATTATGTTGTGGGCTGATATAATGGTTAGACTTGCTATAGATGAGGTTACGGTTACCGATTTATAGTCGTTACGTCACCGGTTCAAAAATGGCTAGACTTGCGATAGTGTGATTGAGCTGTGTTTTATGTGAGTTGTTGCTGATTTTCTCCAGCTATATATGAAACATCCTAAAACTCCTACTGAATTTTTTTTTTTTAACAAAACTCTCTGATAATAAAATAATGAATATAAATATATATGCCATACATATATATATCATACTTAAAAATAATTTTACTTAATTTAAAATTTCACAAAAATTCATGAAACTTTAGAAAATAAATACTTAAACGTAAAATCCATGCATATACTAAAAATCTATAATAATAAAACATATGCGGAAATAAACGTTCTAGTCTCAACATAAAATTCATCTTAAAGCAATGGTCACGGGTTCTAGCTGTCTGAATACTCATACGCCCTCGCCGCCAGTCGGGAACACACTATCCTTATTGACATTTTGCTCACCTGCACCATTTAAATCTAGTGAGCCTAGAAGCTCAGCACGTTCTATCCTTACATAACAAAATGAAACCACACACAAGCACACATCATATAAAATACGTGAATAATAATTATACGTGCATGATCTTAAAATTATATGCATATAAACATAAATAAATAATCATACTTCTAAATCATCATGCTATAACATAATTCATCATAATTTATAATTTTCGTAAAAATAACATATCATTATTTCTTAGTTCTCAACAGGTCGTATCCATGTCGGTGGCATCATACTGAGCGATTGATCAATCTATCAACCAACGTACGCGGCGGTGGGGTTTCCACCTCTGTGCTGCCACTTCACCAGCCCTCTCAGCTGGATCCATAAGATCATCATACTTATACATCATTAAGAAGGTCACCGGGCCCAGGTATCCCGGCCTCCAACCACATCACTTTCCACCTTCACTTCAACTTCAATAAAAAAAATATATTTTTCTTAACATACATTTAAACTTATCATAAAAATTCTTACATGATGCATGAACTTAAAAAAAATCTCATTTATTTCTTTATTTCATGAAAAATTTGTCCGTAAATATATATTAAATTTATTTTCTTAAAAATCATACTTATATATCTAATAAAAATGCATGCATGAATTAAATATATATTTACGGACATTTATTTTTCCAAGGACTTGTTCGAACTGCTGACCACTAGACTTAAACTCAAAAATTCATAGACTGGCCCAAAAACCCAAAAGCCCAATCTGACCTGGCCCAATTAGCTTCATGGGCCCCCAGGCCCATGAAAAACTAATGGGCTCACTTAAAACATAATTTAGACCCATCAACTTATTAATTTAAAGTTAAATTAATAAAATTATTAACTAACCATTACTATAAATTAGACCGATAAAATTATTAACCCGACTCAACTTGACCCAATATTAGTGGGCTCACCTCAATAATTATTAAAGCCCATTAATTAAGTCCAATTAATTAATCAAGCTCAACCCATAATTTATTAACTTGATCTCTTAATTAATTAAAATAAGAGACTTAAGCCCAAATAAAAAAATCTAGACCCGGACTAAAAATATTTTGACCCATCAAGACTTGACCCAACCCGGACTTGGACCTAAAGACTGTTGGAGAACGCGGCGATCAGATCAATCAAAATTGATACCCGGTGCAGCGGAAGTTTAAAAATTTTATATGGAACGATTCCATAATGGGTATCAAAACTTAACGATTAAATTGTGTGTGTAAAAATTAAATAACAATTATAAATTTTTACCTCCAATCTCGAATCGAGATTATGGACACCAACAGATTGCTCTGCTCTTGTGTATATCCCTGGAACTGATGGACGAACTGTTCTTCAATCAGGTCCACGAACGGATAATTAATCCCTCTGATAGATTGCACTAGAAAATCTATCAGAAGTTTCTACGAAGAGAATTAACGAATTTGATCCGTTAAACCAGACTGTAATTCAAAATTCACAGGCTGGATTTTCCCGAGTAGAGAGGGAGGAGGGCGGCCACTTTTGAGAGAAAATAACTAGGTTTTCGAAAATTGTGACCCTGTTGTGTGTAATTTCTGTACTGCAATAACTTATTTATAATGTAGGCCGCTAACAGCTTAGGGCCCATTAGTCATAAGTTCAAGCCCGACAAGCAAAGCCCACATGTTCAGAAATTAATATAAAATTCATCATGACTCCGATTGATAAACCGATTTCACCAATGTGTACAGAAACCATTTTTGCACCTTTTAAAGTCAAGATAAATTTTTCTGAATCTGAATTCAGTGGTTTCCAAAAATGCCCATCCCTATGTTATTTTAGGAAATCTTACTCCTCTACTCTTAAATAAGAAGTCCAACTTCTTCGTTCATTAAATTTAACTCTTTAAATTTAACTATCTCAACGGGGATTAAAAATCCATTACTCTGTGTGACCCTCAATGGTTCAGGGATACAGCTAGCCGTGGGCTCACAACTCCTTGTGACTTGAAACAACAATTTTCGACTTTCCCATCGAATCATGGTAAGAGCGCCTAGCAACATCGCCCCATGATTCCCTAGGTATCACTGATAGTGCCTGCAAGAACCAATAGATTTTGGTTAGCGTACAGTACGGTCCCTTCATCCATATATCCCGATCGAATCAACAACCATCGGTAAATCGAGAGTCGTTCGAGATTCGATAACTATGCAATACATCTTTAAGATCAAATAGTGACATCGCATGTGTTACTAAGAAACCATTTCTTAAAACACATCATGTACTCTGGCCAGAGATTCGTCACACTAATATCTTCTCAGATCGCATATGATATCCACACTCGCAAGTATGTGGTGAATCCTTGACAACAAAGCATCGACTTCTATATGTGTTGTAACTGTACCCAATCCCGATACCTTATGACCCCAATAGAGTCGGTAAACGAGTCAAAGCACTGTACTAGCATTTAGAGTCTCAATGATGTTTCAAGTAGTAAGGACTAATGGTGTACAACCAAAACCGCGGACTTTATCCACTCGATAAGTGATAACCACTTGGAAAGTACGGATAGGGTAGTTTGATCATTCATCGTATGAATATCCATTTGCATGTTTCGAACATCTCTATGTTCCTTACCAATGAAATGTGGTACTCTGCAACGCAAATACTAGTCTCAAACTCGAGCGATCCTTATCCTTATTATCGGACGGCTCAATCGACTAGGAACAGTTTAGAATATACAGTGACTATAAGATGTGTTTCATGATAGACATCTCCATGTTCTACCACATCTTACATACACTATAGTATATTCAAGGTCTTTATCAAAAAAACAATAGTATATCACAATATAACAATATGAAGAAAGATAAAGTCATTGCCATTAATAAAAGTGTAAATTATATTAAACAAAAGATTGTTTATACAAAGAGTCATCAAAGCTCTTAGCCACAAGTTGGCTCACCAGGCACCTACTCTTTCAATCTTCCACTTGCCCTAAAGCCAACTATTCATACTACATAAACCCATTGCTTCGCGATGTTTGTCAAATAATGGTCCTGGCAAGGGCTTAGTAAGTGGATCAGCGATATTGTCTGCAGAGGCCACTCTTTCGACAGTGATGTCTCCTCTTTCCACAATCTCCCGGATGATGTGGTATTTCCTCAGTACGTGTTTGGATCTTTGATGAGACCTTGGTTCCTTTGCCTGAGCAATGGCACCCGTGTTGTCACAGTACACCGGGACTGGACCAACAACTTCAGGAATGACGCCCAACTCTTGGACAAAATTCCTCATCCAAACGGCCTCTTTAGCAGCAGCTGATGCTGCAATGTATTCTGCCTCAGTGGTGGAATCCGCTGTGGTGTCCTGCTTGGAACTCTTCTAAGAGACAGCACCGCCATTGAGCATGAACACAAATCCAGAGGTTGACTTTGAGTCATCCACGTCACTTTGGAAGCTAGAGTCGGTATAGCCTTCCAATTTTAGTTCTCTTCCTCCATATACCATGAACATATTCTTAGTCCTTCGTAAGTACTTAAGAATGTCCTTCACGGCTTTCCAATGCATTTGACCGGGATTAGCTTGATATCTGCTCGTGACACTCAGAGCAAATGCTACATCCGGTCTAGTAGATATCATCCCATACATGATACTACCTATGGCTGACGCATATGGTACATGTGTCATTTTCTCTATCTCTTCATCCGTCTTGGGACACATAGACTTGGATAGAGAAACTCCATGACACATGGGTATATATCCTCTCTTGGACCCATCCATTGAAAACCGTTTCAATATGGTGTCGATGTAGGTTGATTGAGTAAGTCCTATCATTCTCTTAGATCTATCTCTATAGATCTGTATCCCTAGAATATAGGATGCCTCACCCAAATCCTTCATCGAGAATCTACCTGATAACCATATCTTTGTTGACTGCAACATCCCTACGTCATTCCCAATGAGTAGGATGTCATCAACATAAAGTACTAAGAATGTCACAGCATCCTTAACTACTTTCTTGTACACGCATGGTTCCTCCGGGTTCTTGATGAAACCAAAATCCTTTATTGTTTCATCAAATTTCTGGTTCCAACTTCTTGATGCTTGTTTTAGACCATAAATTGATCTCTGAAGCTTGCATACCTTATGCTCGCTTCCCATGGATGTGTACCCCTTAGGCTGCTTCATATAGATTTCTTCCTTAATGTCTCCATTAAGAAAAGCAGTCTTCACATCCATTTGCCATATCTCATAGTCATACCAAGCAGCTATGGCAATAAGGATTCTTATGGACTTGAACATTGCAACAGGTGAAAAAGTTTCATCATAGTCAACTCATTGTCTTTGAGTATAACCTTTTGCAACCAATCGTGCCTTGTAGGTCAATACCTTACCATCAGGCCCAAGCTTTCTCTTGTAGATCCATTTACACCCTATTGGAACAATTCCATCGGGAGGATCTACTAAAGACCAAACTTGGTTTGTATGCATCGAATCTATTTCCGACTGCATAGCTTCAAGCCATAAATTTGAATCCGCATCAGAAATTGCTTCCTTGAAGTTTCTTGGATCACATCCAACATCGGGTTCATCTTGATCCCCTTCAAGAAGAAGACCATATCGAATAGGAGGTCTAGAAGTCCTCTCGGATCTTCTAGGTACAGGCGTGTCTATCAATGGTTCCAGAGGTGTAGGATCGTTATTTTGTATTTTGGGTTCTTCTCGAATTTCTTTGAGTTCCATCATCTCGCCTTTCTTATCCAATAAGAACTCCTTCTCCAAGAAAGTGGCATTCCTTGAAACAAACACCTTTGTTTCAGCAGGATAATAGAAATAATATCCGATTGAATTCTTCGGATACCCTACAAAATAACATAAGGTGGATCGACTATCCAACTTATCTCCCACTGTCTGCTTCACGTAAGCAGGACATCCCCAAACCCTCAAGTACGAATACTTAGGAGCTTTGCCATTCCATAACTCGTATGGTGTTTTGTCCACTGCTTTAGTGTGGACGTTGTTCAACAACAATACCGCCGTTTCAAGCGCATAGCCCCAAAATGAAGGTGGAAGCTCAGTGAAGCTCATCATGGATCGAACCATGTCCAACAAAGTTCGATTACGACGCTCCGATACACCATTCAGCTGTGGTGTCATAGGAGGAGTCCACTGAGAGAGAATCCCATTCTCTTTCAGATAGTCCAAAAACTCGGTACTTAAGTATTCTCCACCTCGATCCGATCGAAGTGCTTTAATACTTTTACCTAGCTTGTTTTCTACTTCAGCCTTGAATTCTTTGAACTTTTCAAATGTTTCAGACTTATATTTCATTAAATATAAATACCCATACCTAGAATAATCATCAGTAAAGGTAATGAAGTAGGTGTGGCCATATTGAGTACCAACTCTAAATGGACCACAAACATCTGTATGGATCAAATCCAACAGATTTTGACTACGCTCAGGTTTCCCCTTAAAAGGAGATTTAGTCATTTTTCCTTTCAGGAAGGATTCACAAGTAGGTAGAGAGTTAATATCAGACATATCAAACATATTATCTCTCCCACTAGCTTGTTCATCCTCCTTGAGGAAATATGACCTAGCCTAGCATGCCAAAGGTTTGCCGGGTTTTGACTATTGATTTTCCTTTTGTTTGTTGTTACCAGTTTACCAACATAATTTATTGGAACGTCTTTTAATTTTAAGTTATATAGATCGTTTTCAAGTTGTCCATTTCCAATCAAACATTCATTCTTGTAAATATTGCAAATTCCATTCACAAAATTACAAGAAAACCCATCTCTATCAAGCATAGAAATAGAAATAATGTTTTTAATGAAATCTTGGCACAAATAAAAACATCTCTCTCAAAATATAGCTTAAAATCGTTTTGCAAAATTCAAACAAATGTTTCCCATAGCTTTTGGATTCAACTTGGGAACCATTCCCAAGCCTTAATTGGGTCTCACCCATCCTAAGCTTACGACTTGTCATTATCTGTAACTCATTGCAAATGTGAGATCTATATCTGGTATCCAATACTTAAGAAGTAGTATTAAGTGAAACATTTATAAAATATATCCTCTGTAGTTCGTAACTACTTGATATATATATTCTTTGCGGTTACGTTTCCAATGACCGGGTTTCTTGCAGTTATGGCAAACTTGTTTAGACTTGTCCAATTTTTGCATGTAACATTTGGCCTTGAGATCATGGTCCAACCATTTCTCTAGTTCGGCCAACCTTTCGGCAGTTACATCAGCCGGGGCTGTTTTCGGAGAAGCCTTTTCTAACACTTAGAAAATCTTTTCCTAACTTAGGACAATCTTAACTTATGGAATCATTCTGTATTGTTTGAGCCAGTAAGTTTGTTTTGTTGGAGAATTGAGACATGTGGATTATGAAGATTCATCATAATGATATACTGAGATGAAACAGACAATTATCGATGATTGTTTAATTAATTTACTAAGACATAAAATAGGCGAAATTTATTTTATGATTCTCACTCCCACTATTTTAATGATTTCACTACACTCTAGTGAAAACGGGAAACTGTTTTTCTTAGTGAGAACATGGAGTCCAATTGACAAACTATGGTCCTGAATAATATCAGCCAACCATAATTTTCAAAAGGTAGAGCCCAATTGCTTTCAAAACAACCTCCACGTTTTTACCTCATGTCCAATAAGAGCCCAATAATATGACGCCATTTATTGTGACATGTCAAGATGACCCATCAATATTAAGTTGTGATGGACGGTCGCCATGTGGATCCCCCAATAATATGAGCCGATCCCATGGGAGTTCCACCCAACTTACAACATGTGTCGATCCAATGTATAGCTTTTCGACGAACGGGCCCCCCCAATAATATGAGCCGGACCGTATCCGCGGGTAGCATCTCATACATTGATCGTTGATGGAAGGTAGGAACATTTAAACAATTTTAAATTTCCTTTATTTATCTTGATATCAATTTTAAATCATATTTAAAATGAGGGATTTTAATTTTGAAAATTTGTCTCATCATTTTAAAATTTTGTATGCTTGCCGGATTCACACAATTTTGTCTAAAACATGCATACAACAATAATATCACATATTATATAGGATGATCGATTCCATTTCTAATCGACCCGTGGTTGCCAATCACGAGTCTTAGTCCAATCCTAGGTAATATGCAGTATGCAATGCAATCCTATTACATTGAGCTTCCAATTTACATTTCTTCTGTCTTTATTGTCTGCTGGGCCCACCTCCATCTTCAAATCTTCATCTCCCACTAAGTCTAATGTATTTACAATAAATAACCATGAAAATTAGGGGATACATTTCAAGGGGTGGGAACAGGCCATAAACCAGGCCCACTTTTATTACATATGACAATTCATATTGGGCCATAAACCTGGCCCATTAATAAATCCAAAAACAATAAAAACAAATGTAAATTCCTAACATACACCTACAAAATTCGTCATGGCAATCGATCATCCTTATCCAATAACATTTAATTCAAAATTATTTTATTGGATAACATGCAATGACAATTTAAATTAAAAGGATAAAATCATATTCCATATATAAAATCTTATTTTAAATACAAAATCATATTTTATCTTTTTATCAAATAAAATCATATTTTATCTATAAAATCCAATTTTATACATAAAATCATATTTTACTCAATATATCCATAAGATCATATCTTATCATCAATTGTACCAAAAATAATTAATTTCAAAATTTAATTTAACGGATAAAATATTTAAATTTTCCAAAAATTCAAATTTATCCAAAAATCAATTTTAAAATTTTCGGACTCGAACAATTCGATCCGACGCCTCGTGGACCAATCAAAAACAATTTTCGATCGGACCAAAAATAGAATTTTAACATATTAAAATTTAATTTTAAAATTAAAAAATTAATTTTTCGCGGGCCGCCAGGGACGTTCCCGGGCTGCCCGCGCCCCAAAGGGCTCGGGCCGGGCAGCGATCACGTCGCTGCCCCCCCGGGCAGCGATCCAATCGCTGCCCGGGTTTTGGCCGAAATTTTATTTTATTTTTTTAAAATATTTATTTTGTTTCAAAAAACCGATGCTAAAAATTTTTGTACAATCAATTAATTTAATCGCTTGATCTGAGCAACCTGGCTCTGATATCACTATTGGAGAACGCGGCGATCAGATCAATCAGAATTGATACCCGGTGCAGCGGAAGTTTAAAAATTTTATATGGAACGATTCCATAATGGGTATCAAAACTTAACGATTAAATTGTGTGTGTAAAAATTAAATAACAATTATAAATTTTTACCTCCAATCTCGAATCGAGATTATGGACATCAACATATTGCTCTGCTCTTGTTGTATATCCCTGGAACTGATGGACGAACTGTTCTTCAATCAGGTCCACGAACGGATAATTAATCTCTTTGATAGATTGCACTAGAAAATCTATCAGAAGTTTCTACGAAGAGAATTAACGAATTTGATCCGTTAAACCAGACTGTAATTCAAAATTCACAGGCTGGATTTTCCCGAGTAGAGAGGGAGGAGGGCGGCCACTTTTGAGAGAAAATAACTAGGTTTTCGAAAATTGTGACCCTGTTGTGTGTAATTTCTGTACTGCAATAACTTATTTATAATGTAGGCCGCTAACAGCTTAGGGCCCATTAGTCATAAGTTCAAGCCCGACAAGCAAAGCCCACATGTTCAGAAATTAATATAAAATTCATCATGACTCCGATTGATAAACCGATTTCACCAATGTGTACAGAAACCATTTTTGCACCTTTTAAAGTCAAGATAAATTTTTCTGAATCTGAATTCAGTGGTTTCCAAAAATGCCCATCCCTATGTTATTTTAGGAAATCTTACTCCTCTACTCTTAAATAAGAAGTCCAACTTCTTCGTTCATTAAATTTAACTCTTTAAATTTAACTATCTCAACGGGGATTAAAAATCCATTACTCTGTGTGACCCTCAATGGTTCAGGGATACAGCTAGCCGTGGGCTCACAACTCCTTGTGACTTGGAACAACAATTTTCGACTTTCCCATCGAATCATGGTAAGAGCGCCTAGCAACATCGCCCCATGATTCCCTAGGTATCACTGATAGTGCCTGCAAGAACCAATAGATTTTGGTTAGCGTACAGTACGGTCCCTTCATCCATATATCCCGATCGAATCAACAACCATCGGTAAATCGAGAGTCGTTCGAGATTCGATAACTATGCAATACATCTTTAAGATCAAATAGTGACATCGCATGTGTTACTAAGAAACCATTTCTTAAAACACATCATGTACTCTGGCCAGAGATTCGTCACACTAATATCTTCTCAGATCGCATATGATATCCACACTCGCAAGTATGTGGTGAATCCTTGACAACAAAGCATCGACTTCTATATGTGTTGTAACTGTACCCAATCCCGATACCTTATGACCCCAATAGAGTCGGTAAACGAGTCAAAGCACTGTACTAGCATTTAGAGTCTCAATGATGTTTCAAGTAGTAAGGACTAATGGTGTACAACCAAAACCGCGGACTTTATCCACTCGATAAGTGATAACCACTTGGAAAGTCCGGATAGGGTAGTTTGATCATTCATCGTATGAATATCCATTTGCATGTTTCGAACATCTCTATGTTCCTTACCAATGAAATGTGGTACTCTGCAACGCAAATACTAGTCTCAAACTCGAGCGATCCTTATCCTTATTATCGGACGGCTCAATCGACTAGGAACAATTTAGAATATACAGTGACTATAAGATGTGTTTCATGATAGACATCTCCATGTTCTACCACATCTTACATACACTATAGTATATTCAAGGTCTTTATCAAAAAAACAATAGTATATCACAATATAACAATATGAAGAAAGATAAAGTCATTGCCATTAATAAAAGTGTAAATTATATTAAACAAAAGATTGTTTATACAAAGAGTCATCAAAGCTCTTAGCCACAAGTTGGCTCACCAGGCACCTACTCTTTCAATCTTCCACTTGCCCTAAAGCCAACTATTCATACTACATAAACCCATTGCTTCGCGATGTTTGTTAAATAATGGTCCTGGCAAGGGCTTAGTAAGTGGATCAGCGATATTGTCTGCAGAGGCCACTCTTTCGACAGTGATGTCTCCTCTTTCCACAATCTCCCGGATGATGTGGTATTTCCTCAGTACGTGTTTGGATCTTTGATGAGACCTTGGTTCCTTTGCCTGAGCAATGGCACCCGTGTTGTCACAGTACACCGGGACTGGACCAACAACTTCAGGAATGACGCCCAACTCTTGGACAAAATTCCTCATCCAAACGGCCTCTTTAGCAGCAGCTGATGCTGCAATGTATTCTGCCTCAGTGGTGGAATCCGCTGTGGTGTCCTGCTTGGAACTCTTCTAAGAGACAGCACCGCCATTGAGCATGAACACAAATCCAGAGGTTGACTTTGAGTCATCCACGTCACTTTGGAAGCTAGAGTCGGTATAGCCTTCCAATTTTAGTTCTCTTCCTCCATATACCATGAACATATTCTTAGTCCTTCGTAAGTACTTAAGAATGTCCTTCACGACTTTCCAATGCATTTGACCGGGATTAGCTTGATATCTGCTCGTGACACTCAGAGCAAATGCTACATCCGGTCTAGTAGATATCATCCCATACATGATACTACCTATGGCTGACGCATATGGTACATGTGTCATTTTCTCTATCTCTTCATCCGTCTTGGGACACATAGACTTGGATAGAGAAACTCCATGACACATGGGTATATATCCTCTCTTGGACCCATCCATTGAAAACCGTTTCAATATGGTGTCGATGTAGGTTGATTGAGTAAGTCCTATCATTCTCTTAGATCTATCTCTATAGATCTGTATCCCTAGAATATAGGATGCCTCACCCAAATCCTTCATCGAGAATCTACCTGATAACCATATCTTTGTTGACTGCAACATCCCTACGTCATTCCCAATGAGTAGGATGTCATCAACATAAAGTACTAAGAATGTCACAGCATCCTTAACTACTTTCTTGTACACGCATGGTTCCTCCAGGTTCTTGATGAAACCAAAATCCTTTATTGTTTCATCAAATTTCTGGTTCCAACTTCTTGATGCTTGTTTTAGACCATAAATTGATCTCTGAAGCTTGCATACCTTATGCTCGCTTCCCATGGATGTGTACTCCTTAGGCTGCTTCATATAGATTTCTTCCTTAATGTCTCCATTAAGAAAAGCAGTCTTCACATCCATTTGCCATATCTCATAGTCATACCAAGCAGCTATGGCAATAAGGATTCTTATGGACTTGAACATTGCAACAGGTGAAAAAGTTTCATCATAGTCAACTCATTGTCTTTGAGTATAACCTTTTGCAACCAATCGTGCCTTGTAGGTCAATACCTTACCATCAGGCCCAAGCTTTCTCTTGTAGATCCATTTACACCCTATTGGAACAATTCCATCGGGAGGATCTACTAAAGACCAAACTTGGTTTGTATGCATCGAATCTATTTCCGACTGCATAGCTTCAAGCCATAAATTTGAATCCGCATCAGAAATTGCTTCCTTGAAGTTTCTTGGATCACATCCAACATCGGGTTCATCTTGATCCCCTTCAAGAAGAAGACCATATCGAATAGGAGGTCTAGAAGTCCTCTCGGATCTTCTAGGTACAGGCGTGTCTATCAATGGTTCCAGAGGTGTAGGATCGTTATTTTGTATTTTGGTTCTTCTCGAATTTCTTTGAGTTCCATCATCTCGCCTTTCTTATCCAATAAGAACTCCTTCTCCAAGAAAGTGGCATTCCTTGAAACAAACACCTTTGTTTCAGCAGGATAATAGAAATAATATCCGATTGAATTCTTCGGATACCCTACAAATAACATAAGGTGGATCGACTATCCAACTTATCTCCCACTGTCTGCTTCACGTAAGCAGGACATCCCCAAACCCTCAAGTACGAATACTTAGGAGCTTTGCCATTCCATAACTCGTATGGTGTTTTGTCCACTGCTTTAGTGTGGACGTTGTTCAACAATACCGCCGCCGTTTCAAGCGCATAGCCCCAAAACAAAGGTGGAAGCTCAGTGAAGCTCATCATGGATCGAACCATGTCCAACAAAGTTCGATTACGACGCTCCGATACACCATTCAGCTGTGGTGTCATAGGAGGAGTCCACTGAGAGAGAATCCCATTCTCTTTCAGATAGTCCAAAAACTCGGTACTTAAGTATTCTCCACCTCGATCCGATCGAAGTGATTTAATACTTTTACCTAGCTTGTTTTCTACTTCAGCCTTGAATTCTTTGAACTTTTCAAATGTTTCAGACTTATATTTCATTAAATATAAATACCCATACCTAGAATAATCATCAGTAAAGGTAATGAAGTAGGTGTGGCCATATTGAGTACCAACTCTAAATGGACCACAAACATCTGTATGGATCAAATCCAACAGATTTTGACTACGCTCAGGTTTCCCCTTAAAAGGAGATTTAGTCATTTTTCCTTTCAGGAAGGATTCACAAGTAGGTAGAGAGTTAATATCAGACATATCAAACATATTATCTCTCCCACTAGCTTGTTCATCCTCCTTGAGGAAATATGACCTAGCCTAGCATGCCAAAGGTTTGCCGGGTTTTGACTATCGATTTTCCTTTTGTTTGTTGTTACCAGTTTACCAACATAATTTATTGGAACGTCTTTTAATTTTAAGTTATATAGATCGTTTTCAAGTTGTCCATTTCCAATCAAACATTCATTCTTGTAAATATTGCAAATTCCATTCACAAAATTACAAGAAAACCCATCTCTATCAAGCATAGAAATAGAAATAATGTTTTTAATGAAATCTTGGCACAAATAAAAACATCTCTCTCAAAATATAGCTTAAAATCTTTTTGCAAAATTCAAACAAATGTTTCCCATAGCTTTTGGATTCAACTTGGGAACCATTCCCAAGCCTTAATTGGGTCTCACCCATCCTAAGCTTACGACTTGTCATTATCTGCAACTCATTGCAAATGTGAGATCTATATCTGGTATCCAATACTTAAGAAGTAGTATTAAGTGAAACATTTATAAAATATATCCTCTGTAGTTCGTAACTACTTGATATATATATTCTTTGCGGTTACGTTTCCAATGACCGGGTTTCTTGCAGTTATGGCAAACTTGTTTAGACTTGTCCAATTTTTGCATGTAACATTTGGCCTTGAGATCATGGTCCAACCATTTCTCTAGTTCGGCCAACCTTTCGGCAGTTACATCAGCCGGGGCTGTTTTCGGAGAAGCCTTTTCTAACACTTAGAAAATCTTTTCCTAACTTAGGACAATCTTAACTTATGGAATCATTCTGTATTGTTTGAGCCAGTAAGTTTGTTTTGTTGGAGAATTGAGACATGTGGATTATGAAGATTCATCATAATGATATACTGAGATGAAACAGACAATTATCGATGATTGTTTAATTAATTTACTAAGACATAAAATAGGCGAAATTTATTTTATGATTCTCACTCCCACTATTTTAATGATTTCACTACACTCTAGTGAAAACGGGAAACTGTTTTTCTTAGTGAGAACATGGAGTCCAATTGACAAACTATGGTCCTGAATAATATCAGCCAACCATAATTTTCAAAGGTAGAGCCCAATTGCTTTCAAAACAACCTCCACGTTTTTACCTCATGTCCAATAAGAGCCCAATAATATGACGCCATTTATTGTGACATGTCAAGATGACCCATCAATATTAAGTTGTGATGGACGGTCGCCATGTGGATCCCCCAATAATATGAGCCGATCCCATGGGAGTTCCACCCAACTTACAACATGTGTCGATCCAATGTATAGCTTTTCGACGAACGGGCCCCCCCAATAATATGAGCCGGACCGTATCCGCGGGTAGCATCTCATACATTGATCGTTGATGGAAGGTAGGAACATTTAAACAATTTTAAATTTCCTTTATTTATCTTGATATCAATTTTAAATCATATTTAAAATGAGGGATTTTAATTTTGAAAATTTGTCTCATCATTTTAAAATTTTGTATGCTTGCCGGATTCACACAATTTTGTCTAAAACATGCATACAACAATAATATCACATATTATATAGGATGATCGATTCCATTTCTAATCGACCCGTGGTTGCCAATCACGAGTCTTAGTCCAATCCTAGGTAATATGCAGTATGCAATGCAATCCTATTACATTGAGCTTCCAATTTACATTTCTTCTGTCTTTATTGTCTGCTGGGCCCACCTCCATCTTCAAATCTTCATCTCCCACTAAGTCTAATGTATTTACAATAAATAACCATGAAAATTAGGGGATACATTTCAAGGGTGTGAACAGGCCATAAACCAGGCCCACTTTTATTACATATGACAATTCATATTGGGCCATAAACCTGGCCCATTAATAAATCCAAAAACAATAAAAACAAATGTAAATTCCTAACATACACCTACAAAATTCGTCATGGCAATCGATCATCCTTATCCAATAACATTTAATTCAAAATTATTTTATTGGATAACATGCAATGACAATTTAAATTAAAAGGATAAAATCATATTCCATATATAAAATCTTATTTTAAATACAAAATCATATTTTATCTTTTTATCAAATAAAATCATATTTTATCTATAAAATCCAATTTTATACATAAAATCATATTTTACTCAATATATCCATAAGATCATATCTTATCATCAATTGTACCAAAAATAATTAATTTCAAAATTTAATTTAACGGATAAAATATTTAAATTTTCCAAAAATTCAAATTTATCCAAAAATCAATTTTAAAATTTTCGGACTCGAACAATTCGATCCGACGCCTCGTGGACCAATCAAAAACAATTTTCGATCGGACCAAAAATAGAATTTTAACATATTAAAATTTAATTTTAAAATTAAAAAATTAATTTTTCGCGGGCCGCCAGGGACGTTCCCGGGCTGCCCGCGCCCCAAAGGGCTCGGGCCGGGCAGCGATCACGTCGCTGCCCCCCCGGGCAGCGATCCAATCGCTGCCCGGGTTTTGGCCGAAATTTTATTTTATTTTTTTAAAATATTTATTTTGTTTCAAAAAACCGATGCTAAAAATTTTTGTACAATCAATTAATTTAATCGCTTGATCTGAGCAACCTGGCTCTGATATCACTATTGGAGAACGCGGCGATCAGATCAATCAGAATTGATACCCGGTGCAGCGGAAGTTTAAAAATTTTATATGGAACGATTCCATAATGGGTATCAAAACTTAACGATTAAATTGTGTGTGTAAAAATTAAATAACAATTATAAATTTTTACCTCCAATCTCGAATCGAGATTATGGACATCAACATATTGCTCTGCTCTTGTTGTATATCCCTGGAACTGATGGACGAACTGTTCTTCAATCAGGTCCACGAACGGATAATTAATCTCTTTGATAGATTGCACTAGAAAATCTATCAGAAGTTTCTACGAAGAGAATTAACGAATTTGATCCGTTAAACCAGACTGTAATTCAAAATTCACAGGCTGGATTTTCCCGAGTAGAGAGGGAGGAGGGCGGCCACTTTTGAGAGAAAATAACTAGGTTTTCGAAAATTGTGACCCTGTTGTGTGTAATTTCTGTACTGCAATAACTTATTTATAATGTAGGCCGCTAACAGCTTAGGGCCCATTAGTCATAAGTTCAAGCCCGACAAGCAAAGCCCACATGTTCAGAAATTAATATAAAATTCATCATGACTCCGATTGATAAACCGATTTCACCAATGTGTACAGAAACCATTTTTGCACCTTTTAAAGTCAAGATAAATTTTTCTGAATCTGAATTCAGTGGTTTCCAAAAATGCCCATCCCTATGTTATTTTAGGAAATCTTACTCCTCTACTCTTAAATAAGAAGTCCAACTTCTTCGTTCATTAAATTTAACTCTTTAAATTTAACTATCTCAACGGGGATTAAAAATCCATTACTCTGTGTGACCCTCAATGGTTCAGGGATACAGCTAGCCGTGGGCTCACAACTCCTTGTGACTTGGAACAACAATTTTCGACTTTCCCATCGAATCATGGTAAGAGCGCCTAGCAACATCGCCCCATGATTCCCTAGGTATCACTGATAGTGCCTGCAAGAACCAATAGATTTTGGTTAGCGTACAGTACGGTCCCTTCATCCATATATCCCGATCGAATCAACAACCATCGGTAAATCGAGAGTCGTTCGAGATTCGATAACTATGCAATACATCTTTAAGATCAAATAGTGACATCGCATGTGTTACTAAGAAACCATTTCTTAAAACACATCATGTACTCTGGCCAGAGATTCGTCACACTAATATCTTCTCAGATCGCATATGATATCCACACTCGCAAGTATGTGGTGAATCCTTGACAACAAAGCATCGACTTCTATATGTGTTGTAACTGTACCCAATCCCGATACCTTATGACCCCAATAGAGTCGGTAAACGAGTCAAAGCACTGTACTAGCATTTAGAGTCTCAATGATGTTTCAAGTAGTAAGGACTAATGGTGTACAACCAAAACCGCGGACTTTATCCACTCGATAAGTGATAACCACTTGGAAAGTCCGGATAGGGTAGTTTGATCATTCATCGTATGAATATCCATTTGCATGTTTCGAACATCTCTATGTTCCTTACCAATGAAATGTGGTACTCTGCAACGCAAATACTAGTCTCAAACTCGAGCGATCCTTATCCTTATTATCGGACGGCTCAATCGACTAGGAACAATTTAGAATATACAGTGACTATAAGATGTGTTTCATGATAGACATCTCCATGTTCTACCACATCTTACATACACTATAGTATATTCAAGGTCTTTATCAAAAAAACAATAGTATATCACAATATAACAATATGAAGAAAGATAAAGTCATTGCCATTAATAAAAGTGTAAATTATATTAAACAAAAGATTGTTTATACAAAGAGTCATCAAAGCTCTTAGCCACAAGTTGGCTCACCAGGCACCTACTCTTTCAATCTTCCACTTGCCCTAAAGCCAACTATTCATACTACATAAACCCATTGCTTCGCGATGTTTGTTAAATAATGGTCCTGGCAAGGGCTTAGTAAGTGGA
Source organism: Henckelia pumila (assembly GCF_033568475.1). NCBI lineage: Eukaryota > Viridiplantae > Streptophyta > Magnoliopsida > Lamiales > Gesneriaceae > Henckelia > Henckelia pumila. Next base: position 45,914,348 of record NC_133123.1, read on the forward strand.
TCAGCGATATTGTCTGCAGAGGCCACTCTTTCGACAGTGATGTCTCCTCTTTCCACAATCTCCCGGATGATGTGGTATTTCCTCAGTACGTGTTTGGATCTTTGATGAGACCTTGGTTCCTTTGCCTGAGCAATGGCACCCGTGTTGTCACAGTACACCGGGACTGGACCAACAACTTCAGGAATGACGCCCAACTCTTGGACAAAATTCCTCATCCAAACGGCCTCTTTAGCAGCAGCTGATGCTGCAATGTATTCTGCCTCAGTGGTGGAATCCGCTGTGGTGTCCTGCTTGGAACTCTTCTAAGAGACAGCACCGCCATTGAGCATGAACACAAATCCAGAGGTTGACTTTGAGTCATCCACGTCACTTTGGAAGCTAGAGTCGGTATAGCCTTCCAATTTTAGTTCTCTTCCTCCATATACCATGAACATATTCTTAGTCCTTCGTAAGTACTTAAGAATGTCCTTCACGACTTTCCAATGCATTTGACCGGGATTAGCTTGATATCTGCTCGTGAAACTCAGAGCAAATGCTACATCCGGTCTAGTAGATATCATCCCATACATGATACTACCTATGGCTGACGCATATGGTACATGTGTCATTTTCTCTATCTCTTCATCCGTCTTGGGACACATAGACTTGGATAGAGAAACTCCATGACACATGGGTATATATCCTCTCTTGGACCCATCCATTGAAAACCGTTTCAATATGGTGTCGATGTAGGTTGATTGAGTAAGTCCTATCATTCTCTTAGATCTATCTCTATAGATCTGTATCCCTAGAATATAGGATGCCTCACCCAAATCCTTCATCGAGAATCTACCTGATAACCATATCTTTGTTGACTGCAACATCCCTACGTCATTCCCAATGAGTAGGATGTCATCAACATAAAGTACTAAGAATGTCACAGCATCCTTAACTACTTTCTTGTACACGCATGGTTCCTCCAGGTTCTTGATGAAACCAAAATCCTTTATTGTTTCATCAAATTTCTGGTTCCAACTTCTTGATGCTTGTTTTAGACCATAAATTGATCTCTGAAGCTTGCATACCTTATGCTCGCTTCCCATGGATGTGTACTCCTTAGGCTGCTTCATATAGATTTCTTCCTTAATGTCTCCATTAAGAAAAGCAGTCTTCACATCCATTTGCCATATCTCATAGTCATACCAAGCAGCTATGGCAATAAGGATTCTTATGGACTTGAACATTGCAACAGGTGAAAAAGTTTCATCATAGTCAACTCATTGTCTTTGAGTATAACCTTTTGCAACCAATCGTGCCTTGTAGGTCAATACCTTACCATCAGGCCCAAGCTTTCTCTTGTAGATCCATTTACACCCTATTGGAACAATTCCATCGGGAGGATCTACTAAAGACCAAACTTGGTTTGTATGCATCGAATCTATTTCCGACTGCATAGCTTCAAGCCATAAATTTGAATCCGCATCAGAAATTGCTTCCTTGAAGTTTCTTGGATCACATCCAACATCGGGTTCATCTTGATCCCCTTCAAGAAGAAGACCATATCGAATAGGAGGTCTAGAAGTCCTCTCGGATCTTCTAGGTACAGGCGTGTCTATCAATGGTTCCAGAGGTGTAGGATCGTTATTTTGTATTTTGGGTTCTTCTCGAATTTCTTTGAGTTCCATCATCTCGCCTTTCTTATCCAATAAGAACTCCTTCTCCAAGAAAGTGGCATTCCTTGAAACAAACACCTTTGTTTCAGCAGGATAATAGAAATAATATCCGATTGAATTCTTCGGATACCCTACAAAATAACATAAGGTGGATCGACTATCCAACTTATCTCCCACTGTCTGCTTCACGTAAGCAGGACATCCCCAAACCCTCAAGTACGAATACTTAGGAGCTTTGCCATTCCATAACTCGTATGGTGTTTTGTCCACTGCTTTAGTGTGGACGTTGTTCAACAACAATACCGCCGTTTCAAGCGCATAGCCCCAAAACAAAGGTGGAAGCTCAGTGAAGCTCATCATGGATCGAACCATGTCCAACAAAGTTCGATTACGACGCTCCGATACACCATTCAGCTGTGGTGTCATAGGAGGAGTCCACTGAGAGAGAATCCCATTCTCTTTCAGATAGTCCAAAAACTCGGTACTTAAGTATTCTCCACCTCGATCCGATCGAAGTGATTTAATACTTTTACCTAGCTTGTTTTCTACTTCAGCCTTGAATTCTTTGAACTTTTCAAATGTTTCAGACTTATATTTCATTAAATATAAATACCCATACCTAGAATAATCATCAGTAAAGGTAATGAAGTAGGTGTGGCCATATTGAGTACCAACTCTAAATGGACCACAAACATCTGTATGGATCAAATCCAACAGATTTTGACTACGCTCAGGTTTCCCCTTAAAAGGAGATTTAGTCATTTTTCCTTTCAGGAAGGATTCACAAGTAGGTAGAGAGTTAATATCAGACATATCAAACATATTATCTCTCCCACTAGCTTGTTCATCCTCCTTGAGGAAATATGACCTAGCCTAGCATGCCAAAGGTTTGCCGGGTTTTGACTATCGATTTTCCTTTTGTTTGTTGTTACCAGTTTACCAACATAATTTATTGGAACGTCTTTTAATTTTAAGTTATATAGATCGTTTTCAAGTTGTCCATTTCCAATCAAACATTCATTCTTGTAAATATTGCAAATTCCATTCACAAAATTACAAGAAAACCCATCTCTATCAAGCATAGAAATAGAAATAATGTTTTTAATGAAATCTTGGCACAAATAAAAACATCTCTCTCAAAATATAGCTTAAAATCGTTTTGCAAAATTCAAACAAATGTTTCCCATAGCTTTTGGATTCAACTTGGGAACCATTCCCAAGCCTTAATTGGGTCTCACCCATCCTAAGCTTACGACTTGTCATTATCTGCAACTCATTGCAAATGTGAGATCTATATCTGGTATCCAATACTTAAGAAGTAGTATTAAGTGAAACATTTATAAAATATATCCTCTGTAGTTCGTAACTACTTGATATATATATTCTTTGCGGTTACGTTTCCAATGACCGGGTTTCTTGCAGTTATGGCAAACTTGTTTAGACTTGTCCAATTTTTGCATGTAACATTTGGCCTTGAGATCATGGTCCAACCATTTCTCTAGTTCGGCCAACCTTTCGGCAGTTACATCAGCCGGGGCTGTTTTCGGAGAAGCCTTTTCTAACACTTAGAAAATCTTTTCCTAACTTAGGACAATCTTAACTTATGGAATCATTCTGTATTGTTTGAGCCAGTAAGTTTGTTTTGTTGGAGAATTGAGACATGTGGATTATGAAGATTCATCATAATGATATACTGAGATGAAACAGACAATTATCGATGATTGTTTAATTAATTTACTAAGACATAAAATAGGCGAAATTTATTTTATGATTCTCACTCCCACTATTTTAATGATTTCACTACACTCTAGTGAAAACGGGAAACTGTTTTTCTTAGTGAGAACATGGAGTCCAATTGACAAACTATGGTCCTGAATAATATCAGCCAACCATAATTTTCAAAAGGTAGAGCCCAATTGCTTTCAAAACAACCTCCACGTTTTTACCTCATGTCCAATAAGAGCCCAATAATATGACGCCATTTATTGTGACATGTCAAGATGACCCATCAATATTAAGTTGTGATGGACGGTCGCCATGTGGATCCCCCAATAATATGAGCCGATCCCATGGGAGTTCCACCCAACTTACAACATGTGTCGATCCAATGTATAGCTTTTCGACGAACGGGCCCCCCCAATAATATGAGCCGGACCGTATCCGCGGGTAGCATCTCATACATTGATCGTTGATGGAAGGTAGGAACATTTAAACAATTTTAAATTTCCTTTATTTATCTTGATATCAATTTTAAATCATATTTAAAATGAGGGATTTTAATTTTGAAAATTTGTCTCATCATTTTAAAATTTTGTATGCTTGCCGGATTCACACAATTTTGTCTAAAACATGCATACAACAATAATATCACATATTATATAGGATGATCGATTCCATTTCTAATCGACCCGTGGTTGCCAATCACGAGTCTTAGTCCAATCCTAGGTAATATGCAGTATGCAATGCAATCCTATTACATTGAGCTTCCAATTTACATTTCTTCTGTCTTTATTGTCTGCTGGGCCCACCTCCATCTTCAAATCTTCATCTCCCACTAAGTCTAATGTATTTACAATAAATAACCATGAAAATTAGGGGATACATTTCAAGGGGTGGGAACAGGCCATAAACCAGGCCCACTTTTATTACATATGACAATTCATATTGGGCCATAAACCTGGCCCATTAATAAATCCAAAAACAATAAAAACAAATGTAAATTCCTAACATACACCTACAAAATTCGTCATGGCAATCGATCATCCTTATCCAATAACATTTAATTCAAAATTATTTTATTGGATAACATGCAATGACAATTTAAATTAAAAGGATAAAATCATATTCCATATATAAAATCTTATTTTAAATACAAAATCATATTTTATCTTTTTATCAAATAAAATCATATTTTATCTATAAAATCCAATTTTATACATAAAATCATATTTTACTCAATATATCCATAAGATCATATCTTATCATCAATTGTACCAAAAATAATTAATTTCAAAATTTAATTTAACGGATAAAATATTTAAATTTTCCAAAAATTCAAATTTATCCAAAAATCAATTTTAAAATTTTCGGACTCGAACAATTCGATCCGACGCCTCGTGGACCAATCAAAAACAATTTTCGATCGGACCAAAAATAGAATTTTAACATATTAAAATTTAATTTTAAAATTAAAAAATTAATTTTTCGCGGGCCGCCAGGGACGTTCCCGGGCTGCCCGCGCCCCAAAGGGCTCGGGCCGGGCAGCGATCACGTCGCTGCCCCCCCGGGCAGCGATCCAATCGCTGCCCGGGTTTTGGCCGAAATTTTATTTTATTTTTTTAAAATATTTATTTTGTTTCAAAAAACCGATGCTAAAAATTTTTGTACAATCAATTAATTTAATCGCTTGATCTGAGCAACCTGGCTCTGATATCACTGTTGGAGAACGCGGCGATCAGATCAATCAGAATTGATACCCGGTGCAGCGGAAGTTTAAAAATTTTATATGGAACGATTCCATAATGGGTATCAAAACTTAACGATTAAATTGTGTGTGTAAAAATTAAATAACAATTATAAATTTTTACCTCCAATCTCGAATCGAGATTATGGACATCAACATATTGCTCTGCTCTTGTTGTATATCCCTGGAACTGATGGACGAACTGTTCTTCAATCAGATCCACGAACGGATAATTAATCTCTTTGATAGATTGCACTAGAAAATCTATCAGAAGTTTCTACGAAGAGAATTAACGAATTTGATCCGTTAAACCAGACTGTAATTCAAAATTCACAGGCTGGATTTTCCCGAGTAGAGAGGGAGGGGTCGGCCACTTTTGAGAGAAAATAACTAGGTTTTCGAAAATTGTGACCCTGTTGTGTGTAATTTCTGTACTGCAATAACTTATTTATAATGTAGGCCGCTAACAGCTTAGGGCCCATTAGTCATAAGTTCAAGCCCGACAAGTAAAGCCCACAAGTTCAGAAATTAATATAAAATTCATCATGACTCCGATTGATAAACCGATTTCACCAATGTGTACAGAAACCATTTCTGCACCTTTTAAAGTCAAGATAAATTTTTCTGAATCCGAATTCAGTGGTTTCCAAAAATGCCCATCCCTATGTCATTTTAGGAAATCTTACTCCTCTACTCTTAAATAAGAAGTCCAACTTCTTCGTTCATTAAATTTAATTCTTTAAATTTAACTATCTCAACGGGGATTAAAAATCCATTACTCTGTGTGACCCTCAATGGTTCAGGGATACAGCTAGCCGTGGGCTCACAACTCCTTGTGACTCGGAACAACAATTTCCGACTTGCCCATCGAATCATGGTAGGAGCGCCTAGCAACATCGCCCCATGATTCCCTAGGTATCACTGATAGTGTCTGCAAGAACCAATAGATTTTGGTTAGCGTACAGTACGGTCCCTTCATCCATATATCCCGATCGAATCAACAACCATTGGTAAATCGAGAGTCGTTCGAGATTCGATAACTATGCAATACATCTTGAAGATCAAATAGTGCTATCGCATGTGTTACTAAGAAACCATTTCTTAAAACACATCATGTACTCTGGCCAGAGATTCGTCACACTAATATCTCCTCAGATCGCATAGGATATCCACACTCGCAAGTATGTGGTGAATCCTTGACAACAAAGCATCGACTCCTATATGTGTTGTAACTGTACCCAATCCCGACACATTATGACCCCAATAGAGTCGGTAAACGAGTCAAAGCATTGTACTAGCATATAGAGTCTCAATGATGTTTCAAGTAGTAAGGACTAATGGTGTACAACCAAAACCGCGGACTTTATCCACTCGATAAGTGATAACCACTTGGAAAGTCCGGATAGGGTAGTTCGATCATTCATCTTATGAATATCCATTTGCATGCTTCGAACATCTCTATGTTCCTTACCAATGAAACGTGGTACTCTGCATCGCAAATGCTAGTCTCATACTCGAGCGATCCTTATCCTTATTATCGGACGGCTCAATCGACTAGGAACAGTTTAGAATATACAGTGACTATAAGATGTGTTTCATGATAGACATCTCCATGTTCTACCACATCTTACATACACTATAGTATATTCAAGGTCTTTATCAAAACAACAATAGTATATCACAATATAACAATATGAAGAAAGATAAAGTCATTGCCATTAATAAAAGTGTAAATTATATTAAACAAAAGATTGTTTATACAAAGAGTCATCAAAGCCCTTAGCCACAAGTTGGCACACCGGGCACCTACTCTTTCAAAGACCCGAGCCCGGCTCACTTGAAACCATCGAACCCAACCCTAACCTATTCTCAAACCCCCTTGCGGCAGCTGCCGCCTTAGCCCCTTAAACACCTTGCTCCGGCCACCACCGGCCGGAGCTCCGGCACCTGGACCACCCCAGGGTCCAGGTGAAACCCCAGCTTGGGACCTGGCTTGAGCCAATCCCTGCTTGGCTCGGCCACAGCCCCTAAATCCCAAGAAACCCCACGCAGCCCCTCCCATGGAGCAGCCCTTACTCCCCTTAACTTTCTGACCAGTTCTGGCCACCCATGGCCGGAGCTCCGACACCTGGACAACCCCAGGGTCTTGTTGCAACCCCTGGAACAGGCCTGGCTCAAGCCAAGCCTTTCATGGCTCGGCCAAGGCCCCTAAACCCCATGCAAGCTGCGCAGGCCCCTTTTCTGGACAGCCCATGATACTTTGCATGTTCCGACCAGCTCCGGCACCTGGACCACCCCAGGGTCCAAGTGCATCCCTCAGACCAGGCCTGGCCCGAGCCAAGCCTTGCATGGCTCGGCCAAGGCCCATAAACCAGACAGCTCCCTCTGCCCGCCTAGCTGCTGTCCCAACCCCTTTTCCCTTGGTTCCAGCCCTTCCAACCGTGAACCACCTTGCCTCCCTATGAACCCACCTAGACCCATGAATGATCAGCCAGCAGTTCGAACCAAGCCATGTCCAGATATAGTGCAAAACCAAGCCATGAAGTGCAAAAACGTAAGGAACATGCATGAACTTTAATGTTTTCTTTTCTAGATCATAACACATGCAATATCAAATCTTGTAAGCATAAAATCTTTTTAATATGATTTAAATGGTGGCCCAGAATGGATTCGAGACGTGCCTTGATAATTATTTAGACAAAACGACGTAAACGACGCGTATCGAGTTCACCGGGACGAACGGATCTTCTAAATAATCCAAAAACCTTCAAAGATAGGTTATGAGGCTGGGAAAACTCTGATGGAACGTGAAAATGGTGGAGAAGAGGGTGATGGAGGCGGCTAAGAGGTGAGGCATGGGTTTGGGAGGGATTTAGGGTATAATATTTAGGATAATCTAGGTTAAATAATTAATAGATAATTTGGATAATTAAATACTCTAATTTTAAAATTTAAAATACATTCTAATTTGATAAAACTAAGTAAATCCCGAAATTATTATTAATGAGATTTTTAAAGCTTAATAAAAGTCATTAAAATGACTTATTTTGGGTAAAAACAGACATATAAATATACATATATATAAATACCATAATTTTCTTAAAATCTTACCTTAAAATAATATTTTAAGGCTCCTAAAAATCTCATAAAATATTTTGGGTGAAAACTAACATCTCGTCCGTCCACGGTCCCGTTTACGCGATCATAAAATAAACTTTCTCCAATAAATTCATAAATAACATCATACCGATTTAAATGCCGAAACAATATTTAAAACATGCCAATAAATCATATAATTCACATAATAACATATAAAATTAATTTAACACATTTTCACATTATTTTAAAATTATTAAATCTCCTAGTTATGCATGCGGATTTACGTAGCAAATTTCCGGACGTTAGAATTCTCTCTCCCTTAAATGGAATTTCGTCCTCGAAATTTGATTTAACTTAGTCGTCTAATAACACATGACTAAAATTTTTCAAAACTAATTTTCAAACTTAAATCCCAAAAACATAACTTAATTTATATATCTAAAATTCAACTTAAATCTCAAAAAAAAATTCTAACTTGTCAAACTTAAATCTAAAATCATAACTTAATCTACAAATCTAAGTGTCAAACTTACGTCTCAAAAATTATCAAACTTAATTTTCTAAATATATATCATTCTAGTCATCCTGGTGTGTAACGCGTCTCAGAGGCATACTCTAATTTCCATAAATTCTCTACGTAACTGCATTACATAACTAAGTATTTTTAACTTTAATACTGTCATAACTTAAAATTCTCATGTTCATAAATCATTAAAACAAAAATCATGTGTCCCATGCATAAAATATAATTTAAAACATTTAAAACTTACAGACTGGCAGTGCGGCTTCTGAGCTCTGTGTAGCAGGCTAGTTACCCTCCAAGGAACCTGGCTCTGATACCAAATGAAACATCCTAAAACTCCTACTGAATTTTTTATTTTTTTTTAGCAAAACTCTTTGATAATAAAATAATAAATATAAATATATATATGCCCATACATATATATATCATACTTAAAAATAACTTTACTTAATTTAAAATTTCACAAAAATTCATGAAAACTTAAAAAATAAATACTTAAACGTAAAATCCATGCATATACTAAAAATCTATAATAATAAAACATATGCGGAAATAAACGTTCTAGTCTCAACATAAAATTCATCTTAGAGCAATGGTCACGGGTTCTAGCTGCCTGAATACTCATACGCCCTCGCCGCCAGTCGGGAACACATTATCCTTATTGACATTTTGCTCACCTGCACCATTTAAATCTAGTGAGCCTAGAGGCTCAGCACGTTCTATCCTTACATAACAAAATAAAACCACACACAAGAACACATCATATAAAATACGTGAATAATAATTATACGTGCATGATCTTAAAATTATATGCATATAAACATAAATAAATAATCATACTTCTAAATCATCATGCTATAACATAATTCATCATACTTTATAATTTTCGTAAAAATAACATATCATGATTTCTTAGTTCTCAACAGGTCGTATCCATGTCGGTGACATCATACTGAGCGATTGATCAATCTATAAACCAACGTACGTGGCGGTTGGGTTTCCACCTCTGTGCTGCCACTTCACCAGCCCTCTTAGCTGGATCCATAAGCTCATCATACTTATACATCATTAGGAAGGTCACCGGGCCCAGGTATCCCGGCCTCCAACCACATCACATTCCACCTTCACTTCAACATCCATAAAAAAAATATATTTTTCTGAACATACATTTAAACTTATCATAAAAATTCTTACATGATGCATGAACTTAAAAAAAATCTCATTTATTTCTTTATTTCATGAAAAATTTGTCCGTAAATATATATTTAATTTATTTTCTTAAAAATCATACTTATATATCTAATAAAAATGCATGCATGAATTATATATATATTTACGGACATTTATTTTTCCAAGGACTTGTTCGAACTGCTGACCACTAGACTTAAACTCAAAAATTCATAGACTGGCCCAAAAACCCAAAAGCCCAATCTGACCTGGCCCAATTAGCTTCATGGGCCCCCAGACCCATGAAAAACTAATGGACTCACTTAAAACATAATTTAGACCCATCAACTTATTAATTTAAAGTTAAATTAATAAAATTATTAACTAACCATTACTATAAATTAGACCGATAAAATTATTAACCCGACTCAACATGACCCAATAATTCTCATGGATCACATGACCCATGAAAAATTAGTGGGCTCACCTCAATAATTATTAAAGCTCATTAATTTAGTCCAATTAATTAATCAAGCCCAACACATAATTTATTAACTTGAATTCTTAATTAATTAAAATAAGAGACTTAAGCCCAAATAATAAAATCTAGACCCGAACTAAAAATATTTTGACCCATCAAGACTTGACCCAACCTGGACTCGGACCCAAAGACCCGAGCCCGGCTCACTTGAAACCATCGAACCCGACCCTAACCTATTCTCAAACCCCATTGCGGCAGCTGCTGCCTTAGCCCCTTAAACACCTTGCTCCGGCCACCACCGACTGGAGCTCCGGCACCTAGACAACCCTAGGGTCTAGGTGCAACCCCAGCCTGGGGCCTGGCTCGAGCCAATCCCAGCTTGGCTCGGCCACAGCCCCTAAATCCCAAGAAACCCCACGCAGCCCCTCCCATGGAGCAGCCCTTACTACCCTTAACTTTCTGACCAGCTCGGCCACCCATGGCCGGAGATCCGAAACCTGGACCACCCCAGGGTCTAGGTGCAACCCCTGGACCAGGCCTGGCTCGATCCAAGCCTTTCATGGCTCGGCCAAGGCCTCTAAACCCCATGCAAGCTGCGCAGGCCCCTTTTCTGGACAGCCCATGATACTTTGCATGTTCCGACCAGCTCCGGCCACCAAAGGCCGGAGCTCCAGCGCCTGGACCACCCCAGGGTGCAAGAGCATCCCTCGGACTAGGCCTGGCCCGAGCCAAGCCTTGCATGGCTCGGCCAAGGCCCATAAACCAGACAGCTCCCTCTGCCCGCCTAGCTGCTGTCCCAGCCCCTTTTCCCTTGGTTCCAGCCCTTCCAGCCGTGAACCACCTTGCCTAAACCGACCCATATGAACCCACCTAGACCCATGAACGATCACCTAGCAGTTTGAACCAAGCCATGTCAAGAAATAGTGCAAAACCGAGCCATGAAGTGCAAAAATGTGAGGAACATGCATGAACTTTAATGTTTTCTTTTCTAGATCATAACACATGCAATATCAGATCTTGTAAGCATAAAATCTTTGTAATATTATTTAAATGGTGGCCAAGAATGGATTTGAGACGTGCATTGATAATTAATTAGACAAAACAACGTAAACGACGCGTATCGGGCTCGCTGGGACGAACGGATCTTTTAAATAATCCAAAAACCTTCAAAGATAGGCTATGAGGCTGGGAAAAATCTGATGGAACGTGAAAATGGTGGAGAAGAGGGTGATGGAGGCGGCTAAGAGGTGAGGCGTGGGTTTGGGAGGGATTTAGGGTATAATATTTAGGATAATCTAGGTTAAATAATTAATAGATAATTAGGATAATTAAATACTCTAATTTTAAAATTTAAAATACATTCTAATTTGATAAAACTAAGTAAATCCCGAAATTATTATTAATGATATTTTTAAAGCTTAATAAAAGTCATTAAAATGACTTATTTTGGGTAAAAACGGACATATAAATATACATATATATAAATACCATAATTTTCTTAAAATCTTACCTTAAAATAATATTTTAAGGCTCCTAAAAATCTCATAAAATATATTGGGTGAAAACTAACATCTCGTCCGTCCACGGTCCCGCCTACGCGATCATAAAATAAACTTTCTCAAATAAATTCATAAATAACATCATACAGATTTAAATGCCGAAACAATATTTAAAACATGCCAATAAATCATATAATTCACATAATAACATATAAAATTAATTTAACACATTTTCACATTATTTTAAAATTAATAAATCTCCTAGTTATGCATGCGGATTTACGTAGCAAATTTCCGGACGTTACAATATATGTGCTACGGTTTCGGATTGAAAATAGGGGACGTCGCACTAGAGAAGTTTCAGCTTCGAACCGGGATTAGTTGGTCAAGGTTTGTGAGTTCTACACCTTGTGGTTTGGCTTGTGTTGGACTGAGTTTCATAAGTGGTTGTATCTCTTGTAGCTTGTGGATTTAGCTAGCTTCTTAAGAAGAAAAGGTATGATACGACGATGATCAAGTTGAGGATGTTTGTCAAGACGAGTTCACCTTCTCGATTCCCTTAAATCACACTTTGCTTTGCATTATTTGTTTATATGTTGGTTGTGCAATGCTTGAGTATTATAGCATGCTTTGTAGGCTATTGTAAGATGATGGTGTATTGTATCGTCTTACAATGTATGTTCCTTCTAGCCTTGCCATGATATTGTTGATGGGTTATAAACTTCAATATCAAATATTAATGACGAGCTCGTAGCATTGATATCTCGACTTCGGTAATAACATCATTGGTGAGCTTGAACTTGATGGTGAGTGATGCATTTTAGCCTCTAAGCCGTGTTGTTTCTTAAGCCTCGAACCTTTATAGCTTAGCCAATTTCCTTGTGTTTCCTAGTTGTGTTTTTCATTGAAATGCATGGAACTTGCTATCTTTGTTTCAACATATGTTTCCGTTGTTTCATACTAAGTTTATACTTACCGGTTTGTCCGGCTGTTACTTTGTTTTGTGTGTGCATTCCAACAGATAATGCGGGGCCGAGTCGTAAAAGGTCTTGAATGGTTGGGAGAATAGAGAAGTGGCATTCCGGGCTAAGAATGTAAAAGTGTTTTCAAGAACTTGAGTTTATGTTTATAGCATGTGTTGGTTGTGTATTGTACAAACCTAGTGGATGTAAACTTGGAACTTAGCTTGAATCTTTGTAGTATCTTGTGTGGTTGGCTTTTGAATAAAGTTGTCATGATTCAAGTACATGTTGTTCTTGTATTCTTAGCCTTATTTACATTGGATTACATGTTGGAAAGATGGTAAGAAATTAGCAAAGAACAGCACAAGAAAGTCTGCAGATTTCTGAACAGGGTGTGGCCGCTCGATCGGTGCAACTTGACCAATCGAGCGATGCATGTGAATTTCCAAACCCGAGAGTTTGGATTTTCTCGGCCGCTCGATCGGTGAAGTTTGACCGATCGAGCGGGGGTTCAGATTTTAAAAAAAAATAAATTTTTTTTAATTCTTTCTTTTGTATTACTTGTGCTTAGTTCTAATGCTTATTGTTGAGTCATGGGATTAAAGTAGACGAGCCCGGGGTCGCCACATTGTTTGGTATCAGAGCTTAAGTTATCTTGAGTCGACATTAGAAGATGAGCGGGGTAGAATGAGTCGCATAAATTTACTTTGCATGAGTTAAATGCATTGTGCTATTATGTGCATTTTATGCGAGCATGTTCTACTCTTCGCAAATAAATTTTATATGCTAGCATGTTTATCTATTGCAAGTATGTGTTTATATGAATTACATTCTAAACATGTAATATGTAATATAAAGTTTAATGTGATGGGAATAAGGCATACTAATGAGATTAAAGAGTATGGGATATGGGAACTAAGATATTATGTTGTTATGTGCTGAATTGTTGTCTACGCAGTTTATTAGTTATGCCTCCCCGAGCTATGCCTCTCCGACGTGGTAGTATTGTTCCACATGCACCACCGAATGAGCAAGTACCTCCGAATGAGCAAGTTCCTACTCCAGTGGTCAGTAACATTCCACCGATACCTACAAATGAGCAAGGAAGTACTACTATTACTCTAATGGATACGACTGATAATCCGATTGAGGTGTTGTTGAAGCGATTCCAGTCATTTAAACCACCGAGTCTGAAAGGTATAGAGGATTTTGTAGCATGTGAAAGATGGATTGATGATATCGAGAAACTGTTTGAATCCATTAACGAGTTCGATTGGTTATACGTCAGTTGCATGATGTGGCTAAAAGTTGGTGGATCATGACCAAGAAAGCGTTGGAAAATCGAGGTACTGCTATTACCTGGACTGTGTTTAAAGCTGAGTTTTATAAGCGTTTCTTTCCTCCGTCATATAGAAAGGACAAGGGAGCGGAGTTTGCTAATTTGCAACAGGGTAATATGTGTAATGAAGATTATGTTGCAAAGTTTTCCACTTTACTCCATTTTGCACCTCATATTGCTGATAATGAGGAAGCAAAGGCCGATCAATTCATCAACGGTCTTAATCCCGATGTCTTCACCTTGGTGAATGCGGGGTGACCTAATAATCTTGTTGATGCCCTCGATAAAGCTAAAGGTGCTGAAGCTGGTATCATTAGACAAAAAGGAACTTCGTTCGGGCCTCAACCTTCTCAACAGCCACAGCTACCACCAATGCAATCTCATCATCCTTTCCTCAGCAGCAAAGCAGGTATGAAGGAGGTGGCAGCAGTAGCAACAAAAGAGATCATTTTAGGCCCAAAGGTAAACAGTTCAAGAAGCAAGGAAGTAGTTCCTCTAGTTCTGGTGGTTCAAAACAGTTTGGATCAGGTCAGGGTTCAGGGTATACAGGTTGGTTTTGCAGTAAGTGTGGGGGAAGACACTCTAGTGATGCAAGGGAGTTACTGGAATTTTTAATCTCTGCAACCGGCCAGGGCATTATGCCAGAGTGTGTCCTACACGTGGAAAATCGCAGGGAGCAACTCAAGCTGATAGACAAGCTCCTGCTGCGCATTCCTTTCAATCTCCAGGTAGACCAGCTCAGAGCAGACATGGAGAGAGCTAGAGTGTAGGCCAACCTCCAAGACAACTAGCTAGAGTTTTTGCATTGACAGAGGATCAGGCACAGGCGGCACCGAACAATGTGATTGCAGGTAATTGTGTTCTCTCTGGTTATCCTGCTTATGTGTTGATTGACACTGGAGCATCACATACTTTTATAGCTGAAAAATTTGTTGAATTGCATGCTTTGCCTATTGAGCGTTTATCTTCTGTATTTGCTATCTCATCACCTATGGGAAAAAACAAACATCTGCAAGCATAGTCAGGGGCTGTGAATTACAGTTTGACAGTAATGCAATTGAGCTTGATTGTATATTACTTGGCATGTCTGATTTTTATTGTATTATTGGCATCGATGCACTTACCAAGTACAGGGCCACAGTTGACTGTTTTCATAATATTGTCAGATTTAGACCAGACATGGAAGATGATTGGAAATTCTTCGGTAAGGGTTCTCGTACTAAGATTCCTTTGATTTCTAGTTTATCTATGGAACAATTATTGCAGAATGGTGCTGAAGGATTTCTAGTTTATGTATTGGATGTGTTGAAAGCTAGTCCTGAACTGGCAGATATTCCTGTTGTATGTGAGTTTGTAGATATTTTTCCGGATGAAATCCCGGGATTACCTCCAATGCGTGAGATTGATTTCAGTATCGAGTTGGTACCAGGTACATTGCCTATCTCTAAAGCTCCTTATATGATGACACCACTTGAACTGAAAGAGTTGAAAGATCAATTTGAAGATTTTCTGAACAAAGGTTACATTAGGCCGAGTGTGTCACCTTGGGGAGCTCCGGTTTTATTTGTAAGGAAGAAAGATGGATCGATGAGATTATGTATCGATTATCGCCAGTTAAATAAGGTTACAGTAAATAATAGATACCCATTACCTTGAATAGATGACTTATTTGATCAATTACAGAGTTTCTTCCATCTATTCAAAGATCGATTTGAGGCCTGGTTATCACCAGTTGAGGGTAAGAGAAGCAGATGTGTCTAAAACTACTTTTCGAACGAGGTATGACCATTATGAGTTTATAGTAATGCCATTCGGTTTAACAAATGCTCCTGCAGTCTTTATGGGTTTAATGAATAGAATATTTCAGAAGTATTTATATGAGTTTGTTATCATTTTTATTGATGATATTTTGATATATTCTAAAAACAAGACTGAGCATGTAGAGCATTTGAGAATTATCTTGCAGATTTTAAGAACTGAACACTTATATGCTAAGCTGTCCAAGTGTGAGTTTTGGTTGGACAGGGTTGTGTTTCTTGGCCATGTTATTTCAGGAGACGATATATAAGTTGATCCTAGCAAGGTAGAGGCAGTTATTAACTGGCCTAGACCTACGTCCATACTTGAAATTCATAGTTTCATGGGTCTAGTCGGGTATTATCGCCGATTTATTGCAGGATTTTCTAGCATTGCGAAGCCGATTACCCAGTTAACACAAAAAAATTCTCCTTATCATTTGACAGACGCTTGTGTAGATAGCTTTATTGAGTTGAAGAAAAGGTTGTTATCGCCGATTTATTGTAGGATTTTCTAGCATTGCAAATCCGATTACCCAGTTAACCCAAAAAAATTCTCCTTATCATTGGACAGACGCTTGTGAAGCTAGCTTTATTGAGTTGAAGTAAAGGCTGACCAGTGCACCTGTATTAACTATTCCATCAGGTAGATGTGGTTTTACTATTTATTCTGACACTTCTCACAAGGTTTTGGGTTGTATTTTGATGCAGAGAGGTCACGTGATAGCGTATGATTCAAGGCAATTGAAACCTCACGAGATCAGATACCTAGTACATGATCTTGAGCTTGCAGGTATTGTCTTCGCGTTGAATATTTGGAGTCATTATTTATATGGTGAGACCTTTGAGATATTTTCTAATCATAAAAGCCTTAAATATCTGTTTTATCAAGCTGAATTAAATATGAGACAAAGACGTTGGTTGGACTTGCTGAAAGATTTTGATTGTGAAATTAAGTATTATCCAGGTAAGTCTAATGTAGCGGTTGATGCACTGAGTAGAAAGGTATGTGATTTATCCTTATCTACCATGCGTGTATCTAAGTTAATTGAATATTGCTGTGTTTTTGGTTTGGATTTTAATACTGATGTGCAACCTATATGAGTTTATGCAATCCAAGCTAAGCCAAAGTTGTTTGTTCGAATTAAAAAAGCACAGAAAGTCGATCAGAACATTCAGAATTCTATTGAAAAAGTCAAAATTGGACATGAGTCAGAATTCCAGGTCAGTATGGATGGAACATTGTTTGTTAATCGATGTATTTTTGTGCCTGATATTGCAGAACTGAGACGTCAAATTCTGAATAAAGCCCATTGCAGCAAGTTTAGTATCCATCCAGGGGGCAGAAAATTGTATAATGATATGAAACAGCAGTTTTGGTGGAAGAGAATGAAAGCTGATGTGACAAAGTTTGTATCTAGATGTCTAAACTGTCAACAGGTAAAAGCTGAAAAAAAGCGACCAAGTGGTTTATTGCACAGTTTGGCAGTTCCTGAATGGAAATGGGATCATATCACTATAGATTTTGTCACAAGACTACCGAGATCTTCGAGAGGATGTGATGCGGTTTGGGTCATGATTGATAGACTGACTAAGTCTGCATGTTTTATTCCTTATCAGATGACGTATCGTCATGACCAGATGACCAATATTTATATCAAAGATGTAGTGCGACTGCACGATGTTCCTAAGTCAATAGTATCAGATCAAGATCCTCGATTCACTTCACATTTCTGGCATAGTCTACAGGATGCTTTAGGTACGCGTTTGCATTTAAGTACAACGTATCATCCGCAGACTAATAGACTGTCAAAGCGTATTATACAGATTATAGAAGATATGTTGAGAGCTATGATACTTGATTTTGGTGCGAGTTGTCAAGAATCTTTGCCACATGTAGAATTTTCTTATAATAACAGTTATCAATCAAGCATTCAGATGGCTCCATTTGATGCACTGTATGGTAGAAAATGCAGATCTCCGTTGTTTTGGAATGATCTTTCTAAAACACCAGTTGCAGGGCCCGACATGATCAGAGAGATGTTTGATAAAGTGAAGTTGATACAGATTAGAATGAGAACAGTGCAAGATCAACAAGAAAAATATGCAAATGTAAGGCGTAGACCTTTGAGTTTTGAACAAGGTGATCAGGTATTTATGAAGATATCTCCTTTCTGAGGCACTGTTCCATTCGGAAAGATAGGTAAACTATCACCGAGGCTTATTGGGCCTTACGAAATCCTTGATAAAGTTGGTGATCTTGCATACCGACTAGCATTACCTACGGCGTTGTCAGGTATTCATGATGTATTTCACGTGTCTATGCTGAGGAAGTATGAGCCCGATGCTTCCCATGTTCTTCGTCCAGATGAAGCTGAGTTGGATGAAACATTGAGCTACTTCGAACGTTCTATTCAAATCCTTGATCACAAGGAAAAGCAGCTCAGAAACAAATCCATTCCACTTGTGAAGGTGCAATGGAGTAGACACGGAATCGAAGAAGCTACTTGGGAGACAGAACAGGATATGAGACAATGTTATCCAGAGTTATTCCCCTAATGTGAGTTATTATTCAGTATATCTCTGTTATTTCTTATCTTATGTGTTTGCGGATTGCCTATGATTTCGAGGGCGAAATCAGTTTTTAGAGGGGGAGAATTGTAAGGTCCGGGATTATTTTTTTTAATCCGGGATTATTTAATTTTAATCCAAGAATATTTAATTTGAGAATTTTTAGAGTTTAGATTTAAATTCTAATATTCTTAAATTATTTAGGATTTAAATTGAATTAAAAAGGTTGACTGAGGACCAATTTGCAAATAGTAAAGAATTGAGGGGCCAAAGTGCAAATCTTGGATTTAGTGGACGACACATGTCTTGTATTGGCTTTGTACGTGTATATAATCTCATTTGCATCAGATTTACATTCTATTTCGGAGCAAGAAATCGAGAGCTTCCATTTTTCCTTGAATCTTCATCTTCAAACTTTGATTGTGCAAGATCCGTCAGTCCGATTTTCAAACCGAGCATAGTTTTGGAATCCTTGCAAGAAGGGCTTCGTTTTGATTTAAGAATCTCTTTGCTTCAGCTATTTTAGAAATTATGTTGGTAGGGTTCAGATTTGAAGCATGAATATGTGTTCTTGGTGTTATGTATATTGTATATTCGAGGTCGAATCGAAGAACGAGTGTCCTCGGCATTTTATACGAATTTCTAAAGCTATTTCAAAATTGTAACTTCTGATATTTTTGGTTATTGATGAACTATTGCTGGTATGATTATGTTGTGAGCTGATATAATGGTTAGACTTGCTATATATGGGTTACGGTTACCGATTTTCAGTCGTTACACCGTCGATTAAAAAATGGCTAGACTTGCGATAGTGTGATTGAGCTGTGTTTTATGTGAGTTCTTGCTGATCTTCTCCAGCTATATATGTTATATGGTTTCATATTGAAAATAGGGGGCGTCGCACTCGAGAAGTTTCAGCTTCGAACCGGGATTATTTGGTCAAGGTTTGTGAGTTCTACACCTTGTGGTTTGGCTTGTGTTGGACTGAGTTTGATAAGTGGTTGTATCTCTTGTAGCTTGTGGATTTAGCTATCTTCTTAACAAGAAAAGGTATGATACGACAATGATCAACTTGGGGATGTTTATCGAGACGAGTTCACCTTCTCGATTCCCTTAAATCACACTTTGCTTTGCATTATTTGTTTATATGTGGTTATGCAATGCTTGAGTATTATAGCATGCTTTGTAGGCTATTGTAAGATGATGGTGTATTGTGTCGTCTTACAATGTATGTTCCTTATAGCCTTGCCATGATATCATTGATGGGTTATAAACTTCGATATCAAATATTAATGACGAGCTCGTAGCATTGATATCTCGACTTCGATAATAACATCATTGGTGAGCTTGAACTTGATGGTGAGTGATGCGTTTTAGCATCTAAGCCGTGTCGTTTCTTAAGCCTTGAACCTTTATAGTTTAGCCAATTGCCTTGCGTTTCCTAGTTGTGTTTTTCATTGAAATGCATGGAACTTGCTATATTTGTTTCAACATATGTTTTCGTTGTTTCATACTAAGTTTATACTTACCAGTTTGTTCGTTTGTTGCTTTGTTTTGTATGTGCATTGCAACAGATGATGCTGGGCTGAGTCATAGAAGGTCTTGAATGGTTGGGAGAATAGAGAAGTGGCGTTCCGGGCTAAGAATATAAAAGTGTTGTCAAGAACTTGAGTTTATGTTTATAGCATGTGTTGGTTGTTTCTTGTACAAATCTAGTGGATGTAAACTTGAAACTTAGCTTGATTCTTTGTAGTATCTTGTGTGCTTGGCTATTGAATAAAGTTGTCATGTTTCATGTGCATGTTGTTCTTGTATGCTTAGCCTTATTTACATTAAAGTACATGTTGAAAAGATGGTAAGAAATTAGCAAAGAACAGCACAAGGAAATCTGCAGATTTCTAAACAGGGTGTGGCCGCTTGATCGGTGCATGTGAATTTCCAAACCCGAGAGTTTGGATTTTCTCGGTCGCTCGATCGGTGAAGTTTGACCGATCGAGCAGGGGTTCAGATTTTTAAAAAAATATTTTTTTATTCTTTCTTTTGTAATACTTGTGCTTAGTTCTAATGCTTATTGTTGAGAAATGGTATTAAAGTAGACGAGCCCGGGGTCGCCATAGTTCATGCTTTACAATTTAAATCTCAAATCATGGAATTCAAATAATCATCAAATAATAAAGCATACTCGCATCTACTTAAATAATCCAAAAAAAAAAAATTCAATCACATGCGAGAAATCGATTCAAGCGGAGTCGATCTACCCCGCTCGCTTCTAAATTCAGTCCAAGATCTTACTCTCTTATACCACTTAATGTGAGGACCTCATTTCTAATCATCTAATCTCGTATAAAAGATCAATAAACAACACTATCCAAGATTTAAAAAGGATAACAAAATTTTTTTTATTTTATTTAAAGCAAAGTGCCTCGCTCGAGAGGTAAGAAACTCCCACTCGAGCGAGCAAAACTCTGCCCAGCACTCTAGAGAGCTCTCGCTCGAGCGGTAAGAAACACCCTCTTGAGCGAGAAAATCCCTGTCTAAAAAAATAGAAAAAGGACCCCTCGCTCGAGCGGTAAGAAACATACGCTTGTGCGAGCAATGCTTTGAATCAAAAAAATCTGGAATTTCCTCTAAATCTCATTCTCCCATACAACATCCATTCAACATGCATAATTAACTCAAATCAACATGATACAAAACATAAAAGTCTAGATTTGAATATACATTCGATTCGGTAGTACATGCATCAATTCTAGTTTTACAATACAAAATACAAACAAGTTCGAATTATAAATTCTACTTCCTAAAACTCAGACCTCACGTCTATCATCTCAACCCATCTAGCCATGCGATATCTAACTCGGTCTTGCCCCACCTGTCGCCAATCACACATACAAAGACAAAACAATAGCAGGATAAATCGGTGAAAATAGTATTCCCATTATAAGAAACAAACATGCCATATCAAATAATATATCAACTCATGATATACATATCAACAATACAATTCAAAGAGAAACTAAATGAGATGCATGTCTTTAAAATTAGGGATTATCATACTCAGATAATCGAAAGGAATTAGGTTCTTCAATTCTTCTGTTGGGATCCCGAGGGTAAAATATCACAACAATCACACCGACACTCCCCTCAAGGTGGATGATGTATATTTCAATCCTCTAAACTCCGGAACAACTATAGACAGTTGATCGGCCATTGTAGTAATTCGCCTACCAATGCCACTCGACTATAATCCCCAAACGTCTAATTCAAAATGGAAACGAATCAATTGGCTCAGTATGAATGCATGTAAAATCGTAATACATTCAATCATATAGTTCAAGAAATTCACTAAAACATGCAAGTATGTGATTCTTTGGAACACTTGAATCAATTCGGATTCGAGTAACTCGTCCCATTCAAGTAGAAGTCGTATTATACCTTTATATTTGATTCGAGCTGCTCCAATCTGGATAAACAATTGATAATATCATATCAAAACTCATTCAAACCAAAACAGTCGTCAAGAGAGGAAATCGATACAATACCGGCTAAGATCTCTATAACGATTTGAATTCTGCAATTCCTAGTGAACGGCCTTCAAACCAATCTATATGGAGATGCATAAGAATATCAATAACAATCATCCAATTCAAATCAATAACAAACTCAATCAAACTCCCAAAATTCAACCCAGCGGCATAACGGTTAAATATTGACAAACCGAAACTCACAACCGCACCATACCAATCGAAACAACTCAATAAAACCATCATCTCATCCAATAAATTCAAACTCAACAAATCTCAAAACCCATTTTCCGAAAATCACTACAAAAATCAAAACAATTCCGAACGACGTTCTTTTTCAAATCCGGCTGAGAATAAATGATAAGAGCTAGCTCAAGAACATCATACCCAAAATAATTCGATTCTAATAACATCCAAAAAATAAAATATAACCGATCAAAGAAATACGTACGATAGAACGAAGCTCTCGAAGCCGTGATCGCGAATCTGCCTTCAGATTTAATTTCTATCGGACGGATCGAGCAGAAACCGAAATTGGAAAGCTTGAAAGAAACAATTTGGGTCTTCAATGGAGGAGAAACCAATGGAGGAGAAGGGAGGAAAAGAGAAGAGAGCATAGTCATCCAATAAAATATAAACACCGAGCCAAAAATCCAAAATTGCAATTTAGTCCCTGAAATTTTGAAAATTTCAAAACAACCCCTGATCAAATATCAATTCGACCCTCGAATTCTATAATCTCCAAATACCTATAATAAACTCAATTACGATAAATTTGGGGCATTACATCTGCACTGGTCTTTCCTCGAACGACAAGTCTGACGTCAACTGCAGAGGCTCATAATCCAATACGTGAGATGGATTGGAGACATATTTCCGCAACATCGATACATGAAACAAGTTGTGCACAGCCGCTTGACTAGGCGGTAGTTCTATACAGTAGGCCAACGTACCAACCCTCTCCAGAATCTTGAACGGACTACTAAACCTCGGACTGAGCTTGCCTCTCCTACCAAAATGCACCATGCCCTTCATGGGCGCAATCCTCACAAAGACATGGTATCCTTTAGCAAACTCGAGTTCTCGTAGTCTTCGGTCAGCATAATGCTTCTGACGACTATGTGTGGTCCTCATCTTATCTTGAATCCGCATCACAACATTTTCAGTCTACTTCACTAACTCAGACCCTAAGATAATCCTCTCTCCAACCTCGTCCCAATGCATGGGGTATCCACACCTTCTCCCGTAAAGAGCTTCGTATGGAGCCATAACTATATACGACTGATAACTGTTGTAGTAGCCCGATTCCATTTTACAAGATTAGGTGATTTTAAACATGTTAGAAAATGACATATAATTTTAAAAGTGTCAAAAAATATTTAAGGAGTCCTTATATGGTAAAAATAAGTGGAAAATCAGATCCGGAACGTCCGAAAATGGTGGGGTACGTCCCGGGGGTCTTGGGGGCCCAAAACCAGTTCGGAAACATGAGAAACAGTTCGGAGCTTCCGGGCAGATCGGAGCTTCCGATCCTGAGATCGGATATTCCGATCTCAACCAGAAACAGGTGTCAAGGAGATTTAAACACGTGGCCAGATGCAGGAGATCAAAGCTTCCGATCCTGCGATTGGAGCTTCCGATCTCGGCCGTCCAAAACATGGCAAACATGCATCGATCGGAGCTTTCGATCAGGTGATCGGAGCTTCTGATCGTGGCCTATAAATAGGGGTTCCAAGGGCCACAATTTCACACCAATCTCACATCTTCTCTCTCGGTTTTAGAGTATTCTAGGTGTTTTAGTAGGTGATCACGGTGCGAGTCACTACAACTATTGTTATAGATGAACTCCACTGGAGGTAATCTCGACTCCCACGAACCCTAAAAGTCAATCACACAAGCCCTCAACAAATCCTCGAGGATCTGAATAAACCATTCCGAATGTCCATCTGAATAGGGATGTAAAGCAGTACTGAACAATAACTTCATCCCCAAAGCTGCATGTAGACTCTTCAGATTCTCTTGCCTATTTCAATTGGGATCAAGACATATCTATTCTAATCGATTGCGAATATGCTTCAAAATCTAACTCAGAATACTATAATCCTCGATATCAACAGTCTCACGATTCTATCTGGGTCTGCCAAAAACTAAATTCTAATGGTGCTATCGACCATATCAGTTACGAGCTAAAACAATGTCTAGACGACATTCAATATAACCCAGCTCAATCAATAACTTGTTGGGACATAATAAAATCAAAATTGAAGGGATATGATTCAGAAAAATATCAAAATACAATGCTCTGGAAGACAATTCATCTAAATGGAAACAACTCACTTGCAGCTAAATACAAGGGGTGAGTGAATCAAATTCAAGGCTCCATGAACAAAGGATGCATGTCAATCAATAAATATCAAATCAGGTGATCACCCATCAACGGGTGTGACATCATGAACATCATCAAGATAAATCATAATCAAGGTTGTCAGTGTGGCCTCGCTCACAAAGAAATACGCACGCACTCATCAAGAAAAAAATAAAGTCCCAAGGAATAATATGATGTCAACAAAATAGAATCGAGATCACAATGGAATAGAATAACAATACTCACTCAAATCACTATCCAAGTCCAGGATTAGAATTCAAGTTCTCAAGAAATACGAATTTCTGAAATTCATACTCAAAATCAATCGATGCAAAATTTATTGAATTTTCAATTAAAAACATCATGCGAATGAAGGAACGCATGAACTACAATAAGGATTCAAATATTTTCATAAAGAATCGATAAATGGTTCATGTAACTGATTTTTCGCTATCCCAAAATCACTTTTCCAATCCCTCACAATAAAAACTAAGCTTCAATCAATTCTTAATTACTCAATTAGGACTATCGCCAAATTCCCAAATTTCATATCTGCAGCAAACTAATTCATCTCTTTAGAGTACTCTTATATCGAATAATTTGGCTCAACGATTTCTAAGAAAAAATGGAATCTAAATTCCTCAATAGTAATCAATAAAATCTCTAAGATAATTCTCAAAACATTCTCTCCAACCCAAAATTATCATCTAAACATACAGCAAACAATTACTAAAATTCTAAAAAATGACTGAGAGATAAAAGAATACGTAGCTCCAGAATCAAGCAACAGAAACGTAGCAATACCTCTAATGCTCATTTTCCCTCTACGCAAAAGATTTCCCGACATATATAGATCATAATTTTAGAGCAACCAATTAGAGGCAATTAGCATATAAAGTTCAATCCTAAGCATGCTAAATTCACAAATTCACAATTTCCATCTAATCTTACACATGCATTTCTAAAACTCAAGTACAAACAGTCAAACAATTTCCCATGCAAATCTTAACTAATCATCCCAATAACTGAAATTAAGAACATAAATTAAGATTACCTGTGATAAGAGAAGTATCAGGGTCTACCTCCTCAGCCTGCATCACAAATAGGTGCCCCAAGGTCTGCTTCCTCCTCGGACGGTTCTTCAAAATGTGGCCCGGATCCTTGCAGTGATAGCACCTGCCAGAACCAAACATCTGTCCAGCATGAGGCCTCTGACACTCCTGCAGAAAGATACCCCTCCAGTGCTAGGGACGACTACACCTTGATGCTGCTGTCTATGCTGGCCCTGCGGCCTCTGCTGCTGCTGCAGAGGTTGTCCTCTAAATTTGACTGATCAAACTTCTAATAACGGAGTCCCTTGAAAATCAAATCTACTAAATCCATGTGCACACCTAGTTCCCAAATTTCACTACCCCAAAATTCATGCTTCTGTTGCGCACTCTGATAAAATAAAATATATTATCCTTCTCGTGGGTCTACTACATCTCAATGAAGCCTATATTTATAAACTTTCGTTTCTAATCACAACTTAAAGAGAACTTTTGCAACTTACCTATAGTCCACTCTAACCCAGGTTTGATATTTTTACGCACTTAATAGTACTATAAGTGAAAATCCAGCCATTTTCTCATATTAACTAAAATTAATCATCAAATATCGATTATGTTCCTTTTCAAAACTAAATCCACAATCACTCTTCCTGGAGTTCAGAGCAAAAAAACCAGAAACAATCTTTATTAGCGTACAAATCCTATACACCCAAGGCATCCAAGAGGGCAATCAACCATAGTACTACATTTCCTATAGTGTAAGTGCATACTCTAAAAAGAAAAATAATCCAATCTATAATTCCCATAAGTAAAATCTCCTCAACAATTCTATGCTAACACAGAATCCCTAGAACAAAACTAATTGAATCCAAAACAAATTGAGTTAATTCTCCAAACAATCACTTAGTTTGCAATAAAGTAAAACTCTCCTATTCACTCTAGGCCTAGCGTCCTCGTCGGTTCCCTCGAATGATGAGAGTGGTGGAGCTGCAGGTGGAGGTGGATCTCGAATAACCTCATCGCGAACTTCACGTCTTGGGGGCATACTACAATTCCCATCAATCCCATACTCAACCGTATTGTATAACTAGGTATTTTAATTTAAAACCCTTATAACAAAAATTTAGTGAAAATATAACTTATGGGTCCTATTCGTAAAAAATAATTAAAAACATTTAAAACTCACAGACTGGCAGTGCGACTTCTGAGCTCCATGTAGCAGGCTAGCTAACCCTCCAAGGACCTTGATCTGATACCAGATGAAACGACCCTTACTCGAAATATTTTTTTAATGCTACATATATGCCCATACATATATGCAACTATAATTAAAATAGATTTTCTATAAAGTATAATGTATAATTACAATCATTTGCATGCTAATAATTTTAAAAACTCAAAAAAATTAAAAATCCATGCATGAATGTTCAATAACGTAAAATGCGGAAAATATTTTAATACAATCTCATAATCACTTAAACATAAAAGTGCTAAGGTCACAGGTGTGCTAGCTTGCCACGGATGCACATAAGTCCTCGCCGTCAGTCGGGACCACAACCTCCTTACTAACATCAAACTAACCTGCATACCATTTAGATCTAATGAGCTTAGAGGCTCAGCATTATCTACCCTTTAATAACAAATAATACATAATAAGGTCGCATACAAGCACATATCGTATCAAAAATATCATGAATTGTCTTATGCATGCATGATCATAAAAACTTTTGCATAATACTGAGTCATAAACATAAACATCCCTGATCTTAAACATAATATTTAACATAAATACATAACATAATCATGACATGACATAATCATAAAATCATCAGTTTGAGTCATATCAGTGATGTGTGACCTTAAACTTGAGCGATTGATCAAACTATAAAACCAACGTACGTGACGGCGAGATCCACCAAACCTTCGTGACTTTCCTACCCCTCTTATGCCACTTCACTCAACTTTTGGGGATCCATAGGCCTTGTACTTGAGTGGAGAGGTCATCGGGCTCGGTATTCCGACTTTCAATCCCTTGAGTTTCCACAATCACATCAATTTCCCAAAAATATTTTTTTTACATGCCTTTAATCTTTCATAAAATAAATGCATGAATCATGAGCTTAAAAATATCATTTTTCTTAAAATTTTGCCCGTAAATTTATATTTAATTCGTTTTGCATAAAAATCATACTTATATCAAAATATACATATACATCCATTAAATATATATTTACGCACTATTTTATTTGCCACTGGCTAGTTCGAGTTGCTTCCTTTTAACTAAAACTCATAAATTTAGACTGCCTCATTAACACTTATCCTGACCCAAAATTACTTAGGCTAGCCCAATCACACTTAAATTGACCCAATTAGACTTAGATTGGCCCATTAGTACTTAGCCCAACTTAGAACTTAGTCCAACCAAATAAATCAAACAACTTAGGCCCATTAACAAATCTAGCCCAATTAATAAATAAAGCCCCAATAAATATCTTAAGTTTAATAAGTTTGGCCCGACAACTTGGCCTAATAGGTTTGGCCCAACAACTTGGCCCAACTAACAAACTTGGTACAATAAATAAACTTGGCCCAATAAATAAACTTGATCCAATAAACGAACTTGTCCCAAATAAATAAAATTGGTGCAATAAACAAACTTGGCCCAATAAACAAACTTGACCCAATAAATAAACTTTGCACAATAAACAAACTTGGTCCAATAAAACAAAATTGGCCCAATAAGATAAATTTGATCCAATAAACAAATTTGGTTCAATAAACAAACTTGATCCAATCAATAAACTTGGACTCATAAATAAATTATCCGCCCCAAAAAAAATAAGCCGGACCCAAAATCATAACAGATGACCCTAACAATCTTGACCCGACCCGAACAACCCACTTGCCCGAGCCCTACCCGAGCTGCCCGGTAGGTAGACCACCCTTACAACCATCCCGCACTTCACCTAGCCAACACTAGCTCAAACCATGTTAAATCAAGACCCAAAGAGACATATCCCAACCACTAAATCATTGAACAACATCTAAGACCCATCCATGGCAGATAAATCATCCAAACCCAAGCCACAATGCATAAAAAAGTGAATGATGCATGAATTAAAACTTGAGCTATCATATCCACATACAAGTGAAATAACACGATTTTAATCATCAAAACAGTGAATATACTGATCTAAATGGGTGAGCAAGGAAGGGTATAACATGTATTTGCGTTTAAAACGCACAAAAAACTTATACGATTGCGTAGATCGGGACTCTGGAATTTCATAATTTTCCAATTCTAAAAAGATAAAATCCTAAAACTTTTGATTTCTACCACAAAGTATCCTCAAGTGGCTCCCGATCTGCGAAAAATCACATAATGGTCAAAAAGTCAAACCTAATCAAACTTTGACCGATAAATCGCAAACTTTATTGCGTTTTCACCGCTTCATGATTTTGAATCTCGATTCGAAACTTGTATATTTGGATCTATCACTTCGAGACGAAAAAAATGGTTAACATGCCGGTGGTCGCCGGAAAATTGGGGAGAAGACGGCGACGACGCGACGACGACGGCAAAAACTACTCCAAAATTCATTAAATTTGGCAGGCTTGAAAGCTCAACGAGACAATTCTATTACACTAAGCCAAGACCGAAATGAACCACTGATGAGGCCGAAATCGGCAAAAAACAGGCGGCGAGACACCAAGCTCCGATCTATGCCTGAAAATGGCCTAAAAAAGAAGGCTTAAGGTTGGTAAATGCTCTACATCTCAAGGTTCGAAGCTTCCCTAGCTCAAAACCAACAAAAACAAGCCAAAAATAACGATTTCTCACCAAGGAAGAATATGAATAGTGGCCGTCACGTTTTTGACTTCAAACTCGGTGCTCCAATCACCAAAACTTACGATTTTTGGAATGGTTGTGATCGCCTTGAAGAGATACAATATGGCAGGGTAAATTTATGGTGACGGACGGTGCACGACGGTCGGCGACGGGAGGGGCAAAAATAGAGGTTAGGGTTTAGTGTGTGTTTTTGGTGTTTTGTGCATGAGAGAGGAAAACACTTACTATGCATAGAAAATTGGTCCTAAAATTAGGCGGTCTGATCCATTTCAATTCTTGTGTTATTTTACTACAATATTTAATTTAACACATTTTTAAAACTATTTAGAATAGTGAACTTTGACCAGTCAACTTGACCAGTAAATTTCTCAATAAATAAATTGAGTTAATCTTAGGCTTTGAACAGTCAGCCAGACTGATTATTTCTCCAAATTAAATTATGTGGCATAAATAGTTATTTCCTCTGCTTCAATAATTATTTTTAATTGTCAATTAATTCTATAACTAATTTTTTTCTGGGAAAATACACTTGAAGCATCAACATCAACTCTAGCTATTTTGTCAGGTGGGGCAATATCATCTTCAACCATTTGTTCTTCGTGATCTCGACCGATTAGGTCTTCATTAATGATTGGTTCAACGGTCAGGGGCTCTTGTTCAATTCTCTTGATGGGAGGTTCATCACTATCACTTTCATCGTTTAGAACAGTTGTTTCCAGCCTATCTGTAAAATCTTTTATATTTATCTGAGATTGGTTTGCACATACAGTAGATTCATAAAAAATAACATGAATGGTTTCCTCTACTGTCAGTGACTTATTATTTAATACTCTATAAGCTCGACTTACTGAGGAATAGCCAATGAACATGTCTTCATCTGCCTTTGAATCGAAAGCTGTCAAGTGATGTTTTCCATTGTCATGGATAAAGCATTTAGACCCAAAGATTTTCAAATATGATAAATCGTGTTTCTGTGTCATTACAGATCTCATAAGGTGTCTTGTTATGTATTTTTCTAATTATAGATCTGTTTTGAGTATAACAAGCTGTATTAATTGTTTCGGCCCAAAGTCTTTGAGAGACATTAGAATCAGCAATCATAGTTCTAGCTGCTTCCTTGAGAGTTCGATTCCTTCGTTCAGCAATACCATTTTGCTGTGGGGTACGTGCAGATGATAACTCATTTTTGATTCCCTGGTCATCTAGATAGGATCCAAGGTGATATAAATCTAGATGGTGCTAGAAGATTCATATTTTTTCAAGATTTTCTCCATGATTTACTATCGAGAGTTGAAGGGTTTGGAATTCATGAGAATCAAGTTGGAATATTTGATATTCAATTTGGAGGTTGATATAATATTATTGAGGTCAAAGGAGGTCAAGAAAGTGAAGAAAATAAAGTCCAAAGTCAAAGCTGCAGCGCGCCCGCGCCCCGAACTCGCACGCCTGTGCAACCATATGCGAAGCCATCGCGCGCCCGCGCCTCTTCCTTAGCGCGCCCGCGCGCCCATATGCATTGGCCTTGTGCACCCGCGCCAACGTTCTCTCACACACACTTCGGCATGCAGTATGTGTGCATGGAATTTTGAGTATTTTTGATATATTTTTATATATTATGTTATTTTGAGTGTTATAAGTCTATTAGGAATCTTCTAGATGATATCTTTAATATCTTTAGATATATTTTGCATTTATCTTTAGGATTATGGAATTATAATCAAACTAGGAAATCTTCAGTTTAATTCTATTAGGATTTCTAGTTTATTTATTTTATATATTGTAAACTTCCCATTCATGAGAGACAATTAATTAACATAGTTCATATTATTGATTTTTATCAGTCTAAAATTCTCTCTAGAATTTTGTCAAAGCTTTGCTTTGTTTTTTTTTTAATCAAAAATCAAACTTATCAAAGTTTAATTACTTTGTGGCGTTTTTCAATTGATTATCTTCGTGGATTGTCAGAAACAAGTTTTCTGAAGGTTCCGTTGTGATTAGTTATTTTCTTCTCGTGATTATCTGTTGCTAATTTCAAGTAAATTAGAGGTGGATATTCGAAAACTTGTTTGTTCAAAAGGTCGGGACAAAATTATAGAATCTTTTTGTTATTGGATTAAGGGTACGATTTTAATATAGTCGTGTTTGCCTTCCATGCATCAATCATTCGCATCACAAGGGTTTTGTTTAAGAACTTAGTGCATCTATCACTCCTGATCCGATCTATCCCAGTACGTTTCACATTTTACAAACGTTTTAAAATTTTAATCAAGTGAGTGGTTGTCTGGTATTTGGAAGACAAAAAGACTACCCAAGTAAATCGAGAGTAATCATCCACAATGACCAGAGTATATCTCATTCCCCTTAAGCTTCTGACTGGTATAGAACCGAATAGGTCCATGTGCAATAAGTCCAAGTATTTGGAGGAAGACATACATGCTTTGGTTTTAAAATTAGCTCTCACTTGTTTACCTAGTTGGAAAGTTGAACATACTTTGTTCTTTTTAAAATTTTCTTTGGGCAAGCCAAGAACCAATTCATGTTTACTGAGATGTTTAATGAACTTAAAGTTTAAGTGGTTCAAACGTTTATGCCATACCAATTCTTATCACTTTGAGCAACAAAACACTTAGGGGAACGTGGTTGTTCACATTGCTGTTGTAACACGTTCTCGAATCTGTCAGATCTGATACCCATGGCAGCGGAAGTTTTAAAATTTTTATTTTCAGATCTGGAAGGATTCCAGATCATGGATACCAAATCCGTACGATTAAAATAATTGCATAAAATAAAACAAAGTAAATTTTACCTCTCAAGCCTTGACTTGAGGTTATGGACTCCAACAGATAAATCTTCTCTTCTTGTGTATCCCAGGAACCGATGCCTCGATCAACTCCTGAATTAGGTCTACGAATAGAAATCTAAACCCTCTGACAGACTGAACTAGAAAGTCTATTAGAATTTTCTACGAAGGGATTAAAAGATCTGATCTGCTAAACCAGACTGCAAATTCAAAAATTGCAGTCTGGAATTTTCGAGAAAGAGGGGAGAGGGGGTCGGCCAACCCTAGAGAGAAAATCTCTAGGTTTTCAAAATTTGTGAGCTGTTGTGTGTAATTTCTGTACTGGAATAACTTATTCAT
This sequence comes from Henckelia pumila, assembly GCF_033568475.1. Lineage (NCBI taxonomy): Eukaryota > Viridiplantae > Streptophyta > Magnoliopsida > Lamiales > Gesneriaceae > Henckelia > Henckelia pumila. The sequence goes on from NC_133123.1 coordinate 45,946,827, forward strand.
AACATGGGCTGCTAACAGCTTAGGGCCCGTTAGTCATAAGTTCAAGCCTGACAAGCAAAGCCCGTATGTTCAGAAATTAATATAAAATTCATCGTGACTCAAATTGATAAACCAATTTTACCAATGTGTACAGAAAACTTTTCTGCATATTTTTAAGTCAAGATAAATTTTCAAAATCCGAATTCAGTGGTTTCCAAAAATGGCATCCCCATGTCATTTTAGGAAACTCACTCCCTATATTCAACAATAAGAAGTCCTACTTCTCATTCGCTAAATTTAACTCATTAAATTTAACTATCTCAACAGGGATTAGAAATCCATTACTTGTGTGACCCTAAATGGTTCAGGGATACAGCTAGCCGTGGGCTCACAATTCCTTGAGACTCAGAACAACAATTTCCGACTCGCCCATCAAATCATGGTAAGAGCGCCTAGAAACATCGCCCCATGATTCCCTAGGTATCACTGATAGTGCCTGCAAGAACCAGAGAGTTTCGGTTAGCGTACAGTACGGTCCCTTTATCCATATATCCCGATCTAATCAACAACTATTGGTATATCGAGAGTCGTTCGAGATTCGATAACTATGCAATACATCTTGAAGATCAAATAGTGACATCGCATGTGCAACTAGGAAACTAGGTAACCTAAAGCACATCATGTACTCTGGCTAGAGATTTGTCACATTAATATCTCCTCAGATCGTATAGGATATCCACGCTCGTAAGCGTGTGGTGAATCCTTGACAACAAAGCATTGACTCCTATATGTGTCGTAACTGTACCCAATCTCGACACCTGATGACCCTCATGGAGTTGGTAAACGAGTCAAAGTACAGTACTAGCATATAGAGTCTCCATAATGTTTCAAGTAGTAAGGACTAATGGTGTATAACCAAAACCACGGACTTATCCACTCAATAATTGAGAACCACTTGGAAAGTCCGAATAGGGTAGTTCTATCATTCATCCAATGAATATCCATTTGCATGCTTTGAACATCTCCATGTTCTATACCAATGAAACGTGGTACTCGGCATCGCAAATGCTAGTCTCAATATCGAACGATCCTTATCCTCATTACAGACGACTCAATTGACTAGGAACAGGTTTAGAATATACAGTGATTACAAGATGTGTTTCAAGATAGTCATCCATATCCACTATCACATCTTACATGCACTATAGTATATTCAATATCTTTATCTAAACATCGTATAGTACGTCACAACATAACAATATGACAAAAGATAAAGTAAATGCCAATATAGAGTGTAATTACATTAAACAAAGATTGTTTACAATAAGAGTCATCAAAAACCCTCAGCCAAAAGTTGGCTAGCAGGCCACCCACTCTTTCAATCTCCCACTTGCCCTAAATCCAACTAGTCATACTACATAGTCCAATTGCTTCGCGATGTTTGTCAAATAAGGGTCCTGGCAAGGGCTTAGTAAGTGGATCAATGATATTGTCTGCAGAGGCCACTATCTCGACAGTAATGTCTCCTCTTTCCACGATCTCCCGGATGATGTGGTATTTCCTCAGTATGTGTTTGGATCTTTGATGAGACCTTGGTTCCTTTGCCTAAGCAACGTCACCAGTGTTGTCGCAGTACACAGGGACTGGACCAACAGCTTCAGGAATGACCCCCAACTCTTGGACAAAATTGCTCATCCAAACCGCCTCTTTAGCAGCAGCTGATGGTGCAATGTATTCTGCCTCAATGATGGAATCCGTTGTGGTGTCTTGTTTGGAACTCTTCCAAGAGACAGCACTGCCATTGGGCATGAATACAAAACCAGAGATTGATTTCGAGTCATCCACATTGCTTTGGAAGATAGAGTCGGTATAACCTTCCAATTTAAATTCTCCTCCCCCATAAACTATGAATATATTCTTAGTCCTTTTCAAGTACTTAAGAATATCCTTCACAACTTTCCAAGGCATTTGGCCGGGGTTGGCCTGATATCTTCTTGTGACACTCAGAGCATAGGCAACATCAGGTCTGGTAGATATCATCCCATACATGATACTACCTATAGCTGACGCATATGGTACGTGTGTCATTTTCTCTATCTCTTCTTTAGTCTTGGGAGACATGGATTTGGACAGAGAAACCCCATGACACATAGGTAGATGTCCTCTCTGGGACTCAGCCATAGAGAACCTCTTCAATATGGTATCGATGTAGGTCACTTGAGTGAGTCCTATCATTACCTTAGATCTATCCCTATAGATTTGTATTCCAAGAATATAGGATGTCTCACCCAAGTCCTTCATTGAAAATCTACCTGATAACCATATCTTTGTTGCCTGTAGCATCCCTACATAATTCCCAATGAGTAGGATGTCGTCAACATAAATTACTAAGAATGTCACGACATCCTTAACTACTTTCTTGTACACACATGGTTCCTCCGGGTTTTTGATGAAACCAAAATCTTTTATTGTTTCATCGAATTTCTGGTTCCAACTTCTTGATGCCTGTTTGAGACCATAGATCGATCTCTGAAGCTTGCATACGTTATGCTCGCTTCCCATGGATGTGAATCCCTCGGGCTGTATCATATAGATCTCTTCCTTAATGTTTCCATTAAGGAATGCAGTCTTCACATCCATTTGCCATATCTCATAGTCATACCATGCTGCTATGACAATTAGGATTCTTATAGACTTGAACATTGCAACTCGTGAAAAAGTTTCATCATAGTCAACACCTTGTCTTTGAGTATAACCTTTTGCGAGCAATCGTGCTTTGCAAGTAAGTACCTTACCATCATGCCCAAGTTTCCTTTTGTAGATCCATTTACACCCTATAGGAACAATTCCTTTGGGAGGATCTACCAAAGACCAAACTTGGTTTGCATGCATGAAGTCTATTTCAGACTGCATGGCTTCAAGCCATAAATTCAAATCGGCATCGAAAATTGCCTCCTTAAAGTTTTTTGGATCATATCCAATGTCAGGTTCACTTTGATCCCCTTCAAGCAGGAGATTAAGTCGAACAGGAGGTCTAGAAGCCCTTTCGGATTTTCTAAGAAGTGGCGTGTCTTTTATTGGTTCCTGAGGTGTGGGATCGTTATTTTGTATCTCGGGTTCTTCTCGAACTTCTTCGAGTTCCATCATTTTGCCTTTTCTGTCAAGTAAGAACTCCTTCTCAAGGAAGGTGGCATTCCTAGAAACAAACACTTTTGTTTCATTAGGATGATAGAAGTAATATCCGATTGAATTCTTCGGATACCCTACAAAATAGCATAAGGTGGATCGACTATCCAACTTGTCTCCCACTGTCTGCTTCACGTAAGCAGGACATCCCCAAATCCTCAAGTACGAATACTTAGGAGTTTTTCCAGTCCATAATTCGTATGGAGATTTATTCACTGCTTTAGTGTGGACATTGTTTAACAACACCGCCGTTTCAAGTGCATTGCCCCAAAACGAAGGTGAGAGCTCAGTGAAGCTCATCATAGATCGAACCATGTCCAACAGAGTTCGATTACGACATCTGCTACACCATTAAGCTGAGGTGTGGCAGGAGGAGTCCACTGAGAAAGAATTCCATTTTCTTTTAGATAGTCCAAAAACTCGGTAATTAAGTATTCACCACCTCGATCAGATCGAAGTTCTTTAATACTTTTACCTAGCTGATTTTCTACTCCAGTCTTGAATTCTTTGAACTTTTCAAATGATTCAAACTTATATTTCATTAAATATAAATACCCATACCTAGAATAATCATCAGTAAAGGTAATAAAGTAGGTGTGAGAAAATTTAGTACCAATACTAAATGGGCCACAAACATCTGTATGGATCAAATCCAATAGATTCTGGCTATGCTCAGGCTTTCCCTTAAAAGGTGTTTTAGTCATTTTTTCTTTCAGGCAGGACTCACAAGTATGTAGAGAGTTTATATCTGACATGTGACGACCCGGTTCTTAATCACAATTAATACAACAACATTCAATAGTCAAGGCTAAGTATCAAAATCCTAAACCAAACAAAGAATTTTTTTTTATAAATGGCCTGCGCGCGCGCCCCCCACCCCCAAACCCCCACCCCCGCGCGTGCGGAGTTCAAGGGTGAAGCGACCCCCTTGGCTTGGCCTGTGCGCATGCGAGCAAGGGCTCGCCCGTGCGCAGGCCAAACGGCCAGAAAAAGCTGCACACACACACAGCTGTTGTCAAGGTTGTTCTTGATCCAATTATCAGCTCCATCAAGTGTAATAAACATCATACAAGATCCAATAAACATTACACAAGATAAGTAAAGTCATTGAAAAGTTCATAACCACATCTCATAACAAAAGTACACAACTAAATCAAGTGTTGCACATATCCAAGGAGTAGAAACTCTAGACAAAAGATCAAATCTAATAGTTCATAACTCCAACCCAAGCATAGGATCAACTTATATATAGTGAAGTAGACGAGATTCAAGTCTAACAAATATACAACCATAACTCTTGATTTTATCAAACAAGTGATAGCAACTCGACATCTATACCAGATCATCACTCTAATCTCTCAAGTCTCGATTTTTCAAGCCCGCCTTTGCCCTGTTCCTGAACCACCTATTGCCATGCACACATACAAACACGACAACAGCCGGATAACTCCGGTGAGAAACATACTTCCCAGTAAAAGCAACTAACATGAATTTCAAATTATATCAATCAAGCTCAAGATATAAAATAGAAGACAATGCATGCTTTAAAACATGCTTTTCTCAAGAACTCTCTTATTTCATTGGTTGGGATCCCGAGAAGAAGATATCGTAACTAAACCACCGACACTCCCGATCGAGGTGGGGCTACTTATCTTGCTTCCCTAGACTCTGAAGCCACCATACATGTAATTTAGATGCTAGGCTAATACAACCACCCAGGCCATACATATATAGTTCCTCAAATCATCTAATCGAATGACTCCGTTCATTTCAAAAATCAAAGGATAGGTCTCACAAGATGAATGCAATATAAAACATCATATATTCATTCAACAACATCATAGACACAATCAATAATTCACATAAGAGCAAAGATCAATTAAGTACGTGATTTAGGGAACTCGATACAAACCATCTCAAGTTTTAATCCCATTCAAAAAGTAGTCCTGTAGTGACCCTTACCCGGATCACCTACTAAACAGAACTTAGGCATGCAATTAACTTAATAAAATAGATATCAGAATAAACTTGCAGAAACCATAAATAAATACAATCCCAAGAAAAGGAATCTATAATTTATCCAAATATTATACAACCAAATCGAATAGCTGTATCAACCCAAAACAACAGAAATAAAACCTAGACGAAGCTCCAGCTGGCCAACCACTGCCTAGCCCCTCTTGGATCCACCCGCCTCGTCCAATCGCAAACCTGCCCCATGAAATAGGGTGTCCAGAAACATAGAGTACGAGACGTGAGCATAAAATGCTCAGCACGAGAGTATGAGTATACATGCATGCAAAGTGAACTCCCTATAAACTCGAGGTCAAGGATCAGATAACAGAGACAGATCGGGCCCTGGTATGTAGCATGCTGTGCCGTCGCTTCAGGAGGTGGCTCCCATACCATAATACAAGTGGATATGCCGGACCCAAATCAATGAAAGTCCAACCACTAACAGGATAGGGAAAAACCCTACTAACAGACATCTCGAAGGAGATAGCTCAATATGCAAATGAATGCAGCATAAATCAATGACATATAAATCATGCAGTCACATAATACATGCATACTCAGTCAGGATATCTCGAACAGTACTTTCGTACCTCAAATCAATGCAAGCTCTACCAACTCTAGGTCCACGCCTATAGTCTGCTCTACACTGCCAAATGATACTACTATCATTAGAGCGCTCTAAAAGCCTTAACTAAGCTAAAGCATACTCCTAAATATTTTTAGGAAGCAAAATCTATACCTTCGTCCGTCGTTAGCCCTTTTCTGTCGAGTGCCTCAAACTAGGCCACAGCTCCGCTACGACGCCTGGATCGCTATGCCACTTCCAGATTCCCCACGGGACGCCTAGAATTTCCTAGATCTGAGCTGGAAGGCTAAGGATTTGAGAGAGAAGAGGTGATTGGTGCGTCTAAATCTGAATCTCAGCCCTCCTATTTATAGACGGAGTTCGGATCGTCCGAACTGGACTTCGGAGCATCTGAACACGATCGGAGCGTCCGATCTCAACTTCGGATCGTTCGATCCCAAGATTACGTCGTTTCTTACATCAGCATGATGACGTCATTCATGACGACTGTCGACAGCAAGATCGGAGCGTCCGAACCACTCTTCGGAACGTCCGATCCCTGACTTCGGACCGTCCGATCCTTAACTTTGGAGCCTCCGAACTTGACAACCTTCAAACCATTTTCAAGTGTTCTGAATCCAATTCCGGACTCCGTTAACCCATTAAGAGTTCCCTTAATCACGTTTACTCTTACTTAATAGGATTAATGATTTAATTAACGCTAAATCACTGATTTCGGGTACGGGCTACTACATTCTCCCCCACTTAAGATGTTTCGTCCTCGAAAACAGATCTTAAGTACTGAATGTAGAACAGAAATCAGAAACATTATTTATTCAAATCAAACGTTTACAAAATTTTGAGCTGAATACATCTTAAGAAATAAATCAAAACAACTCAAGATGGTCTTCACGCATCCTGTCCTCAAGCTCCCAAGTAGCTTCCTCAGTGCTTCGGCGCTGCCACTGAACTAAAACCAAAGGAATGACTTTGTTCCGCAAAACCTTATCCTTATAATCCAGGATACAAATAGGTTTCTCAACATAGGTCAAATCCTTGTTCACCTGAACCTCAGACCGCTGCAGAATATGAGATTCATCCGCCACATATCGTCGCAACAGAGATACGTGGAACACGTCGTGAATACTGGATAGATGCGGTGGTAAAGCTAGTCGATAAGCCAAATCGCAGATGCTCTCCAAGATCTCAAACTGACCGATAAACCTGGGAGACAACTTGCCCTTAAGGCCAAATCTGAGAATCTTGCGGAAAGGTGACACTCTCAGAAACACTTTCTCCTCGACATCGAATTGCAAAGGCCTACGCTTGGTATTAGCATAGCTAGCCTGACGATCCTGTGCAGTCTTAATCCGTTTCTTGATCTGATCTACAATGTCTATCGCCTGCTAGATAAACTCCGGTCCCTCAGCCTGTCTCTCCCCCACTTCTTCCCAGAAGAGTGGAGTACGACAACGTCGCCCGTACAACGCCTCAAAAGGTGCCATCCCAATACTAGTATGATAGCTGTTGTTGTACGCGAACTCGATCAATGGCAAATGATCCTGCCAGGCTGAACCAAAATCCATGATGCACGCTCTAAGCATATCCTCCAAAGTACGGATAGTGCGCTCTGACTGACCATCAGTCTCCGGATGATAGGCAGTACTCAAACTGAGAGTAGTACCCATCGCACGCTGAACACTCCCTCAGAATCTAGAAGTAAACCTGGGGTCTCGATCGCTGACAATGCTCACAGGCACTCCATGAAGTCGAACGATCTCCTGAATGTACATCCGTGCCATGCGATCCACAGAGTACTCTCGGCTATAGGCAATGAAATGCGCTTACTTGGTGAGTCGGTCCACCACAACCCAGATAGCATCACAATTCCTCAGGGATACCGGCAAATGGGTCACAAAGTTTATTGTGATAAACTCCCATTTCCATTCAGGAATAGGAAGACTGTGAACCAATCCTCCAGGTCGTCGGTGCTCTGCCTTGACCTGTTGACACACCAAACATCTCAAAACAAACTGATAAACACTGCTTCTCATTCCCTTCCACCAGAAACGAGTACGTAGATCCTTGTACATCTTGTTGCTCCCAGGATGAATACTCAACTTAGTGCGATGTGCCTGAGACAAAATCTCCTCTCGGAACTCTTCATCCTGTGGAATCACAATTCTACCAGACAAACACAGAAAGCCATCTGATTGATAGTGAAATCCAAATGAGCATCCCTCGTTAGCTAGATGAGCCAAACGCTGGGTCTTTGAATCAGACATCTCGAATCCGCGAATACAAAGCTGGCTCATATCGCAAACATCTGGATACTCTGCATAACTTTCTTATTCTTGAAGGTATATCCCGAAGTACAACAGTCAGTGATCGCACTAGACATCGAACAAGTCTGAAGTGCAGATAGTCGCACCCTGCGACTCAAAGCATCAGCGGTGAGATTAGCAGCTCCCGGATGGTACTTAATCTCGTAATCGTAGTCCTTAAGCAAGTCCATCCAAAATCTCTGCCTCATGTTCAACTCCGCCTGAGTGAACAAATACTTGAGACTCTTATGGTCGGTGAAGATCTCAAATTTCTCGCCATACAGATAATGACGCCAGATTTCAAAGCGAACACAATGGCTGCCAATTCCAAATCATGGACTGGGTAGTTGTCCTCGTGAAGCTTCAGCTGTCTAGAAGCGTATGAAATCGCATGCCCATTCTGAGTCAGGACACAACCTAACCCCTGAAGAGAAGCATCAGTGTACACCACATACCCTCCAGATCCTGACGGTAATGCCAACACCGGCGCAGAAGTCAACCACCGTTGAAGCTCACAGGAGTTCTCCTCACACTCGGAGGACCACTCGAAATCCACACCCTTGTGGGTAAGCTGCGTCAAAGGTCGAGCTAGTTGAGAGAAGTTCAGAATGAAGCAACGATAATACCCTGCTAGACCCAGAAAACTACGGATCTCAGCAACCGTCGTCGGACGCGACCAATTAAGTACTGCTTCAATCTTGCTTGGATCAACAGAAATCCCCTCCCTGGATATGATATGGCCAAGAAACACCACTCGATCCATCCAAAACTCACACTTGCTCAGCTTGGCATACAACTGCCTATCCTGAAGAGTCTGCAGTACCAACCGCAAGTGAGAAACGTGCTCTTCCGTATTACGCGAATACACCAAGATGTCGTCAATGAAGACCACGACAAACTTGTCCAAATACTCCCTGAAGACACGGTTCATCAGATCCATGAACATAGCTGGCGCATTAGTCAAACCAAATGGCATCACTAGGAATTCGTAATGCCCATAGCAAGTACGGAATGCAGTCTTGGCTACGTCCTGATCACGGACTCTCAACTGATGATACCCAGATCTCAAGTCAATCTTGGAGTAAACTGACGTGCCCTGCAGCTGATCAAACAAGTCATCAATACGAGGCAACGGATACTTGTTCTTCACAATGACTTGATTCAGCTGCCGATAGTCAATGCACAGCCACATCGACCCATCCTTCTTCTTTACAAAAAGAACAGGAGCTCCCCAAGGAGATACACTAGGATGAATGTACCCCTTGTCCAAAAGGTCCTGTAGCTGATTTTTCAACTCACGCATCTCTGAAGGAGCCAGACGATACGGTGCTCGAGAAATAGGTGAAGTACCCGGCATCAACTCTATGCCAAACTCGACTTCCCCAGCAGGAGAAAACCCGGAATCTCATCAGGAAATACATCTGGGAATTCATTCACAACAAGAATGCTCTCTATCCCAATACTCTCAGCGGACAAATCAACTGCATAGATAAGGTAGCCTTCCCCGCCAGACTCTAGAGCTCGACAGGCTCTCAAAGCTGATACCAAAGGCATCGGGGGTCGCACTCCCTCTCCATAGAAAAACCAGCTCTCACTCCCCTCCGGATGAAAGTGTACTAATCTCTGATAGCAGTCCACTGAAGCTCGATAGGTATTCAACATATCTATTCCCAAAATGCAATCAAAGTCGTCCATCTCCAGGACCATGAGATTTGCTAACAGAATGTTCCCTTCGAACTCTAAAGGGCAACCCATCACTAGATGCTTAGCCAAAGCAGATTGGCCCGTCGGAGTAGAAACAGACATCACTACGTCTAGTGCAATGCATGATAATTTATGCCTTTTAACAAAACGTGCAGAAATGAAGGAATGAGATGCACCAGTGTCAATAAGTACAAGAGAAGGTATATTATAAAGCAGAAATGTACCTGCGATGACTTTCTCATTCTCCTCCACTGCCTGATCATGCCTCAAGGCAAACACCTGGCCAGAAGCTCATGGCCTCAAATGAGAACTCCCAGCAGGCTGTCCCTGCGACTTCTGCTGAATGGTGGCCTGAGAACCAGATCCTGAACCAGAACCAGAACCACCTCCCCCAGATAATGGACAATCCCTCCGGATGTGACCCACCTCGCCGCAACGAAAACAAGCTCCAGAAGCTCTACGACACTTATCGGATGGATGGTTCTTCCCATAGTGATCACACTTGTCCTTCCTACTGAAACGGACAACACCAGCAGAGACAGAGGAAGAAGAAGTTGATCCAGACTTATTGAAAGATTGGGCACGGGGACCCAAAGAACTTGCAGGTCTCGACTGAGAGAAAGACCTGTTCCGCCAAATACTGTCCTCTGCTTGGTGACAACGGCTCACCAAACCCTCGTAGGACATGTCGTCGCCAACCGCCACACGGTTATGGATCTCAGGGTTAAGGCCCTGAAGGAACATGTTATACTTCATATGGGAGCTGTCAGCAATCTCCAGACAATAAGATAACAGATCGAGAAACTTCTGCTAATATTCTTTGATGTTCATGGCTCCCTGACGCAGACTCAGAAGTTCACCTGACTTTGCCTGTCGGAGAGCAGGAGGGAAATACATCTTATTGAAAGCTGTACGAAACACGGCCCAGGTGGCAACTCCTCTAGCCGAAACCAAAGGTGCAGAGGTAATCCTCAACCACCTGCGTGCACGTCCATCCAGAAGATAACCCAGGGTCTCCATCTTCTGCTCCTCGGTGCATTGGAAAGTCTGAAAAGTCATCTCCATACGGTCTAACCAATTCTCTGCATCCTCCGGAGACTCACCTCCAACTAAGGGCTTAGGACCCATAGCTAAGAATCAACGCACAGTGAAACGCTCGTCGTCATGATGATGATGGCGCCGTTCTCGACGATGCTCTCGGTCGGCATTGCCCCAACGACCGCCTCCACTTCCATGGCTACTCTCATCATCGTAGTTTGCCATCTACAAAAATACCTCATGATGAGAATAAATCCCAAGAATACTTTTGCATGCTCTGATACCATAAATGTAGTGACCCTTACTCGGATCACCTACTATACAGAACTTAGGCATGCAATTAACTTAATAAAACAGATATCAGAATAAACTTGCGGAAACCATAAATAAATACAATCCCAAGGAAAGGAATCTGTAATTTATCCAAATATTATACAACCAAATCGAATAGCTGTATCAACCCAAAACAACAGAAATAAAACCTAGACGTAGCTCCAGCTGGCCAACCACTGCCTAGCCCCTCTTGGATCCACCCGCCTCGTCCAATCGCAAACCTGCCCCATGGAATAGGGTGTCCAGAAACATAGAGTACGAGACGTGAGCATAAAACGCTCAGCACGAGAGTATGAGTATACATGCATGCAAAGTGAACTCCCTATAAACTCGAGGTCAAGGATCAGATAACAGAGACAGACCGGGCCCTAGTATGTAGCACGCTATGCCATCGCTTCAGGAGGTGGCTCCCATACCATAATACAAGTGGATATGCTGGACCCAAATCGATGGAAGTCCAACCACTAACAGGATAGGGAAAAATCCTACTAACAGACATCTCGAAGGAGATAGCTCAGTATGCAAATGAATGCAGCATAAATCAATGACATATAAATCATGCAGTCACATAATACATGCATACTCAGTCAGGATATCTCGAACAGTACTTTCGTACCTCAAATCAGTGCAAGCTCTACCAACTCTAGGTCCACGCCTATAGTCTGCTCTACACTGCCAAATGATACTACTATCATTATAGCGCTCTAAAAGCCTTAACTAAGCTAAAACATACTCCTAAATATTTTTAGGAAGCAAAAGCTATACCTTCGTCCGTCATTAGCCCTTTGCTGTCGAGTGCCTCAAACTAGGCCACAGCTCCGCTACGACGCCTAGATCGCTATGCCACTTCCGGATTCCCCACGGGACGCCTAGAATTCCCTAGATCTGAGCTGGAAGGCTAAGGATTTGAGAGAGAAGAGGTGATTGGTGCGTCTAAATCTGAATCTCGGCCCTCCTATTTATAGACGGAGTTCGGATCGTCCGAACTCGACTTCGGAGCATCCAAACAAGATCGGAGCGTTCGATCTCGACTTTGGATCGTCCGATCCCAATATTACATCATTGCTTACGTTAGCATGATGACATCATCCATGACGGCTGTCGACAGCAAGATCGGAGCGTCTGAACCACTCTTCGGAATGTCCGATCTTGACAACCTTCAAACCATTTTCAAGTGTTCTGAATCCAATTCCGGACTCCGTTAACCCATTAAGAGTTCCTTTAATCACGTTTACTCTTACTTAATAGGATTAATGATTTGATTAACGCTAAATCACTGATTTTGGGTACGGGCTACTACAAATCCACTTTTACCTTTCGATTGTGAGGTTTATGGTGTCTTCTAGCTGTCCAAATCTGTACAATAAACAACCACAAGCCTTGTCTCAAAATCTGCACTTAAAACTATTCAAACTCCATTGTAGAATAACTTCAAACCTTGCTTCAATCTCTATCGGTTCGAAGGCGATGTTTTCGAGCTCGATGGTCTTTAAAAAAAATCTAAAATGAAGTTATATAAGCTAAGATCTTCAGCCAAGAATTCATGGAAAAGCAGCTCAATACACACTAGCAAAACAGTCTCGAATCATAAGTTCGGCAACCGAAACTCAATCCTATCAACACTAACAATCAAATACCCCATATATCAGTTGTATATCAATCAAAACCAAGCATATCAGCAAGTATATAACTCGAATAATCAGCTGGAATCATAAGAACATAATCGATAGCCATTCTTCAGCCCGACTTCAACATAACAAAGAATACAAGCTCATCAACCTCAATACAAAACAAATCTGATCTCTGCCATTTTCGAATTCTTAAACCATGATGAATCAAAAGAAAACTTAAATAAATTCAAACGTCTCGTCACGAGGATTCCAAAACATTTTTCGGAATCGAATTCGGATAATCGAAACTCAAGATACGGCAATTGGAAGATGATGAAGAAACTTGAGGTTCTTTGTTCTTCTCTCTCGGTTATTCTCTGAATTTTCTGATAAGATATAGAAGAATACACGTGAATACATATTTTCATAACAAGTGTCCACCAAATTTCAAGTATTTGCAATTTAGCCCCTCAATTCTTGCCTATTTGCAATTCAGTCCTCAGCCAATCATTTATGTCAATTTCAATCCTAAATAATTTAAGAATATTAGAATTTAAATCAAAACTATAAATTTTCTCAAATTAAATATTCTTGGATTAAAATTAAATCATTCCGGGCGTTACAATTCTCCCCCACTAAGACACGATTTCGTCCTCAAAATCTCAAGTACTATCAGTAGAGAATAGAAAACAAATTACAGAAAGAATGAATAAGATACTCACATCATTGAAACATTTCTGGAAATCGTTGTCTCATGTCCGATTCCGTCTCCAAGGTTGCTTCTTCAATACCATGACGACTCCACTGAACTTTCACAAGCAGAATAGTCTTCGTTCGAAGTTGCTTCTCTTTACGATCAAGAATCTGAATTGTATTTTCAAAATAACTCAAGGTTTTGTCGAGTTCAGCCTCATCAGATTGAAGCACATGAGATTCATCAGCTAGATATTTCTGAAGCATCGATACATGAAAGACATCATGTATTCCGGACAAAGACAGAGCTAAACGGTAGGCAAGATTGCCTATTTTCTCAAGAACTTCATACGGACCAATGTAACGTGGAGACAACTTCCCTCGTTTGCCAAATCGTACAGTGCCTCTGAACGGAGAAATCTTCAGAAACACTCTATCCCCCTGTTCAAAAGACAAAGGTCGACGTCGAACATTGGCATACTTCGCTTGTCTGTCCTGAGCTGTCTTCATTCTTCTCTGAATAATCTTCACTTGTTCAGTCATATCTCGAATCATGTCAGGCCCAATATCAGGTACCTCAGAAATATCATCCTAGTACAGAGGAGATCGACACTTTCTACCATACAAAGCTTCAAACGAAGCCATTTCAATACTCGATTGATAGCTGTTGTTGTATGAGAATTCACAAAGTGACAATGAATATTGCCATGCAACTATTGCCAAAATCAAGCACTATAGCTCTCAACATGTCCTCCAAGGTCTGAATGGTACGCTCAGACTGTCCGTCTGTGTGGATGATAAGCTGTGCTCAAGTGTAGCTGAGTATCTAAAGCATTCTGTAAGCTGTTCCAGAAGTGTGATGTAAATCGAGGATCATGATCTGATATAATAGACTTCGGCACTCCATGCAATCTGACAACTTCTCGGACATAAATCTCTGCCATCTGGTCGTGTCTATATCTCATGCAATAAGGAATAAAACACGCTGATTTTGTCAATCTATCAATAATCACCCAGATAGCATCGCAACCTCTGGAAGATCGAGGTAACTTCGTCACGAAGTCCATGGAAATATGATCCCATTTCCATTCAGGCACTGATAAACTCTGCAATAAACCAGGCGGTTTCTTTCTTTCAGCCTTCACTTGTTGACAATTAAGACACCGAGACACAAAATCAGTGATATCTGATTTCATTTTTTTCCACCAGTATTGCATCTTCAGATCATTGTACATCTTTCTGCCACCAGGATGAATTCTATAACGACTACAATGCGCCTCTTTCAGTAGTTTTTGTCGCACATCAGAAATATCAGGCACTACAAGGCGATTGTTTACATATAAAAGATCATCTCGAACCTGGTATTCTGATACATGCCCTGATCGTAATTTCTCAATTGAATTCTGCACATTCTGATCAAGTTTCTGAGCATCCTTAATTCGCAACAATAACACTGGTTCAACTGGAATGTGATAAAGTCGAAGAGGCTAAAAATTCGTGTCAAATACTAATCCAGAAAGACAACATTCTTCAATCAAATTTGATACACCAATCGTCGATAAAGACAAGAAACATACCTTTCGACTCAGTGCATCAGCAGCTGCATTGGATTTTCCCGGATAATATTTAATCTCACAATCAAAATCTTTAATAAAATCAAGCCATCTACGTTGCCTCATATTCAATTCTAACTGTGAAAACAAATATTTCAGACTCTTGTGATCAGAATAAATCTCAAACTGTTCCCTGTACAAATAGTGTCGTCAAATCTTCAAAGCAAATACAATGGGGGCCAATTCAAGATCATGAATCGGATATCTAGTTTCGTGAGGCTTCAACTGTCCCGAGGCATAAGCAATCACATGTCCTCGCTGCATCAAAACACATCCAAAACCTCGATGAGATGCATCACAATGAACAGTGAAACCACCAGTACCTGAAGGAATCGTCATGACTGGTGCACTCGTCAGTCGTTTCTTCAACTCAAGAAAACTGGATTCACAAGATTCGGACCAGATAAATGGAGCATTCTTCTGAGTTAACTGAGTAATCGGTTTCGCAAAGCTAGAAAAATCTTTAATAAAACGGTGATAATACCCAGCCAAACCCATGAAACTACGAATTTCAGGAACATATGTGGGTCTAGACCAACTGATCACTGCCTCGACTTTACTTGGATCAACAGATATACCATCTCCGGATATAATATGTCCAAGAAAAACAACCTGTTTAAGCCAAAACTCACATTTCGACAGTTTAGCATACAGTTTCTCAGCTCTCAAACTCTTTAACACAGTTCTCAAATGTTTAGAATGATCAATTAAATTCTTCGAATATATCAGAATATTATCAATAAATATTATAACCAAGTCATCGAGATATTTCTAAAACACACGGTTCATCAAAGCCATAAACACTGCTGGAGCATTCGTCAGACCAAACGGCATAACTATAAACTCATAGTGGCCATACTTGCTTCTGAAAGAAGTTTTCGGAATATCAGAATCTCTAACTCTCAGCTGATGGTACCCAGATCTCAGATTGATCTTGGAATAAACAGAAGAACCCTGCAACTGATCAAATAAATCATCAATACGAGGCAAAGGGTATTTGTTCTTTACCGTTGCCTTGTTTAGTTGCCGGTAGTCGATACAAAGCCTCATGGAACCGTCTTTCTTTCTAACAAATAATACTGGAGCACCCCAAGGAGAAACACTGGGTCGAATGTATCCCTTGGCCAGTAAATCTTCCAACTGATATTTCAACTCTTTCAATTATACTGGTGCCATTCGATAAGGTACTTTAGAAATCGGTATAGTACCTGGCATCATTTCTATGCTGAAATCAATCTCACGATAAGGAGGTAATCCCGGAATTTCATCAGGGAAAACATCTGCAAATTCACTAACCACTGGCAAGTCAGCCAGGTTCGGGCTAGTTTTCAGAACATCAACTGTATAAACAATAAATCCCTCTGCTCCTTTCTGCAAAAGTCGAGTCATAGATAATACTGAAATCAGAGGAATCTTAGCACGATAACCCTTACCATAGAATTTTCATTATCCAGCCATCTCGGGTCTGAACCTCACCACTTTCTGAAAACAGTCTACGGTAGCTCTGTACTTGGTTAGCATATCAATCCCGATAATGCAATCAAAATCAGACAAACCAAGCACAATACAGTCTATCTCTATCTCATTACCATCAAACTGTAACAAACAATTCTTAACTATCTGCATGGATATAAGACCTCTTCCCAAAGGTGAAGAGACAGATACTACAACAGATAATGATTCAACAGGCAAATCATGTAATAATGCAAATCGTTCAGAGATAAACGTATGAGATGCACCTGTATCTATCAATACATAGGCAGGATAACCATAAAGAGAACAGTTACCTACAATCACATCATCTGGTGCTCCCTGTGCCTGTTCTACCGTCAGTGCAAAGACATGAGCTTGTTGTCTCGAAGGCTGACTACCTGTCTGACTCCCTCCTGGCCTTGTCTGTTGATGTGGTTGTGATTGTTAGAAGGAATGGACAGAGGAGGCTTGTCTCGCAGGTTGAGCCACTGATCGTGATGACTCTGTACCTCGTGCTCTTCCAGAACCTCTCTGAGGGCACACCCTCGCAAAATGGCCAGGCTGATGGCATATATGGCAACTCCCAGATACACCTCGACACTGATCGGTCCAATGACTTCCACCACAACTGCTACAATACACTCCTGACTTCAGTTTTGAGCCACTGGAACTAGATGAACTGCTCCCTGACTTTTTAAACTGTTTCCCTCGAGCTTGCAAATATTCTTTCTTACCACTTCTACTACCACCACTTTCAAATCGAGAAGCTTGTTGTGGAGCCTGAACTGGAGGTTGTGGCTGTCTCGGGGGATGAGCGGCATACGAAGCTCCTTGCTGCTGAATCAATCCAGCTTCCGCTCCTTTGGCATTATTCAAGGTCTCAGCAAAAGTATTCGGTCGCTTTGTGTTCACCAAAGTAAATACATCTGGATGCAGTCCATTAATGAACTGATCAGCCATTGCCTCGTCACTATCAGCAACATGTGGAGCAAAGCGTAGCAAGGTAGAAAACTTTGCAACATATTCTTCAATATTTAAATTTCCCTGCTTCAGATTAGCAAATTCAGCACCCTTTTCTTTGCGGTAAGACACCGGAAAGAAGCGTTGGTAGAATTCAGTTTTGAAGATGTTCCAGGTAAGTACAGTTCCTCTACGCTCTAGAGCTTTCTTTGTTGTTAACCACCAACTCTTTGCAACCTCATGCAACTGGTGCCCTATCAGTCTAACTCTTCGTTCATCACCATAATCAAGTGAATCAAATAACATCTCCATATCATTGAGCCAACCTTCACATTCAACTGCATTTTCAGTACCTTTCAGTGTTGGCGGCTTGTATGATTGAAATCGTTTGAGCAATGTTTCCATTAGAGTGGCGGTCATATCGGTCATGTCTCTAGAAGTACTCCCCTTGTTCATTGCTCGGAATTGCTGTAGCTTGTGGCAATGTCGGTGCTATAACTGTCTGTTCTGGCGGAGGAGTAGGAACTGTTGGTCTAAGAGGTGGTCGTCCTGGTCGTCGAAACATATCTGATTATCAAAATGGTTAGGATACCAAATATAACTCAGTCCTCCTCTGATCATCTTACCTCTGATCAAGACTCGGTTCTGATTCAATCTTAAATAAAGAATCAATATACATATATCAAACATGCTTCCAATCAATTAAGATAGTCGGGTAAACATGTCAAAAACAACAGAACACATGCCTCCAATCTTTTTAGATATTCCAGTAAGCATGCATCTTTAACAATCGTAACCCATACTTTCAAATAAAATTACAAAATCATATAATCAATTACTTGAAAGTAAAACATGCTAGCAATTTACAACATGTAATTCAATCATGTAATAAATCATAGAATGATCAAATAAGTAAGCAAGGAAGAAGTCTCGATCTACCCCACTCACTATCTATCTTAGTTTAGAATTTTCTGGCTCTGATACCACCTGTTGTGATGACCCGGTTCTTAATCAAAATTAATACAAATTCAATAGTCAAGGCTAAGTATCAAAAGCCTAAACCAAACAAAGAATTTTTTTTTTTTATAAATGTCCTGCGCGCGCGCGGTTTGCATACCCTTCCCCCCCCCCCCCCCCCCCGCGCGGGTGCGCAGTTCAAGGGCTCGCCCGTGTGCAGGCCAAACGGCCAGAAAAAGCTGCACACACACACAGCTGCTGTCAAGGTTGTTCTTGATCCAATTATCAGCTCCATCAAGTGTAATAAACATCATACAAGATCCAATAAACATTACACAAGATAAGTAAAGTCATTGACAAGTTTATAACCACATCTCATAACCAAAGTACACAACTAAATCAAGTGTTGCACATATCCAAGGAGTAGAAACTCTAGACAAAAGATCAAATCTAATAGTTCATAACTCCAACCCAAGCATAGGATCAACTTATATATAGTGAAGTAGACGAGATTCAAGTCTAACAACTATACAACCATAACTCTTGACTTTATCAAAGAAGTGACAGCAACTCAACATCTATACCGGATCATCACTCTAATCTCTCAAGTTTCGATTTGTCAAGCCTGCTTTTGCCCTGTTCTTGAACCATCTGTTGCCATGCACACATACAAACACGGCAACAGCCGGATAACTCCGGTGAGAAACATATTTCCCAGTAAAAGCAACTAACATGCATTTCAAATTATATCAATCAAGCTCAAGATATAAAATAGAAGACAATGCATGCTTTAAAATAGGCTTTTCTCAAGAACTCTCTTATTTCATCGGTTGGGATCCCGAAAAGAAGATATCGTAACTAAACCACTGACACTCCCGATCGAGGTGGGGCTACTTATCTTGCTTCCCTAGACTTTGAAGCCACCATACATGTAATTCAAACTCTAGGCTAATACAACCACCCAGGCCATACATATATAGTTCCTCAAATCGTCTAATCGAACGACTCCGTTCATTTCAAAAATCAAAGGATAGGTCTCACAAGATGAATGCAATATAAAACATCATATATTCATTCAACAACATCATAGACACAATCAATAATTCACATAAGAGCAAAGAATCAATTATGTATGTGATTTAGGGAACTCGATACAAACCATCTCGAGTTTTAATCCCATTCAAAAAGTAGTCCACTTTTACCTTTCGATTGTGAGGTTTATGGTGTCTTCTAGCTGTCCAAATCTGTACAATAAACAACCACAAGCCTTGTCTCAAAATCTGCACTTAAAACTATTCAAACTCCATTGTAGAATAACTTCAAACCTTGCTTCAATCTCTATCGGTTTGAAGGCGATGTTCTCGAGCTCGATGGTCTTTAAACAAAATCTGAAATGAATTTATATAAGCTAAGATCTTCAGCCAAGAATTCATGGAAAAGCAGCTCAATACACACTAGAAAAACAGTCTCGAATCATAAGTTCGGCGGCGTAACGGTATAAATTCGGCAACCGAAACTCAATCCTATCAACACTTACAATCAAATACCACATATATCAGCTGTATATCAATCAAAACCCAGCATATCAGCAAGTATATAACTTGAATAATCAGCTGGAATCATAAGAACATAATCGATAGCCATTCTTCAGCCCGACTTCAACATAACAAAGAATACAAGCTCATCAACCTCAATACAAAACAAATCTGATCTCTGCCATTTTCGAATTCTTAAACCATGATGAATCAAAAGAAAACTTATATAAATTCAAAGGTCTTGTCGCGAGGATTCCAAAAAAATTTTCGGAATCGAATTCGGATAATCGAAACTCAAGATACGGCAATTGGAAGATGATGAAGAAACTTGAGGTTCTTTGTTCTTCTCTCTCGGTTCTTCTCTGAATTTTTTGATGAGATATAGAAGCATACACGTGAATACATATTTTCATAACAAGTGTCCACCAAATTTCAAGTATTTGCAATTTAGCCCCTCAATTCTTGCCTATTTGCAATTCAGTCCTTAGCCAATCATTTAAGTCAATTTCAATCCTAAATAATTTAAGAATATTAGAATTTAAATCAAAACTCTAAATATTCCCAAATTAAATATTCTCGGATTAAAATTAAATAATTCCGGGCGTTACATGACATATCTAACATGTCCTCTCCCACTAGCTTGTTCATCCTCCGTGAGGAAATATGACCTAGCCTAGCATGCCAAAGGTTTGCTAGGTTTTCACTATCATTCTTCCTTTTAATTTTTGTTATCGGTTTATTAACATAATTAACTGGAACGTCTTTTAATTTTAAGTTGTACAGATCATTTTCAAGTTGTCCACATCCAATCAAACATTCATTCTTGTAAATATTGCAAATCCCATTCACAAAATTGCAAGAAAAACCATATCTATCAGCATTGAAATAGAAATAATGTTTTTAACCAAATCTGGCACAAATAAAACGTCTCTAAAAAATAACTTAAAATTTTTCTGCAAAATTAAACAAACATCCCCCACAGCTTTTGCTTCAACTCTGAAACCTTTCCCGAGCCTCAAATGGGTCTCACCCATCCTCAGCCTTCAACTTCTTGACATCACCTGCAAATCATTGCAAATGTGAGATCCACATCCGGTATCCAATACCCAAGAAGTAGTATTAAGTGAAATATTTATTTCAATATAAAACATACCCTTTGCAATTCGTAATTGCTCGAGATATTCTTTACAGTTATGCTTCCAGTGACCGGGTTTCTTGCAGTGATGACAAACATCTTCAGATTTGTCCATGTTTGAAGCTTTGGTCTTGTGCTTCTTCTTGGGCCCAGTTTTCTTGGGTGGGACAGAACGCTTCTTACCCTTTTCATTTGACCCCTTCTTAGCAGAAGAGGAGGAACCCATCAAGAGAACCGGTTTATCCTTCTTGGATGTGGCCTCATGATTGACAAGCATATTGACAATCTCTTCAAGGGTGGCCTCTAGCTTGTTCATATTGAAGTTCACCACAAAACCGTCAAACGATGAAGGAAGAGAAAGAAGAAGTAAGTCCACACACAGTTCATGCTCCAACACCAACTCGAGGGTCACCAATTTTTCAATGAGCCAAATCATGTGTACCCCATGCTCACGGACCGAAGTCCCCTCTCGCATGCGGCACATCATCAGCTCTTTGACAGTGGAGTACCTCTCATCTCTCGATTGAGCCCCAAAAAGATCCTTGAGGTGCATGTGTATGTCAGCAGCATTCACGGCATCCTCAAATCGCCTCTGGAATTCATCAGACATAGAAGCTTGCATGTAGCATTTGGCCTTGATATAATGGTCCCACCATTTATCAAGTTTGGCCAACTCTTCTGGACTCACATTAGCCGGTGCTTCCTTCGGAGGAGATTTTTTTAGCACGTAAAAAATATTCTCCGAGCACAGGAAAATCTTCAACTTACGGAACCATTCCATATAGTTTGCGCCAGTCAGTTTATTTTGTTCGAGAATGGAAAAGAGTGGATTACGCGAATTCATCATAATGATATACTGAAAAGATAAAAGACAATAATCAGTGATTGTTTAATTAATTTACTAAGACATAAAATAAGGCGAGATTAATTTTATGAATTACACTCCCACTATTTTAACGGTTTCACAACCCTCTAGTGAAAACGAAAAAACCATTTTCTTTAGTGGGAACATGGAGCCCATTTTACAAATTATAGTCCCGAATAAAATCAGCCAACTATAATTTTAAAAGGTAGAGCCCAATTGCTACTAGAGTAACCTCCATGTTTTTACCTCATATCCAATAAAGGGCCCAATAATATGACGCCGTTTATAGTGATATGTCAAGTTGACCCATCAATATTAAGTTGTGATGACGGTCGCCATGTGGACCCCCAATAATATGAGTCGATCCCATGGGAGTTCCACCCAACTTACAACAATTGTCTACTCATTGCACAGCTTTCCGGAGAACGGGCCCCCTCAATAATATGAGACAGACCACGGCCGCGAGTAGCATCCATCATATATTGATAGTTGATGGAAGGTAGGAAAATATAAACTATATTTAATTTCCCCTTTTGTTAAACTTGATATTAATTTTAAATTATATTTAAAATGAGGGATTTTAATTTTGAAAAATTGTCTCATCATTTAATTAGTTTGTATGCTTGCATGATTCATGCAATTTAGATTAAACATGCATACAAAAATAATATCAAATATTAAACAAAGGATGATCGATGCCTAGATCTAGTCGACCCGTGGTTGCCAATCACGAGTCTAAGTCCAATCCTAGGTAATATGCAAGTATGCAATGCAATCCTATTACATTGAGCTTCCAATTTTCATTTCTTCGGTCTTTATCATCGTCTGCTGGGCCCACCATCATCTTCAAATCTTTATCTCCCACTAATTCTAATAAATTTACATTAAATTTTGATAACAATTAGGGGATACATATTTTAAGGGTGGGAACGGACCATAAACCAGGCCCACTTTTATTATAAATGACAATCAAATTGGGCCATAATACAAGCCCATTAATAAAAACCCAACAACAATAATATGAACCAAATGTAAAAAACCTAGCATACACCTAAAAAATTGGTCATGACAATCGATCATCGTTTTATCCAATTATTTAATTCAATTAAATCATTGGATAACATGCAATTCAAAATGGATATATTTAAACAGATAAAATTATATTTTATACATAAAATCCTATTTTATATATAAAATCATATTTTATCTAATTTATCCATAAAATCATATTATATATATAAAATCTTATTTTATATATAAAATCATATTTTATTATCAATTGTACCAAAATAAATAATTTTTCATAAAATTTAATTTATTGGATTAAATTTATAAATTTTCCAAAAATTCAAATTTATTCAAAAAAAATTTAATTTTCTTAAAAATTCAAGGTTCAAATAATTTTGACTCATTGCCTCGTGGACCAACCGAAACAATTTTCGATCGGGCCAAAAATTGGTCCCAATAACCGTTATCGGGCCGAAATTCATAATTTCAAAAAATAAAAAATAAAAATATAATTTTCTAGGGCTGCCCGGGATGATCCCGGGCAACCCCCCGACCAACGGGGGCCCAGCTGCGTGCAGCCCTGCGCACAGGGCAGCGGCTGTCCGCTGCCCTTTTAAGCAGCGGGCACCCCCCCCCCCCCCCCCCCCCCACCCCCCCCCCCCCCCCCCCCCCCCCCCCCCCCCCAAAAAAAAAAATTTTTTTTTTCGTTTTGTTTTTCTGAAAAAGCCGAGGCTTTGTACAATCGATATAATTTTAATCGTAAGATCGGAGAACAACCTGGCTCTGATACCACTGTTGTAACACATTCTCGGATCTGTCAGATATGATACCAATGGCAGCGGAAGTTTTAAAATTTTTATTTTCAGATCTGAAACGATCCCAGATCATGGGTACCAAATCCGTACGATTAAAATAATTGTGTAAAATAAAAAAAAGTAAATTTTATCTCTCAAGCCTTGACTTGAGGTTATGGACTCCAATAGATAAATCTGCTCTTTTTTTATATCCTAGGAACCGATGCCTCGATCAACTCCTGAATCAGGTCCACGAACAGAAATCTAAACCCTCTGACAGACTGCACTAGAAAGTCTATCAGAAGTTTCTACGAAGAGATTAACAGATCTAATTTGCTAAACCGGACTGCAAATTCAAAAATTGCAGTCTGGAATTTTTGAGAAAGGGGAGAGAGGGAGTCGGCCAACCCTAGAGAGAAAATCTCTAGGTTTTTGAAATTTTTGAGTTGTTGTGTGTAATTTTTGTACTAGAATAACTTATTTATAACATGGGATGCTAACAGCTTAGGCCTCGTTAGTCATAAGTTCAAGCCTGACAAGCAAATCCCGTATGTTCAGAAATTAATATAAAATTCATCGTGACTCAAATTGATAAACCAATTTTACTAATGTGTACAGAAACCTTTTATGCATATTTTAAAGTCAAGATAAATTTTCAGAATCAAAATTCAGTGGTTTCCAAAAATGGCATCCCCATGTCATTTTAGGAAACCTCACTCCCCCTATTCAACAATAAGAAGTCCAACTATTGTTCGCTACATTTAACTGATTAAATTTAACTATCTCAATGGGGATTAGAAATCCATTACTTGTGTGACCCTCAATGGTTCAGGGATACAGCTAGCCGTGGGCTCACAACTCCTTGTGGCTCGGAAAAATAATTTCCGACTCGCCCATCAAATCATGGTAAGAGCGCCTAGAAACATCGCCCCATGATGCCCTAGATATCACTGATAGTGCCTGCAAGAACCAGTGGGTTTCGGTTAGCGTACAGTACGGTCCCTTCATCCATATATCCCGATTGAATCAACAACCATTGGTATATCGAGAGTCGTTCGAGATTCGATAACTATGCAATACATTTTGAAGATCAAATAGTGACATCGCATGTGCAACTGAAAACCAGGTAAACTAAAGCACATCATGTACTCTGGCGAGAGATTTGTCACAATAATTTCTCCTCAGATCGCATAGGATATCCACGCTCGTAAGTGTGTGGTGAATCCTTGACAACAAAACATTGTCTCATATATGTGTCGTAATTGTACCCAATCTCGACACCTGATGACCCTCATGGAGTTGGTAAACGAGTCAAAGTATAGTACTAGCATATAGAGTCTCCATGATATTTCAAGTAGTAAGGACTAATGTTGTACAACCAAAACCACAGACTTATCCACTCAATAAGTGAGAACCACTAGGAAAGTCCGAATATGGTAGTTCGATCATGCATCCAATGAATATCCATTTGCATGCTTTGAACATCTCCATGTTCCATACCAATGAAACGTGGTACTCGACATCGCAAATGCTAGTCTCAATATCGAGCGATCCTTTTTCTCATTACAGATGGCTCAATTTACTAGGAACATGTTTAGAATATATAGTGATTACAAGATGTGTTTCATGATAGTCATCCATATCCACGATCACATCTTACATGCACTCTAGTATATTCAATGTCTTTATCTAAATATCGTATAGTACGTCACAACATAACAATATGACAAAAGATAAAGTAAATTCCAATAAAGAGTGTAAATTATATTAAACAAAGATTGTTTACAATAAGAGTCATCAAAAACCCTCAGCCAAAAGTTGGCTAGCAGGGCACCTACTCTTTCAATTGCAAATTTATCCTATATGTGTTGTGTTCTCTTATACCGATTAACATGATTTCACCCTTACTAGATTTGATTGTGCATGTGTGTTTATGGAACTAAACCATATGACCATTATCACATAATTGGCTGATAATAATCAAGTTATAACATAGATTATCAACCAGTAATACATCATTGATAACAATATTGTCATGGGTAATCTTACCCTTACCTATGGTCTTACCCTTAGAGTTATCGCCAAAGATTATTTTTGGTCCTTTGTAGTATACGATTTCAGACAATAAATCTTTGTTTCCAATTATGTGCCTGGAGCATACACTATCGAGATACCATGTATTCTTTTCTACCACTTTATTTTTCTCAACTGATTTATTACCTGCAAAATAAATATATGACTATGGTACCCTTATCTTATTTGGGTCCAAACTATATTAGTCCTTTCGGGACCCACACTTGAATTACCCTGATGGGCTTACCCGTGTGTGCATCCAAAAGTGAATCGATCGAGGAATCTTATGTGTGCTTGTGTGTGATCTAGATACTATCGCGTGTTTTTTGAACTTTTGATCTTTGTTGTTCAGTCTGTATCGCTTTTGAACAGGCCTGTAGTTGAAGTACTGGTATTGTGTCACCCGATGATTTCTGTACTTAGATTGACTTTGTTCAAACCTCACCTGACTAAAGTAAGATCGGTTTCCCTCTCTTTGTTTATTCAGCCTTGGTTTGAATTGGGTCACTCTTTTCCAAGGATTCTGTGGTTCCACATAACCTAGCCCTCTGTGCTTAGCCTTGTTATCATAGCGTATTGGTTGTTCTACATTGATCTCAGGCTC
Organism: Henckelia pumila; assembly: GCF_033568475.1. Lineage (NCBI taxonomy): Eukaryota > Viridiplantae > Streptophyta > Magnoliopsida > Lamiales > Gesneriaceae > Henckelia > Henckelia pumila. Next base: position 45,973,292 of record NC_133123.1, read on the forward strand.
AATGTGTTCATATATCGTACTAGATCGGACAAATATCTCCAGATATTTTATTTATAGCCTCCAAGAATAATATAGACGTTGGATACAAGAATATGACTGTTAGCAAAGTTATGTACTGTTTCTATCAACACAACAGTCATATTTGTGTTTCTGGAGTACTGTAGCTTTGACCCGTTGACTAGATCTGGATCTGGAGCAGTAGACTGGTGAGAGAAGGTGATAAGCTAGGTGAGTAGTCGAGATAGAGTAGGTGACATGCTTGCTGATCAGTTGAGATAGAGCAGGTGACATTACCTCAACCGGTTGAGAGACCAAGTGAGAATCTCGACTGCTTGAGTTGTTGTTGTCTGTTTACATGCTTGTAACTCTTTTTGCATTGACTTTTGGGCAACATGGTAAACATGAAAGTTGTAGCCCTTGATCTTGGATTTCCAACCCGATAATAATCACTTCATTTGAATTTGGTATTAGAGAGATATACATGAAATACCAATACTGCTCCAAATCCGTCGAGGTCAAAACAATCGAGTGCATGTTGTCTGTTCGAGTGATTATATCTCCTGATTCGTCGATTTATGGGCAAACTTATAAACATGAAGGTTGTAGCCCTTTCTCTTAGTTTCCATGGAATCAAGATCACTTGATTTTGAGCATGTATGAGAGAGAAATGTTCAAACTACCAAACTATGTGCAATATTGAGCTCTGTCAGCAACCTATGCAGAACCAGCAACTTCAACGTGATTTATCATCTTCTTAGGCTCCAATTCAGACTTTTACTCGTGAAGATAATTTGTAGACGTATTCTGAGCTTTGAAATGCATACTGAATCATTTCATTAGGTAACGGAGATGAGAGATATGGCCATTAAACCAGAGCTGGTCTGTCATTCCATCTACTGTCATTTTGTTTATCCAGTTCACTCTTGTGACTATGGTTTGGCCCCGATATCATCCGAATCGTCCACCTGTCATAAGACATGACTTGTAGACTTTTTCATGGGCTATGCGTGGATTTTGGTGGCTGATCATTTGGATTATCGATCTATGAGATATGATCAAAACAAGAAGCTGCGTCAGAACCTAAGTTGAGCTAAGATTGTATTCCAACAACTTAGCGCCTCCAATTTGTCTTCTATCAGCTGCACACTTAGTAAATATGTTAGAAATATAATAACAAGTTTTGTTATCATCAAAATCAAGATTGCTTGAAGTTTCAGACCCAACAGAAGGACTGTAATGGGATGTAGCTCAGCCCAAAAAAAAATTTAGTTTCTATATAGATTTTATATAGCACACAAGAGGCCCACACCAAAAGCCTACTAATCCTTTAGTTAGCCTCCCACGGCCCATCCAACCTCTTAATTCTCATTACACCTCTTAATTCCCATTATTCCAATTCACCTAAATCTCTCGCCTCCTCCAAAGTCTTTCCCCTCTGATATGAATCTAGGAGGTGCTCTAAGATTCATATTGTTCCAAGATTTGATTCGTGATTTACAATCGAGAGTGGAAGGGTTTGGAATTCATGAGAATCAAGTTGGAGAGCATGGGGGTCAAGTTGGAATGCATGGAGCTCGAGTTGGAGGACTGAAATTATTTGGAAACTTTACAGACACCCAAATCCAATCTCACTGTCCAAACTGTAGATTAGGATGTTATGAAGCTACGGTTAAAATTTCAGATTAATCTGACAGTTAGAACTCGAGATATGAATTTTACAAGGAATACACTAAGTTTGGAACCCATAGACACGGACCTAGGTCCGTGCACTTGAAGCTCGTCAACGTCAATTTTTAGCTCGAATCACCGTGGGCACACGGACCTTAATCCGGATCACCTTCCAGGGTCTGTGCACACATATAGTGCGGCATGTTTATGTGTGTTTCGGTGGATTTTATTATTTTGGTGATATTATTCCTATTTTTGAGTCTTTTAAGCATAGTAGGAAACTTCTAGGATATATCTTTGATATCTTTAGATATATTTTGAATTATTTTACGATATCTTTTATTATTTTGTATTGTTATTATAAATACAACAATGACATTCATTATTGAATAACATAGTTCATATTATTGATTTTTATCAGTCTAAAATTCTCTCTAGAATTTTATTGAAGCTTTTGCTTTGTCAAAATCAAACTTATCAAAGTTTAACAATTTTGTGGCATTTGTCGATTGATTATCTTCGTGGGTTGTCAAAAACAGGTTCCTTTGAAGGTCCCGTTGTGATCGATTGTTTATTCCGCAATTATCTGTTGCTAGTTACGGGTTCAACTAGAGGTGGATTTTTCAAACTTACTTGTTTCAAAGATAGGGAAAAATCGTTGTTTCTTTTATTTGCTATTGGATTGAGGGTACGATTTTAATATAATCGTGTTTGGTCTTCATGGCATCAAATATTCACATCATTTGGTATCAAAGCTTAAGGTTTTGATTCAAGTAAGTCGTATCCTTCTTTAATCTATATTCTTTCTTCGTTCTTCGTTCATCTTTCCTTGTTCTTCGTTCTTCATCTATATCTTCTCAAATTTCTGTGCCATTCTTTCAAACTTGTTATCCAAGTCTTGTGTCTTGTGCTACAAGTTACAAATTCAAAAAAAAAAGAAAAAATTCGAAAAAAAAAAATCAATAATCGGTCAAAAAAAAAATAGACCAAAATTGTAAAAAAAAAAAAAAAGGAAGCAAAATAACTTGTGGTCAAAATTTCTTGTGTCTTGTGAGTCTTGGGTGCCAAGTTTATTTCAATATTCATAAAGTCAATTTCCTGTTTTTGTGCAATCTACGTGAGTCGATTAGCAAGTGTTTACAAGTTTTGAACTTGTGAGTTTGATATTTAAAATCACAAAGCATAAGCTATTCCATATATTTGAGTGGAAAAAAAAAAGTGATTGAGTGATTTTCTTTGGAGTGACTAGTGAGAATTTGGGTGAAGATATTTTATTACTAACATTTTTCTTGCAGGCACAATGTTTGAAAGAAAATTCAATGGGTATAGGGAGAGTGAAAGGAGGTTTGATTATGGGAGTAGGAGAGAGAGAAAAATTGATGTGTATAGAGATGATGATGGTTGTCGTGGAGAAAAAGATTTTAATTATTATTTGGATATGTTTAAAAAAAATAAAATTCTGTCATTTGATGGATATTCGGATTCGGAATCGTTCTTGAATTGGGAGAAAAGAGTAGATAATATATTTGAAGGTCGTGATTTTTCTGAAGCTAGGAAGTTTAAACTTGTTTTACAAGAGTTTACCGACTATGCTTGCACTTGGTGGGATAAAGTTGTGGTGAACAGGAAAAGACATGGAATGAATCCTATTTCTACATGGTATGAGTTGAAGAGAGCTATGCGGACACGTTTTGCTCCTAATGAGAAGAAACGTGGAGTTTCCAAACGTGAACATCAAGGTACATCTAAACTTTCAAATTCTAGTACCTTTGATATTGCATGCTTATGGTGTCGTAGAAAAGATACGCATGATATGAGCCAATGTTTTAAGTAAGCTATGATGAAATTGTCGGATTCTCGTGTAGAGCTTGAATCTAATGTTGTAGTGAAGGTTGAATCTAAATGTGAAGTTGAAGTTGAGATTGAAAAAATTGATGTTGATAAAAATTCATAAATTGATGAAGTGATTGTTGAAATTTGTGCAGTGGAAGATGAATGGCTTGATGAAAAACCTTCTATTATACATGGTGTGGTTGATAGCATTGTAGGTGTTGAAGAGTCATCTAATATTTTTATGGTAGAAGAGAGTCCTATTGATGTTCATAGTGGAACTAGTAATTTGTTGTTGGATGAGTCTTGTAATCTTTCTATTCAATTGAGTCCAAAAGAACTTCTTGAGGATCAATTGGAATTTGAAAAATTGAGTGATATGGCTGAAAAAAAAAGTGATGAAAAAAGTGAGATGACCTTTGAGAGAAAAAAAAAGAGGAAAGAAAAGAGAGGAAAGAGACCAAGAAAAAAGAAAATATTATGGTCCAAAATTGTAAGGATGAAAATTTTGTTCAAATGAATAAAATCCCTAAAGTACTTTTGTACAAAGAGGTTTTATCTCATTGTCATGATTTAGCCGGTTCAATCCCAAGCATTGTTTGTTCTTCTTTGCAGGATTTTGGTGATGTGTTGATGAAGAAGCAAAGAAGATACAACATGTTGGATCCATGTGAATTTGGTCACACACAAAGTGAGGTTAGAGGTTTGAGAGTTGTTCCATTTGAGAGGTATGATTTAAATATTAAATACCAATCAAATGTCTACTTTCAAAGGTATGGTCTAAATTCTAAATTGCTTGGATTAAATTTCTTTGTTGAGAGATTTGTGAATAATTTGGATCATATGGTAGTGTTGGAGTCATTTCTTGTTCTTAATGTGTTGGAATCTTGTTGTGATATGAGATTAAGCAAGTTGGTGTATGTTGTTGTGAATTATTTGAATTGTGTTGATGTGAGTCAATTGTGCATGAATTGTATAGGTGGAAAGTATATCTTCTTGAGTGGCTAGTATTAACTTTTGGGCTAGCTATTGTGCGTAATACTTTCATGGGATTGATGAGTTGTGTTTTGCATGCATCTATGGGTAACTTTGTTGTGATATACTTTGATTTTATCTTAGTATTTGGTAAAATTTTTAAAGTGCACGTTGAAAATTATCGAGTTGTATTGATCATGTTGGATATGAAGTTTTTGGGTCATGAGCATGTTAGAAAGTTGAATGTATTTTGTGCAAGAGAACTTGTTGATTTTGGTGTGAGTTCTCACGGATTTAGAGTTGTTGGTGAAGCGTTGATCACGTACCAACGAGGTAAGAAAAGTGTGGTAGTTACTAAATTATCACAAAGGTATGAGTTCTTATCTCTTTTGATTACGAGGTGCTTATGGTTTGAAAATGTTAATAAATTGCATGAATGAGTTAATGATTTTGAGGATGTGTTTGAAAAGTACTTGTGCAATGTTCATGATAAATTTTATGTGAGCAAGTATTTGTTTAAAGAAAATAAGTTTTTCTCTATATGTTCGTCATTGCATGATTTAATTGATGAATGGACATGTGTGTTGATTTTGAAGTGTAATTTTGAGAGATCTAAAAGGATGAATCTGTTAGATGAATATTTGTTATGGTTACACATGAAGAGATATGTCGAGTGGAGTTGTAAGTGTCATATTGCATGTGAAGTGTTTCTTATTCATAGAACTCAATGGTTGTACTTAACTATGAACTTTGTATTGGGGTTAACTAGGTCTAAGAAGGGGAGGAATTTGATTTTTGTCTTGCTAAATGGAATTTTAATCATGTTTAAGCATGTGAATGGTTATAAGGTGTTTAGTTTAAGCATGAAGGATTTTATGTTCTTTGATCTTATTTTGAGTAAGCAAGGTATATTAGTGCATGTGAAATATATTTTTAAAGTTTCTAAGTCTTGCTTGGTTTTTGTAGACAAGGGGCAAGATTTGAGGAAAAATCTTTTTGAAGAAGGGGAGTCTGATATGAATCTAAGAGGTGCTCTAAGATTCATATTGTTCCAAGATTTGATCCGTGATTTACAATCGAGAGTGGAAGTGAAACGCCTACTACTAATAAATGCGGAAATTTTTTTTTAAAATAATACTACTATACATACATGCCCATACATATATGTAAAAATAACATACTTTTTCTTAAATAACCTGAAAAATATTAAATAAATAAATCCTTAAAAATGTTTCATGCATCAATTTAAAATAATAAACAACGCTGCTGAGAAATCTCATATGCGGAAACAATAATAAAATAAAACATGTTTCAAAATTCAACATAATAAACTAAATAGCTGCGACGGTCACGGGGTCCACTGCTCCGTGAGCTCATAAGTCCTCACCACCGGCAGGAGCTACATAAGCATCATCATGCTCACCTGCACCATATAAGCGTAGTGAGCCTAGGGGCTCAACATGTCTAATCCTTTATAACAAGGTTAAAAATAATGCATCACATAATTACTAATACATATACATGTACATGAGCATGCATGGAAATATTTTCATCACATAATAAAACTGCTGAATCATAAACTGAATCATAACCATAATCATAAACATATTATTTCTTCATCATATATAACATAATTGAGCAATGCTTTTGAAACCTGAAGATGGTCCTATCCATAAGTGTGACGCTCATGTGTCGACTGATCAGTCTCCTGAACCAACGTACGATGGAGGTGATAAATCACCTCCTATGGTAGTAAACTACCGAATCATATGGTGGATAACCACCCCTATGATAGTAAAACTACCGAATCATATGGTGGAAAACCACCCCTATGTCACACATACTTCAATTTCCACCAAAATATTTTATTGCTCATCATTTACATAATTATATACATAAGAAATTTTATGAATGCATGCACTGAAAATATGTCCGTAATATATATTTAATTAATTTTTCATAATATACTTAAAATAGACTTCATGCATAAAAATAATTAAATATATATTTCGGACTTATTTATTTTTCATGGGTTGGTCCAGACTACTGATCACTCACTCTAAGCCCATTAAACTTAAATAAAATCCAATAATCATATCTTAGCCCAAATAACTTGATTAACTTAACTGGGCCTAAATAAAAATATTTAATCCCATTAATTTAATGAAACCCAATAAAATTATAGACTGGCCCAAAAATCCACTGACTGGTCCAAAAATATTCATGGGCTCCCAAGCCCATAAAAATCATTAGTCTAACTTAAATAAATTATTTAAGGCCCAAATAAAATTATTTGGAGGCCCAAATAATTTTTTAATTAATTATTAGAGCCCAAAATACACTTAAACTTTTAAATACTTAACAATTAAAATATTCATGATCACTTCTTGGCCTGTTGCCGGCCAGCTCCGGCCACCCCTGGCCTGAGCTGCCACCGCCCAAACGTAGCCCACGTCTGGGCGGTGCTAAGCCACCATGGCTCAGCCCGAGCCATGTCCCTAGCCCTAGACCGAACCCTCCTTCCAGAAACCCTTGCTGTGAGCCACCCTTGACCAACTTGTTTCCAGCCTTGCACCCGGTGAACCTAGCCTCTAACCAACCAACCAGCCCATCTCCCAAGACCCTTACGCACCCATGACGGCATGGACCAGCAGCCATGCACCACTCCATGAGAGAAAATGTGATAAATGTGCATCTAAACCATCGAATACATATAACGCAAGGAAAAATCATTATTTTCTAGCATAAATCAGAAACATGAACGTAAAAATCTTTCAAAATCTGTCCATGAATGCATACATATCTTATATGGTTTTCAAACGAAGGAAAAAGACATGCCTTTAAATTTTTAGAACGGAGGTTCATGCGTTTACGGGTTTCCGGGACGATGAATGGACCCAAAACCTTCAAAACTAGAGCTTGATCGACTATGGGGCTTGAAGTTTTCTGTCAAAAATGGTGGAGGAGGCTGATGAACGTGTGGGAAGAGATGGTGTCGGCTAAGGAGATGGTGGTGGGGTTTGGGGTAGGTTTAGGTTTAAATTATGGTAGATAATATCTTAAAAAAAATCTCAATAAATTAATATATAAATATTATACCTTAAATATAAAAGTTTTAAGCTCCTAAAATATTTAAAAGTCTGATAACAATTCAAAAAATTTCCGAAATAATAATTTAGGAAATTTTTAAATATTAATAAAAGTCATTAAAATGACTTATTTTGGCTAAAAATAAATCCTTAAATAAATATATAATTAAATACTAAAATTTTCTTGACAAAAATATTTTAAAATAATATTTTAAGGTTCATAAAACTCATAAAATATTTTTGGCTAAGAATTTTGGTATCTCGTCCGTCCACGGTCCCGTCTACGCGATCAGAACCAATAATTCCTTAAAAATTTAAAAATTATAAAATAGCGGGTTAAATGCTAAAATAAGTTAAATCATGCATATAATTCACATAATAACACATGAATGTCATTTAACCCAAATATAAATTTTAAATAATTATTTTCCTTAATTATGCATGCAAATTTACGTATTAAAATTTTTGGGTGTTACAAGTTGGAAGCATGGGCAGTCAGATGTATATTCATTGGGTATCCGGATGGTGTGAAGGGTTATAAGGTTTGGAACCTAGAGTCAAGAGGTCCAAAGTGCTTCAACACCAGGGATGTGAAGTTTGATGAATCCAAACTAGGATATAAAAGAAATACAGATGAAAAGGATAGTCAGATCAGTGTGAATGATAAATGAAAGAGTAGGTGCCCAGTGAGCCAACTTGTGGCTAAGGGCTTTGATGACTCTTTGTATAAACAATCTTTTGTTTAATATAATTTACACTTTTATTTATGGCAATGACTTTATCTTTCTTCATATTGTTATATTGTGATATACTTTGATAAAGACCTTGAATATACTATAGTGTATGTAAGATGTGGTAGAACATGGAGATGTCTATCATGAAACACATCTTATAGTCACTGTATATTCTAAACTGTTCCTAGTCGATTGAGCTGTCCGATAATAAGGATAAGGATCGCTCGAGTTTGAGACTAGCATTTGCGATGCAGAGTACCACGTTTCATTGGTAAGGAACATAGAGATGTTCGAAGCATGCAAATGGATATTCATATGATGAATGATCGAACTACCTTATCCGGACTTTCCAAGTGGTTATCACTTATCGAGTGGATAAAGTCCGCGGTTTTGGTTGTACACCATTAGTCCTTACTACTTGAAACATCATTGAGACTCTATATGCTAGTACTGTGCTTTGACTCGTTTACCGACTCTATTGGGGTCATCAGGTGTCGGGATTGGGTACAGTTACAACACATATAGGAGTCGATGCTTTGTTGTCAAGGATTCACCACATACTTGCGAGTGTGGATATCCTATGCGATCTGAGGAGATATTAGTGTGACGAATCTCTGGCCAGAGTACATGATGTGTTTTAAGAAATGGTTTCTTAGTAACACATGCGATGTCACTATTTGATCTTCAAGATGTATTGCATAGTTATCGAATCTCGAACGACTCTCGATATACCAATGGTTGTTGATTCGATCGGGATATATGGATGAAGGGACCGTACTGTACGCTAACCAAAATCTATTGGTTCTTGTAGGCACTATCAGTGATACCTAGGGAATCATGGGGCGATGTTGCTAGGCGCTCTTACCATGATTCGATGGGCAAGTCGGAAATCGTTGTTCCGAGTTACAAGGAGTTGTGAGCCCACGGCTAGCTGTATCCCTGAACCATTGAGGGTCACACAGAGTAATGGATTTTTAATCCCCGTTGAGATAGTTAAATTTAAAGAGTTAAATTTAATGAACAAAGAAGTTGAACTTCTTAAATATGAGTAGAGGAGTAAGATTTCCTAAAATGACATAGGGATGGGCATTTTTGGAAACCACTGAATTTGGATTCAGAAAAATTTATCTTGACTTTAAAAGGTGCAGAAATGGTTTCTGTGCACATTGGTGAAATCGGTTTATCAATCGGAGTCACGATGAATTTTATATTAATTTCTGAACATGCGGGCTTTGCTTGTCGGGCTTGAACTTATGACTAATGGGCCCTAAGCTGTTAGTGGCCTACATTATAAATAAGCTATTGCAGTACAGAAATTAGACACAACAGGTCACAATTTTCGAAAAACCCTAGTCTTTTCTCTCAATAGTGGCCGCCCCCTTCCCTCTCTACTCGGGAAAATCCAGCCTGTGAATTTTGAATTACAGTCTGGTTTAACGGATCAAATTCGTTAATTCTCTTCGTAGAAACTTCTGCTAGATTTTCTAGTGCAATCTATCAGAGAGATTAAATATCCGTTCGTGGACCTCATTAAAGAACAGTTTGTCCATCAGTTCCAGGGATATACAACAAGAACAGAGCAATCTGTTGGTGTCCATAATCTCGATTCGAGATTGGAGGTAAAAATTTATAATCGTTATTTAATTTTTACACACACATAATTTAATCGTAAGGTTGATACCCATTATGGAATCGTTCCATGTAAAATTTTTAAACTTCCGCTGCACCGGGTATCAATCCTGATTGATCTGATCACCGCGTTCTCCAACATTGGTATCAGAGCCAGGTTGCTCAGATCAAGCGATTAAATTAATCGATTGTACAAAAATTTTTAAGCCTCGGTTTTTGAAACAAAATAAATATTTTTAAAATATAAAAAAAAAATTTCGGGCAAAAACCCGGGCAGCGATTGGATCGTTGCCCTGCGCAGCGCTGGGCGCTGCACAGGGCGGCGCACGGCGCTGCCTAGGCAGCGCACGGCGCCGCCCAGGGCAGCGTTCGGCGCTGCGCAGGTCAGCGCTCAGCGCTGCCCGGCCCGACCCCATTAGGGCGCGGGCAGCCCGGGAATGTCCCGGGCGGCCCGCGGGAAAAATTAATTTTTTTTTTAATTTTTAAATTAAATTTTAATATGTTAAAATTCTATTTTTGGTCCGATCGAAAATTGTTTTTGATTGGTCCACGAGGCATCGGATCGAATTGTTCGAGTCCGAAAATTTTAAAATTGATTTTTGGATAAATTTGAATTTTTGGAAAATTTTAATATTTTATCCTTAAATTGAATTTTGAAATTAATTATTTTTGGTACAATTGATGATAAGATATGATCTTATGGATATATTGAGTAAAATATGATTTTATGTATAAAATTGGATTTTATAGATAAAATATGATTTTATTTGATAAAAAGATAAAATATGATTTTGTATGTAAAATAAGATTTTATGTATGAAATATGATTTTATCCTTTTAAATTTAAATTGTCATTGCATGTTATCCAATAAATTAATTTTGAATTAAATGTTATTGGATAAGGATGATCGATTGCCATGACCAATTTTGTAGGTGTATGTTAGGAATTTACATTTGTTTTTATTGTTGTTGGTTTTATTAATGGGCCTGGTTTATGGCCCAATATGAATTGTCATATGTAATAAAAGTGGGCTTGGTTTATGTCCCGTTCCCACCCCTTAAAATGTATCCCCTACTTGTTATTGTTATTTATTGTAAATACATTAGATTTAGTGGGAGATCAAGATTTGAAAATGGAGGTGGGCCCAACAGACAATAAAGACAGAAGAAATGTAAATTGGAAGCTAATGTAATAGGATTGCATTGCATACTGCATATTACCTAGGATTGGACTAAGACTCGTGATTGGCAACCACGGGTCGATTAGAAATGGAATCGATCATCCTATATAATATATGATATTATGATTGTATGCATGTTTTAGACATAATTGTGTGAATCCGGCAAGCATACAAAATTTGAAAATGATGAGACAAATTTTCATAATTAAAATCCCTCATTTTAAATATGATTTAAAATTGATATCAAGATAAATAAAAGAAATTTAAATTTGTTTAAATGTTCCTACCTTCCATCAATGATCAATGTATGAGATGCTACCCGCGGATACGGTCAGGCTCATATTATTGGGGGGGCCCGTTCGTCGGAAAGCTGTACATTGGATCGACACATGTTGTAAGTTGGGTGGAACTCCCATAGGATCGGCTCATATTATTGGGGGATCCACATGGCGACCGTCCATCACAACTTAATATTGATGGGTCATCTTGACATGTCACAATAAACGGCGTCATATTATTGGGCTCTTATTGGACATGAGGTAAAAACATGGAGGTTGCTTTTGAAGCAATTGGGCTCTACCTTTTGAAAATTATGGTTGGCTGATATTATTCGGGACCATAGATTGTCAATTGGACTCCATGTTCTCACTAAGGAAAACAGTTTTCCGTTTTCACTAGAGGGTAGTGAAATCGTTAAAATAGTGGTAGTGAGATTCATAAAATAAATTTTGCCTATTTTATGTCTTAGTAAATTGCTTAAAAAAATCACTGATATTTGTCTGTTTCTTTTCAGTATTTCATAAGATGAATTCGCGTAATCCACTTTTCTCAATCCTCAAACAAAATAAGTTGGTTGGCGCAAACTATACGGAATGGTTCCGTAAGTTAAAGATTGTCTTGACTTCGGAGAAGATGTTCTACGTGTTAAAAAAATCTCCTCCAAAGGAAGCACCAGCTGACGTAAGTCCGGAAGAGTTAGCCAAGCTTGATACATGGTGGGACCATGATATCAAGGCCAAATGCTATATGCAAGCATCGATGTCTGATGAACTCCAGAGGCGATTTGAGGACACCGTGAATGCTGCTGACATTCACATACAACTCAAAGAACTTTTTGGGGCTCAATCGAGGGCTGAAAGGTTCGCTACTGTAAAGGAGCTAATGACGTGTCGTATGCGTGAAGGGACTTCGGTCCGTGATCATGGGGTACGAGTGATTTGGCTCATACAGAAGTTGGTAACCCTAGATTTGGTGTTGGAGCATGAACTCAACATGGATTTACTACTTCTGTCTCTTCCTTCTTCGTTTGACGGATTTGTGGTGAATTTCAATATGAACAAGATAGAGGCCTCCCTTGAAGAGATGGTCAATATGCTTGTGACATATGAATCCACATTAAAGAAGGATAAACCGGCTTTCTTGGTGGGCTCCTCTTCTTCTGCTAAGAAGGGGCCAAGTACAAAGGGTAAGAAACGTTCTGCCCCACCCAAGAAAAACGAACCCGAGAAGAAGTACAAGACAAAGGCTTCAAACATGGAAAAATCCAAGAATGTTTGCCATTACTGCAAAAAGCCCGGTCATTGGAAGCGTAACTGCAAGGAATATCTAGAGCAGTTGCGAACTGCGAAGGGTATGTTCTATATTGAAATAAATGTTTCACTTAATACTACTTCTTGGGTATTGGATACCGGATGTGGATCTCACATTTGCAATGATTTGCAGGTGATGACAAGAAGTCGCAGGCTTAGAATGGGTGAGACCCAACTGAGGCTCGAAAATGGTTCCAGAGTTGAAGCTAAAGCCGTGGGAGATGTTTATTTAATTTTGCAGAACGGTTTTAAGTTACTTTTAAGAGATGTTTTATTTGTTCCGGATTTGATTAAAAACATTGTTTCTGTTTCTATGCTAGATAGAGATGGTTATTCTTGCAATTTTGTGAATGGGATTTGCAATATTTACAAGAATGAATGTTTGATTGGAAATGGACAACTTGAAAACGATCTATATAACTTAAAACTAAAAGACGTTCCAATAAATTATGTTGATAAACCAGCAACAACAAACAAAAGAAAAATCGATAGTCAAAACCCGGCAAACCTTTGGCATGCTAGGCTGGGTCATATTTCCTCAAGGAGGATGAACAAGCTAGTGGGAGAGGGCATGTTTGATATGTCTGATATTAACTCTCTACCTACTTGTGAATCCTGCCTAAAAGGGAAAATGACTAAATCTCCTTTAAGGGGAAACCTGAGCGTAGTCAAAATCTGTTGGATTTGATCCATACAGATGTTTGTGGTCCATTTAGAGTTGGTACTCAATATGGCCATACCTACTTCATTACCTTTACTGATGATTATTCGAGGTATGGGTATTTATATTTAATGAAATATAAGTCTGAAGCATTTGAAAAGTTCAAAGAATTCAAGGCTGAAGTAGAAAACAAGCTAGGTAAAAGTATTAAAGCACTTCGATCGGATCGAGGTGGAGAATACTTAAGTACCTAGTTTTTGGACTATCTAAAAGATAATGAGATTCTCTCACAGTGGACTCCTCCTATGACACCTCAGCTGAATGGTGTATCATAGCGTCGTAATCGAACTTTGTTGGACATGGTTCGATCCATGATGAGCTTCACTGAGCTTCCACCATCGTTTTGGGGCTATGCGCTTGAAACGGCGGTATTGTTGTTGAACAACGTCCACACTAAAGCAGTGGACAAAACACCATATGAGTTATGGAATGGCAAAGCTCCTAAGTATTCGTACTTGAGGATTTGGGGATGTCCTGCTTACGTGAAGCGGACAGTGGGAGATAAGTTGGATAGTCGATCCAGCTTATGTTATTTTGTAGGGTATCCGAAGAATTCAATCGGATATTATTTCTATTATCCTGCTGAAACAAAGGTGTTTGTTTCAAGGAATGCCACCTTCTTGGAGAAGGAGTTCTTATTGGATAAGAAAGGCGAGATGATGGAACTCGAAGAAATTCGAGAAGAACCCGAAATACAAAATAACGATCCTACACCTCAGGAACCATTGTTAGACACGCCTGTACCTAGAAGATCCGAGAGGACTTCTAGACCTCCTATTCGATATGGTCTTCTTCTTGAAGGGGATCAAGATGAACCCGATGTTGGATGTGATCCAAGAAACTTCAAGGAAGCAATTTCTGATGCGGATTCAAATTTATGGCTTGAAGC